>NC_056739.1:172665851-172868351 GCF_019279795.1 Protopterus annectens
GCACTCAGGTCTCTCAGCAACAAGTACCATTATGACTCTGTAATAGTTCATGTTGGGGTGAACAACCTGACACGTACCTCACTGGACTATATGAAGAGAGATATGATTGAGCTCGCTGAGTATGTATCTTAGGCAGGTATGTCCCTAGCCTTGAGTAGCATACTACCCTCACCTAGAATTATGCCACAGTATAAACAAAAAATAATTGATTTCAATAACTGGCTTAGTGTTTGGTGTCATTCAAAAGGGATCCAGTTCCTGTCAGCCTGGGATGCCATGACTGACAAACCTCACTGCTTTGCCAGAGATGGTTTGCACCTGACGCCTCTATGCTTTTGGCTGCTGGCAAAAGCTCTTGCCTCCCCCATAATGCCCTTTTTAGGCCAGGTCTCAAAAACAAGCTTCCCATTGTGAAAATTACCTATCATAACAAAATAAGGGTCATGCTGCTAAATGCTTAAACCAAAACCTGCACACCCTGGAAACACTTCTATCAATGGAAGATGTTGATGTCTGTGCAGTCACAGAAGCCTGGTTCAAGGACTCAAGAGTACCTCAGCCTTGCAAGGCTGCAATGCTTTTGACACCTTCACACTGTAAAATGAACATGTGAGAACCAAAGGAGGCAGTCTTTCTATCTGCATTAGAGATAAATTCACCATCTGTCTAGTTAGACTGGACAACTCCTTGGAGTTACTCCAAGTTCAGGATACAGTGGGTAAGACCCCCGTTCAAGTCACAGCCAGTTATAGATCTCCCTCCATGGGTCATAACATGCACAAAGCTTAGTTGACCAAACTGGAGACAATACAAATATTACCGAGCACTCTGGTTATGGGGGATTTCAATTATCCCACCATCAACTGGCAAACTTACGCTACGCCTAACTCGCTAGCACAAAAGTTCCTTGACTTTGTTAACTCAAATGCCCTGGAGCAAATTGTTCATATCCCAACAAGAGGAACAAACAAACTAGATCAGGTTCTCAGTAACATGTCAAACAGATGAAATGCTGCAACTTTTGGAAGTTCATTACTTAAATCTGACCACAAATCAGTCACCCTCGAGCTACCACTAACACCA
Source organism: Protopterus annectens (assembly GCF_019279795.1). Lineage (NCBI taxonomy): Eukaryota > Metazoa > Chordata > Ceratodontiformes > Protopteridae > Protopterus > Protopterus annectens. The sequence goes on from NC_056739.1 coordinate 172,666,935, forward strand.
GAAATCACAAAGGGAGAAATCAGACTAAAAAACTTCACCAAGGCAAACTATACCCTCCAAGATGAAGGTATAAATGCATTCCAAGCCCCACCCCCAGCTGAAAGTGGTAACTACACTAAAGCTTACACTAAAGTCCTGTACAATCACTTGTATAAGTGTATAGACTCGGCTGTACCAGAAAGAATCAAAGCCAGAGCCCCAAGTTAAAACAAGCCACCATAGTGGACATCCAGCATCAACAAACTTTACAATAAATGCAAAAGGTTGCTATCCATGAAAACAAAGGCAAGGCCCTAACAATGGAAAAACACCCTCCTCAGCCTCAATAGGCAAATAAGACAACTTGTCAAATCCTCTAAGGGCTACTCTGCACAGTGAAAGATAACCATAAGGCCTTTTACAGTTACATACATGGCCTAAAAAGTAGGACCCAAGCTTGTGCAGAACTAGTGACCAAAGGTATCACACACACTGACCCCACAGAGATAAAAAACCTGCTAGCGGATAGGTTTAGCAAAAATGTCATTCCCTTATCCCCTCCAAACTTATCACAAACCTTCCCCCAGACGTCCCCCTACATATCTGGAGAGCAGATCATCAAAGCCTTGTCCAAGGGAAAAACACAGCCTCTGTGGGACCAGATGACATCCCAAACTGTCTTCTAAGCAGGCTAAAACATGAATTAGCATCGCCATTAAGTACCCTTTTTGATCATAGCTTAACCACAGGCTTTGTTCCTATGGAATGGAGAACAGCAACAGTTAGTCCCCTCCACAAAGGTGGCCAAGCAACAGACCTAAGGAATTACAGACCCATAAGCTTGACCATCATCATCTGTAAGGCCATGGAATGTATTATTATGGACCTCATAAATAAAGACATAGGTGAACTTCAAACCCTGGATCCTACCCAATTCAGCTTCATCAAAGGCACATCCTGCCTTAAATCTGGTGGATTTCTTCAGAAATGTGACTAAGGCTATTAACGAAGGCAAATCTGTATACACAGCATACCTCAACTTGGCAAAGGCTTTGGACACAATCCCACACTCAAGCATTACCGATAACTTAGCAAACTGAATGTAAACCCCTTCGTTGTAAGATGGGTTGTCAACTGGCTCACAAACTGGACACACATTGTCAAAGTGGGTGACTTCACATCAACCAACAGACCTGTTACCAGCAGGTTGCCATGGGGACAGTGTTGGGTGGGTGTATATTACGTTATTGAATCTTTAAAAGTTTGAAGTCATATGGTTGAACTCATATGATCAAACTTTTAAGGTTCGAACGTTTCAAGGGAGATCTCCATATGCTGCAGAATGGGAAGACTTCCCTTTCCTGCACTGTAGTATGATCTCAGAGTTGGTATATTTAAAGAGCAGGGGGGTGTGAGGGATAGAGGGGGGCTTGTCCCCTGCTTAAAACGGTCAGGTAGGTTTTTTTCTGTTTTTTTTAGATTTTCGAACTTTTAAAAGTTTGATCATATGGGTTCGACCATATGACATTCGAACTTTTAAAGATTCAATAATGCGATATACACCCGTGTTGGGCCCCCTACCGTTTGGTATATACTTATCAAAAGCTCAGGTCAAAACTAGGGGGTTGTGGTTGACCCAAGTTTGCAGACAACTACAATTATTGAATCCCCAAATTATGTCAGTATACTCCAGGATGGTCTTACACAGAGCAACGACTGCTCTCTTAGTCGTGGTTTCAAAATTAATGTAGAGAAATGCATCATCATTCCCTTCAGCAAAAACAATGTCCCTTCACACTGTCAAATCAACAACAATACCCGAAGTACCCGCAAAGTGGTAAGGGACCTGGGATCACAAGTTGACTGCAACTTTAACTTCGACTAGCATGTATCTACTGTAATAAGGAAAGCTTTCTACATAGGACACTGGATTAGTAAAGGCATCACCTCAAGAGCAAAAGAAGTTATAACCCCTCTATACTTGGCATGTATCTGGTCCATAATTGAGTAGAACACCCCATTTGGCATGTACCCTACAAGGCACTTGCAGCAATTGGCGAGTCCATCACAGGTTTCTAATGAAGGTGATCAAGGGACTTCAGCATGTGCCTTACACAGATCAACTAAAGTCCCTTTCACTATACTCTGTATTGTAAAAATGTCTTAGGGGAAACTTATGCCTGGCCTACAGAGCAATCTCAGACCCAAACCTAATGAACTTGCTGCACATCCATAAATCAAATGGGACCTGGCCTACCCATTTTAGGGACCTAAATATGGCCTGTGCCTTAAATAGGACATGCTGGAGGGACAGCTTTATCTCCCAGTGACTGCTGCGTCTTTGGAATAGGTTACCAATTCATGTGAAACAGAGCAACTCTATGACACTGTTCAAAAGGAGCCTGGACGAGTGGATGGGGCACTGTAAATTATTACTGGGGATAGAGCCCACAATCCTCCTGGACATGGGCAGTCATTACTAAATGCAATCTTGGGTACTGACTACCACTTCTATGGTATTACATTGGGATGAAATAGTTAGGCTTGAAATGACCTCCAGGTCAATAGCCTAGTAATCTCCTATGATCCTATGATTGCATGAGCCTTTAGAAAAAAAAATATTAGATAATGATATAATCTTTAAACTGAATTGTCTGCTTCTAAGTCTAAACATGCAATAATAAATATGGTATCTTCTGTAAACCAGAAAGCAGATTGTAATGTGTTCATTTGTTTCAAATGTGAGAGGAAAATGTCTCATCGCTAAGTTCTGTGCTACCAACACAAGAAAATGGTATTAAAGGAAATATGAAAACTGAAATGTATGCTTTACTAGTTGTTCATATAAAGTATGATAAAAGTTAGGATAACTGAGTCAGCGCTATGCCTTTGACAAAGGTAATCATTGTTTCAGAATCTATCAGGACTTGAACTCCCATGTCTTCTAAAATCACAAGAAATAACAATTTAGTTCATAAATTCTAGTGGTAATATAGGCTATTTCTCACGGTCTATGAGGGAAAAAGGGTAAAACATTGCTAGGCTTTTAAAGGCCCAAGGGCCAGTAGCCTAGTAAGCTCCTATGATCCTATGATCCATTGTTGTTGAGTTACAATCAAGCTAGTGAAGTGTATTGCAATTTAGAAGACATGGGAGTTCAAGCTCTGCTAGTTTCTGAAACTGTGATTACCTTTGTCAACGTTCCCCTGGTGTGCAAGGATAAGATTAATAACAATGAAAAAGTGGACATCATATACATTTATGATGTCATAAAAGAGTAAACCCTCACACAGGCAAAAATTCAGTTACTGGAATGCTACTGGTCCAGTATGGTATCTTAAAGAAAACCATGTGAAAAATGACAAATGTTTAGTGTGTGCTTCAACAAAAACTGCATTTTGTGTACTATACCATAAAATAATATTGCATCATATTGCTAAAAAATAGACTGTAAAGACAGATCTGTTCATCATAAAGAATTAACTAAGGGTAAAGTGTTTCCATTACATTCTGATGTTGAACAGTTATGTCCTGTCACCACATGTGAGTCAAATCAGTTACTGATAGAACCCCTAGTACATTTTGTTACAAAGGAATGTAGTAAACTTCTAAAAGACAGACACAATGAGTTCAGGAAGCTTAGACAAGTTATACATGCATCTTTTCAAAAGTGCATAGGAGTTTCAAATTCAGCAGAACAGCTTACTAAAGAATGTCAGAAAGACCATGCAACATTACTGGAAATTCACCAGCAGTTGCAGGATAAAGGAAATAAATTAGCTGAACTGACAAAGACTGGGAACTTCCTGCATACACAGTTAATCTGTGCAAAAGAAATATATTTTATAATATGTTTATGTTTTGAAAATGGTTAAACATACATGGTAGGATGGTAGGATCTGATGTCTGGACAAATCATTCTTAAATGTTTTACTTTCATTCAGTTAAAGCAAGACATCTATCAGTACTACAGTAAAGTAAAGCATATGACTGCCATTCTTAGCACAGTCAAAAGGTAAACAAAACTGTTCTAGTGTATAAAATTAAATACAAATAGTTAATAAGAATAAAGATTTAAAGTCACAAGACTGGCATACTTGTATAAAGATATACAAATATAAGACAGATCCATGTATGTTCTTTTCATCTAGAGTACATTTGTTTACAATACACAAAAGCAAAAGGCAGACAACAGCAAATATAAATAATATAAATATAAATGTGTCGGTTAAACTAATATCTATTTTGTTTTTTACAATTTGTTTATAATTATATAGTAACACCAAACAGTTAAAGTTCTGAATTTTAAAAAGAAAATCACAGATGGTATTATTCAAACAGTTTTTGTAAAATTAATGGCAGGGCAGTTAAATAGTTAAATAAATAAATAAATAAAAATACTGAAATCCATGTAAGGTAATTGTAAAATGATGTCTATTTATGTAGTATAAATGCATAGTTATGCAAATCACAATCACATTAAAGGAAAAATGCCAAAAAAAATTAACTATAGTTTATAGAATATAAAATGTGAGCTCAGACCTTCCTAGACTGAATGAATAGTTACAGGAAATGCTGGAAAGATAAGATAAACAACAAGACTGATTGCCAGATAAGTAGCTTGAGCTTTTCTAAAGCATCATTGTTATTAAAACATAATTATTAAAATGTTTACAGGCAACACTATTTGGTAATTGTAATAAAATGTCACAATTGTGCATATATGTCACTGATAATCTGTTTGCAAGTAAATGTTAAAAGAAAAAAAACTCAGTTGCATCAAGTACAGCCAGCAAATGGGCTATAGTATACATACAGTTCAAATCAATTGTGCAGGAGGGTGTAAATACCTACTAGAGGTAATATACAGTGAAAGCTTTATTTAGTAACCTACTAAAATAAATGTATAACCATAGTGTTAGGCTGATATACATTCTATTCTCACAGCATAAACCAGGTAAACAGTGCTGAAGTACTACAGAGGGAGGGGCACTTTCTCAGTTTTACACTGACTGTATAAGCAGTACTGCACAAGGGTCTGACAGAAAAAATAAACAACAAGGGTCTGAAATAAAGCTACAGAAAAAATAAACAACAAGGGTCTGAAATAAAGCTGTAGAAAAAATAAACAAGTGTCTGAAATAAAGCTACTGAAAAAAATAAACAACAAGGGTCTGAAATAAAGCTACAGAAAAAATAAACAACAAGGGTCTAAAATAAAGCTAGAGGAAAAAATATCTCATTCCTTCTTGACAATACTCTTTTAGGGAGAGGAAAAAACAGGTATTAGTGTATTAGAAATACTGGTAAACTGGATTAAACCTGACACGGTGAGATATTTTACAAGTTGTTAATAGCTATCAAACTGGATTAAACCTGACAGGATAAGATATTTTATAAGTTGTTAATAGCTATCATAATGGTTATTATTGTATTGTTTAGAATTAAATTGTATTTACAACCTGTTAAATTGTAAAGCTATACAAGAGATGGTTTAAAAAACAAGAGATGGCTTTAAATTTATTACAACTGTACAAGAGAAAGTAAAGATATGTAAGAAATTGATCAAGATTGGTCACTATTTTTATATGTTTTTGACAAAACAATGTTTCTAATTGCTGAGTATGTAGTTTAAAATAACAGGACATATGCATTTGGTGGCAATTCCACTAGATATTTCTAAAGAGACAAACATTTTCCAAGATTCTGCTTAATATTAATGTTATTAAATTTGTAAGATTAGACTAAATGTACTTTATAGTCCATTGTATGTACAAATGCAGAAGAATTCAGTACAAATTAAATGAATGTCTAGTAATAAATATGTGTGAAAAAACATGTTTTAAAAAACTGGGTCCAGTATACCTAGTAAATTGAAATGCATAAATAGCAAACAGTCTGTGTAAATACATACTGTACAGGATACATCGTAATAAGTTCAAAAGTAATTTGTCAAGTTGTAATATCACAGGTTTTACCCCAGTAAAATAATTGCTTTCAAATATTTATTATCTAAGCCCAGTTCAGTATTTTACCAAGATGTTAATGAGCAGTTCGAAGACATGATCACAATGTTATGGTTAAAATGACATTGAAACTGTATATTTTCAGTAGTGTATAAATGCTTGCAGTAGCACATGGTTACTGTCTCTTATAGTTAACTCAACAGTTGCAAAGAGTTAATGAAACAGTTCTAAGTCATAAATGAAATTCTATGATTGCAAAAGAATGATCAAGTTAAACTAAAGCAGACACCGCTCATAACTGATAAAATATTTTCACAGAATGGTCTGCAAAAGAAAAAGTTGTTAAATACATTCAGTTTTGGTAGTAATACTTTAAAATCATTGTATTAACTATGTAAAATTGCATTTTGATTTGTTGTATCAAACTAAAGGTTTGTTTCTTGTGTTTTCTATATAAAATGTTTTGAGTATGTTTAAAACAGAGGGAATTGTTAGATTTTATGAATATTAGTCTGAAATTAATTATGTTGTAAATATGCTGAAAGAAAAGGCTTGCTTAAATGCAGAAACAGAGTTTAGTAATATGTGATCAGCAGTCATACTAAATGACCATGGCTTGGAAAAGGAATCTGCTGAATGGACATTTTTTCCTTACAGACTTAAAAACAGGATGTATGCAAGAGCAAAAATACAAAATCTGCTTTTAAAGAATGGACATTTTTCCCTTACAGACTTAAAAACAGGATGTATGCAAGAGCAAAAATGCAAAATCTGCTTTTAAAGAACACTGGCATGTTATTCTGCATATAAAAAATGGACACAATATGTTTCCTAAAATAACAGGATGGACACAATATGTTTCCTAAAACAACAGGATATATTTATGACACTGTGACAATGTGTTTTCTCAAAAATATGTTTTTCTGCATGGAAAACAGGATATGCTTATCAGCATTGGTACAAGAACAGATGTTTTTATACACAGATCCAAATAGAATACAGAACAATGTGTTTCCTCAAAAATATGTTTTTTTGCATGAACAACAGGACACTGTTACAGGATATTGACACTGTCAGAAAAGCTGGTCTCTTAAACAAGGAAGCTTACCAAGAGGACTAAAACTGTATATAAAGAGCTGTATAAATCCAGTTATGTTAGAGGTATGGTAGGGACTCATTTGTCCTAAGGTAAATGTTATATCTCTCACATCATCTGTACTATATGAGAAGTAAAGTTGGAACAGTATTTTAAGCTGCAACGTTTGTCCAGTTTGATTTATTATAAAAGTTATTGGTTACTGCTCTTAAAGACAAGTGCTGCAAAGTATATTCTCTCATCAGTGTATATTCTGCAAGTTTCTGTATGCAACAGACTGTGAATGCAAATATAACCAGACTTTGAATTTTAGCAGAATCCAGCCAGCAAGACTGAGTGTCTTAAGAACACTTCAAATCCATCACACCAAGCAGTTAACAGCTCCATATAATTTTTTCAGCAGTAACCCCTGAGTTGACCCATGATGTAATAATAGGAAAGGATCTTGCCCATTTTTAAAGCACTATAGGAAATGTGGGATGAGGGATAACCAGGTTGATACAATTAATAACAAAGAGGGAGAGTAGCAGCTTGCTATCCCCATTCAATATAAGAATGGGGGAGGAGAGCAAAGTAATAACACTAAAATAAAAATCAAGAAACAGAGCCATTATGAAAACTTAATGTTAAGGCCATTAGCAGAGAACTGGTTCTGTTATTCTCCGGACAGAGGCAGCTCCGGGTTTTCTTTCTTGGGTCAATATAAGGGCACAGTAGCCAGCTTGGAGGCATGTAAGGACATCTCAAGACAAAAAATAATATAGAATGCATGATAAAAATTTACCCACAATCCAGTGGCAAACATTAAAGACCATTTCCCTGTACCTCCTTGTGAAAAAAGTAATAAATGCTAGTCTAATGGCATACATATAATACATATGCTGCCAACATGCACAAGACAGAGTATAACTAAATTTGTCATACTCAAGGATTATGGTTGGGATGAAGTGTTAGTATGCCACAGTGTAACAAAACAAGTTATTAGCTAAGAATATAACAGAAGTGAGAGAACGGCCTCAGTAAAACACGAATTAAAGAACAGCAAGTTGTACCTATTTTGCACTGATCACATATTTGAATGTAATTTAAAATCATACATCTTAACTGTCCAGATTTTCCCCTCATATTTTTGGTCTATTCCTCTTAAAATTTACATTTTTATTGCAAATCACTTCGATGATTGGAGGACTGAAGTCACTAAATAATGACATATATTTGAGTTTTTACACTTCAAATCCTTCAGAAAATGTATGTTAACACAAATCCTGATAATCTAGCCACTTTCTAAGTTTATAAGAGCAATATATAAAATCTGTCCCTCTTTTTGGGCCTTTATCCCCCCATTTTGTCAGGCTTTGCCCAGATTATTTGCACTAAGAAGTTGAGAGGTATGTTTAAAATCTATTCAAATTTTACAGCAAAACACTGACAACCACTTGCTAAACAAAACAAATACTCTCACATTGAAAACAGACTTCGCATGAGCACTAGTAAATTATCTTCCCGTGAAACTCACATGTACTGAAAATGCATCTAGCAACCCAGTAAACTATTAAACAAACTGTTGGATAACTAGCATTTAGCGAAGCACTAGTTAACTGCTATTGGAAGGGTGCAGTAATTCAAAATACAAATGTGCAATTCATTTGCTAAGAGCATGTGACAGCTCACTGGATACAAATGTCCCTTTTCAGGAGCAGCCCAGGAGTACTGTCTGTTGTAGTGACTTGGCCAGAATCATACAGAGGACAAACATAGGCTGTGGGAATCAAACCTTTGGAATCAAATATTTAAAGTGCTTGGTGCATGTTGCATGTGTGTTGGTGCTGTACTATATAAAACCGAAATAAAAGACATAAGTATCTCTGGATGGAGGGCTAGTCTGTCTAAATATCCTATATAGAGCATTACACAGTGTGAAATATAATGTGCAATATGATAGCAATAACATGATATAAGGTAATAAAATTGGATGTATATATATATGTTTCAATAACCATTTTCTCAAAGATTCATATGTATATTTCAAACCATCCATCAGTCATGTGTTACCATTACTATTTCTATTTGATAGCTGTCATCAATTCATGCTGTTTCTTTGTTCACAATATTGAGCATAATTCATATAACATTTAAACAAACAACATATATGTATATATATGTATAATTCTCTGTCTAAATGGAAACTTATAACTCAGCATATTCAAACAACACAAAAAAATGTGTATACATAATCTTCTGAAATATTATTAACTCATCAGTCTTCTAAAATGCAATACACTTCTTTAGCTAGAATTTATGATCAGTCCCCACTGCCCCTTTTGGATAGGGGCAGTCAGTGCTGATCATAAATTCTAGTGGTAATATAGGCTATTTCTCACGGTCTATGAGGGAAAAAGGGTAAAACATTGCTAGGCTTTTAAAGGCCCAAGGGCCAGTAGCCTAGTAAGCTCCTATGATCCTATGATCTATTGTTGTTGAGTTACAATCAAGCTAGTGAAGTGTATTGCAATTTAGAAGACACGGGAGCTCAAGCTCTGCTAGTTTCTGAAACTGTGATTACCTTTGTCAACGTTCCCCTGGTGTGCAAGGATAAGATTAATAACAATGAAAAAGTGGAGATCATATACATTTATGATGTCATAAAAGAGTAAACCCTCACACAGGCAGAAATTCAGTTACTGGAATGCTACTGGTCCAGTAGCAGTAACCCCTGAGTTGACCCATGATGTAATAATAGGAAAGGATCTTGCCCATTTTTAAAGCACTATAGGAAATGTGGGATGAGGGATAACCAGGCTGATACAATTAATAACAAAGAGGGAGAGTAGCAGCTTGCTATCCCCATTCAATATAAGAATGGGGGAGGAGAGCAAAGTAATGACACTAAAATAAAAATCAAGAAACAGAGCCATTATGAAAACTTAATGTTAAGGCCATTAGCAGAGAACTGGTTCTGTTATTCTCCGGACAGAGGCAGCTCCGGGTTTTCTTTCTTGGGTCAAAATAAGGGCACAGTAGCCAGCTTGGAGGCATGTAAGGACATCTCAAGACAAAAAATAATATAGAATGCATGATAAAAATTTACCCACAATCCAGTGGCAAACATTAAAGACCATTTCCCTGTACCTCCTTGTGAAAAAAGTAATAAATGCTAGTCTAATGGCATACATATAATACATATGCTGCCAACATGCACAAGACAGAGTATAACTAAATTTGTCATACTCAAGGATTATGGTTGGGATGAAGTGTTAGTATGCCACAGTGTAACAAAACAAGTTATTAGCTAAGAATATAACAGAAGTGAGAGAACGGCCTCAGTAAAACACGAATTAAAGAACAGCAAGTTGTACCTATTTTGCACTGATCACATATTTGAATGTAATTTAAAATCATACATCTTAACTGTCCAGATATTCCCCTCATATTTTTGGTCTATTCCTCTTAAAATTTACATTTTTATTGCAAATCACTTCAATGATTGGAGGACTGAAGTCACTAAATAATGACATATATTTGAGTTTTTAGACTTCAAATCCTTCAGAAAATGTATGTTAACACAAATCCTGATAATCTAGCCACTTTCTAAGTTTATAAGAGCAATATATAAAATCTGTCCCTCTTTTTGGGCCTTTATCCCCCCATTTTGTCAGGCTTTGCCCAGATTTCTTGCACTAAGAAGTTGAGAGGTATGTTTAAAATCTATTCAAATTTTATAGCAAAACACTGACAACCACTTGCCAAACAAAACAAATACTCTCACATTGAAAACAGACTTAGCATGAGCAATAGTAAATTATCTTCCCGTGAAACTCACATGTACTGAAAATGCATCTAGCAACCCAGTAAACTATTAAACAAACTGTTGGATAACTAGCATTTAGCGAAGCACTAGTTAACTGCTATTGGAAGGGTGCAGTAATTCAAAATACAAATGTGCAATTCATTTGCTAAGAGCATGTGACAGCTCACTGGATACAAATGTCCCTTTTCAGGAGCAGCCCAGGAGTACTGTCTGTTGTAGTGACTTGGCCAGAATCATACAGAGGACAAACATAGGCTGTGGGAATCAAACCCTGTACTGCAGGCTGCAGCTCACAGGCAGCCTTACTCATCTGCAGAAACTGTTGTAGCCTAGACACAGTCTATTTTTCATCAGTGTGCCTACAAAAAGGATATTTAAAATGCATTCAGAGTTAAAATATTAATATTAAACTTGTAGACATTATGCTGTCCAAACAACTAAATAATAAACACACTGTCAAAATTCAACAAAACAAAGGCTCATAGCCAAAGAACGTGGCTCATATGATGATGTTCCTATTTACTGTAATTGATCCCTTTCTTTACATTACTGAATGTAATTCTTAGTGATTTAAAAGAAAAAAATAATAATTATATTATTTTTTACTTATTTATTGACCATGTAAACACAATGGACAAATTGTCCCTTTCAGGCAGGGGCCCAGGAGCATTGTTTGGTTAAGTGACTTACTGAGTCAGTAGCATAGCCAAATGAAGGGGGAAGACATCAAACCCTGTATCTCAGGCAGAGGGAACAGCTCAGAGCTTTAGTCCTCAGTGCTAACTGCCAGACCAGTTAACAAAGGACAAGACAGTGCATAAATATAAAACAAACTCAGAGAACAACAAGGGGAAGTACTTTAAATCACTTAAAAAAGTCAACAGAAGAACATGCTTTGTATCCGCATGCATTTTCTGAACAAAAATTATGAAACTCTAATGACTGGCATTATTGACTGATTTTAATCCTCAGTAATTTATCAAAAATGCAGTTAATGAAGGTTGGCAGTTACTGCAGAGGATTAACCTTTTAGTGATCTGCTTCTTGTAGTCAATGGTTTAGGGTTTGGCTCTACCTACCTCCATCTGTCTACTGCCAGACTTTCATGTTGCTTAATCAGACTTAGCTCTTGGGTTGCCCACTCATTACCTGTCTGTGTGACTTTGCATTAACCAGACAGTTTTGCTCCCCTTTTATTTAACTAACATCTGATTTACCTGACATTTCCTGCTGTAACCTAGCAGTGTTGGTAGGTCTCCATTAGCAATGCTGGTAGGTTTTCTGTTTTAACCTGGAAATGCTGGTAGGTCTCCTCCTGGCATGTCTTAATAGATTTCCTCACCCACTACTGTGCTAGCAGGTCTCTTCAGGAAGGCAACATACATGCACACACATATACATACACACTGTAACTGGCAATGCTGGTAGTGGTACGCCTCCTCCTGGCATAAGCTGATAGATTTCCTCAGGAAGGGAATGTAGTGCTGGTAGGCCTCTTCAGGGAGGAAACCCTCACACAAGCATGCGTACAAATACACACACGTTGTAACCTGGCAATTCTGATAGGTCTCCTCCTGACAAGCATAGCAGAACAAGTTCCCCCCCACATCATTTAGATGTTAAACTTTACCTTTAAAGCATCCAAAACGTGCATTGTAAAACTAAATAGGTTGAGCGCTTTGAGGTGATATCTCAAATGGGTAAACAAGCACAACAGAATGAGTTTCCCTGCATCATTCTTCTAATAAAGTAAAAGCATAAGCACCATTCAGACATTAAGTTTTCCCATTAAACAAATATGCATCATTGGACTGAATGGGCCCATCATTTCCACCACTGTCTTCATTCTGCTATTCTGCTTTCATTGGTCTACATTTGAACCAATGAAAGCAGATCAGATGATAATGAAGAGCAGAAACGTGGACCTAGCTGTAAAGAACAGAGAGAGAGAGAGAAATTTGCACATGAAAAAAAAAGAGAAAGAAGCAGATTTTTTTTTTAATTTTTACTATGTCAGGGACTGGGGCAGTTATCAGGTCACACAATTTCATGGGGGGGTCATGTGTCCAGGTGCAATGCAACCACTGCCTCCAGAATGGATTGGCCCTAAAGTGATATTTACTGACCAAGGTACTCCCTTTATATTAAAGGTACTGTATCAGTTATGTCAGTACTTTAAAATGAAACAGCTGAAGGCATCAGTCTACCATCTTCAGACTGATGGATTAGTAGACAGCTTTAATAAACTACTGAAATCAAGTTACAAATGCAGATGGTAGGAACTAGAACCAGTTATCACCCTACATACTATTTCTGATCAAAGCCATACCACAAGTTTAAATAGCTTTACCCCATTTTAACTTTTGTATGGCAGGCATCTAAGGAGACTGCTTGATATTATTAGGAAAACTTTGGAAGAAAAAAAGACACCATTAAAAGTGTGACAGAACACTGTATTGGTTTACAGGACAGATTAAAGCTAGCTACATCTACAGGATCATAGGATCATATGAAGTTACTAGACTAACGGCCCTAAGGCCCGTAGAAGCCTGGCCAAGTTCTACCGTTATTTCCATGATCAGCACCTATTGCCTCTGTCCAAGAGGGATACAGGTGGAAACCCGGGGTGAATTTACGGTTACCCATCCAATTGTCCAGATTGCATTTGAAGAGGCCAATGAGGTCCTCTGTTTGACATGAAGTGAGAGTCTGTTCCAAAGGTGTGGAAACCTCTGGGAGACAAATCTGTCCCTCTAGGAAGTTCTATTAATATCACATACCAGGTTAAGGTCTTTAGAGTGAGTAACCCGTGTACCATTTGACTTGCAGATATGTAGCATTTCCAATAATGCAGGGTCAGAGATTGCCTTACGTGCAAGGCAGACATCACCTCTGAGTAGTCTGTGTAGGACAGAATAAAGAGACAGTGATTTCAGATGATTCACATCTGACAGATGCTGAGGACCTTGAATTTTCCTTGTGAGGAACCTTTGTGGTCTCTCCAATTGTTGCAGATGCTTGGAAAGGTATATACTGAAAGGGGCGCTGTACTCAATTATTGGCCTGATTTAGAAGAGTACAGGGAGGTTATAACTTCTTTTTTTCTAGAGAATATGCCCCTTACTTATGAGATGATTAATAACGAATGCCTTTCTTACCACTGTGGATACATGGTGATCAAAGGTAAGGTTGCTGTCAACCTGTGTGGCCAAGTCTCTCACCAGTGAGTGCATACTTAGGGTATTGCGACTGATGTGGTAGTTAGCAGGAACATTGCTCTTACTGAAAGGGATGATAACACATTTTTTGCATTGATTTTAAGGCCATGACTTTGGCACTAATATTTTTTTTGTGTAAGACCCTCTTGTAGGATGTTGACATCATTTGGAGATTCTATGACCACTCCCAGTTTGCAATCATCAGCAAACTGTCAGCCCCAGACCTTTAGTCCTTGCTTGTACTTCAGAGAAATAGATTCCAAACAGTAAAGGTACCAGGACTGATCCCTGTGGAACACCAATGGTTACAGGTCTGTTGTTAAAGGTGGATTCCCCTATTCTGACTATATGTGTTCTATCAGTGAGCCAGTTAGCGACCCATCTAATGATATAAGGATTGATACCTAGCTGGGTGAGTTTGTCAATGATGCCTGAGTGGGGGATAGTGTCAAAAGCCTTGGCTAAGCCTAGGTAGGCTGTATGCACAGATTTCACATCATCCAGGGCCTTAGTGATTGCTTCGAAGTCCACCAAGTTTAACAAACATGATCTCTCTTTGACAAATCCAAACTGAGTAGGATCAGGTGTTTGGAGATTACCCATATCTTTGTTGATAAGGTCCATGATGATTTGCTCCATGGCCTTGCCGATAAGGTTAGCAGGCTAATATGTCTATAGTTCCCTTGGTCAGTGGAAGCACCACTCTTGTGCAAGGGAATAATGATGGCCGTTTTCCATTCAGCTGGGACAAAGCCAGTTCTTAGACTATGATTGAAAAGAGCACCCAATGGTGTTGCTAATTCTTGTTGGAGCCCTTGTAGGATGCAGCGGATGTTATTAGGCCCCATAGATGCTGTGTTTTTAGCCTTAGAGAGGGGGTTTACAACCTTTTCTTTAGCGATATAAGCTAGAAGACAGGTGGTAGGGATGTCATGGGATATGTGTAGCGGGGACAGGGAAGTGAAGTTTTCACACAACCTGTCAGCCAACAAGTTAGTTATGTACACAGGCTCAGTATATGTGGTATCATTAACTACCAGTATGGCACAAATTTGGGCCTTTCCTTGTGGGTTATGGATGTAACTAAAGAACGCCTTATGGCTGTCCTTAGTTGAGGAATCTAATTTGAATTCATAGTTTGTTTTGGAGGACTTCATAAGAAGTCTTATTTGCTTGTTTAAGCTGCTGAGGGAGTGTTTCCAGTTTGGGGTTCACTCTCTCTTATGCTTAGACAGCAATTTCTTCCTCTTATTTTAAAGCCTGTTAATGGCAGTTGTCCACCAGGCAGGTTTGCTCTTCCTTGAGGAGCATGTTTTGGTCCTATCAGATATGGCTGAGTCAATGTAGTTATACAGGTGTTTGTATAAAGCACTGGTGTAGAACTCGGCATAGTTGCCAGTTCCATCTGAGGGGGAGGTGCAGTGAAACTATTTATACCATCCTGTAAGAGGTTATAATCTGCTTTTGAAAAGTTTTTTAGTTTAGTTTCTGCTGGGGGGATCAGGTGTGATAGTTACTTCGAATGAGACTGATTTGCCGTCAGATCTCACCAGGGAAGATCTCGCAGTGGGGGGTGCTACAGTGGTTCTCCTATATTGGTAAGCACCAGATCCAGGATGTTGGCATCCCTTTTGGGGGTGTCAACCAGTTGGTCCAGGGTGTTGGAGTTAATGAATTTGAGGAACGTTTGTGAAAGTGAGTTTGAGCACGAGTAATTTACCTAGTCAATGGATGGGTAGTTAAAGTCACCCAAAAACATGGTGTTCAGATGTATCTTGACAGACTCAAGTAGATTCAAATAGGCAGAGTGGGTGTCCTGATTCATGGAGGGGGTCCTGTAGCTGGCAATGACATGAATAGGTATCCTACCAACAGTTAATTGCACCAGAAGTATCTCCAGGGAATCATACTGTTTAACCAATCTGGAGGTGTATTTATCCTTAATGAATATTGATACATCACCTCCTTTAGTTTTCATGCCTTCAGTTTGTGGTCTGAACATGTGGAAGGAGGTATAACCCGGTATGGCTGGGGTGCCTTGAACCACGTCACATTGACTACACAAATGTCTGCATCTTCCAAGGTGAATACTGCTTCCAGTGAGTACAGTTTCATGTTAAGACTCCTAGCATTTACCAGCATAACCATGTAATTGTTTTTAGATGGACTTTCTATGTCTGGAAATCTGTGCTTCAGACACTGCCTAAAAAGGCACTATGGGTTGGCAAGAGCATTAACTAGTAGTTGAAATCCCAGGGGTGACAGATGAAGACTATCTCAGCAAAGCACTGCGGTCTGTCGATCATGTCATCTCAGACTGACAGATACTGGATCCCCTTAATATGACACCAGAAACTACGCCAATTATTGAAGCCAATAATTTTCTGCTTCAACTGAGGCATCATCCTAGGTGAAGGTAAAATGCTGCTTAAGGCTAGAGACATACCCACATACCATATATAAGGTTATTAATAAGGCAGCTTATGTACTGAATCCTTTTTGATAGACCTTTGTCACCTGGGTCATTTTCATTTCAGATTCTGAACCTACCAATATTTGGTATACAAACAATATACTGAGACCACTGTCATTAGCGTTGTTTCCCCACTTTTTAGTCTTCTGTAATCTCTCCACAGCATTGGATACAAGTCATCACAGTATCTTTTTCATAAAAATATTTGTCTCACTGCAGTATTTCCTTCACTATCCACAAATTATATACCTCCTACCTCTCAACATGAATGCTGAGGTGGTGTTTAACATACCTCTTAACATCTTAGAGCAAGAAGTCTGGACAAAGCCATAAATAAAAGTGGGACAAAGGCCCAAAAATAGTGACAATTTTTAAATATTGCTCATACAAACATGGAAAGTTGATAGAATAACAGATTTGGCATTAGTATAAATTTTATGAAGGGTATGAAGTCTGAAACATTTGTCTGTCATTATTTTCTAACGTCAATCTTTAATGATTTGCCACTAATTTGCCAGAAAACCACAATTCTATGAAAAAATGGACCAAAAATATGAGGCAAATATCTGGACATTCTGCGAAAATCTGAACAGTTGAGAGGTATGTAAATCATTAACCACTCCTCTTTCTACCCTAGGACTTCTTATGTTGCAGGATTCCAGACTGCATCTACTGTTATTGTTTATGTATGTGCCTATCATTTGGATATCTTACTAGAAAGAAGATTGTGGTATCTTTGTTATGCACTTGATAAGACCATGCCTTCTCTCAGGAGCATATGGTACTTCCTAAGTCCTTAGTGGGTGAGCTGTACTCTCTTCACTACTGGATGAAGGACAGTCACTAGAAGCTCAATATTTCCAAGACAGAGGCCTTAGCCATTCATAAGAACTTGAGGGCTCCTCATCCCCAGAAATGGATGTATACATGACTTATTAGGAAGGAAGGCTGGAGTTTCTTAAAGGTGCGTAACCTCTATGGAATGTTCATTGATAAGTTAGCATTTTAAGGCTAGCTGTCACTTTTTGTCAAGCCTATTGCTACCAAATGAAGAGTATGGCCACAACAGAATTACCACCTTCATTCTAGCATTAGTCTTTATGCCCTTGGATAACTGAAATGATCTATACTTGGAACTTCCTGGCACAAATCTTGACAATTTTGAGGCTCAGCTTCTGTTGAGAGATACCTCATTATCTTCAGATTATGTAAACTTCTCTAGTTGCCTATATATTCTTATAATCTTGTATGCCAAAAGTGAAAATAAGGCAATTGAGTGCTAATTTGCAGAATAATTCATATAATTTGGGGAAGTAACTCCCCCTCCAGCTTAGGATTTCAAGCCATAGTACTTAGCATAGTTTCCATAGTATAAAAACGAACCAAACAAAGCAGCACTGGATAAAGAGCCTCTACAGAGCCAAAAAAATCTAGTATCCAAAACAGTCAAAACAATTTAATAACTGCAGTAAAAGTAAGCGCTTTTGTTTGTTAAAGTCTGAGGAAGCGTTGTTGAAACGTGAAAGTGCTTACTTTTACTGCAGTTATTAAATTGTTTTGATTTTACTACATTTGTCATGGTGAGTCTCTCCTGTTTTGGATACTAGATAATAGTTTCTACAGTGCTCACCTGTTTCACTTGCATCCAGTTTGTTATCTGGTAGCTAACAGCAGATTTTTAACACATTTCTTTGCCAGAAGCCACAGTGATTAACTTATTCACTGGCACAACCTGCTGACAGAGTCCTGAGTCTAAACCTCTTGCACAAATTCCCTGATTGTTTTTGGTGCTACACTAAGAAAGGGGGGTTAGCATTGTTACACTTGGTTGTGTTTCACTACCCTTCCCTAACCCATTCCCCCACACCAACATATCAATAAATGTATAACTAGTCACACCCCTTTTGACATCATAGGATCATAGGAGGTTACTAGGCTAATGGCCCTGGGGCCCTTACAAGCCTAGCCAAGAGTTTATCCCCAAAAAAGAAACCTCAGTCAGCACTTGTCACCTCTGTCAATGAGGGACAAAGGTGGAACTTCCTGGGACAAATTTATGGTTTCCCATCCACTTATCAAGATTGCATTTAAAGAGGACTAGTGAGGTACTCTGTTTGACATGTATGGGAAGTCTGTTCCAGAGACGGGGCAGCCTCTGGGAGGCAAAACTGTCTCTCCAGCAGGTTTTGTTGATGTTGCATATTAGATTTAGGCCTATCGAGTGAGTAATGCACAAGGAGTTAGACTTACAGATATGGAGCATCTCTAGTAGGGCAGGGTCTGGTATTGCCATGTAGGCAAGATACAGATCACCTCTGAGCAATCTGTATGATACCAAGTAGAGTGATAGTGATGTAAGCCTGTCCACATAGGATAGGTGTTGGAGGCCATGGATTCTCTTTGTGAGGTATTTCTGTAGCCTTTCCAGTTGGTGCAGGTGTTTGGAGAGATACATACCAAACTGGGCATTATACTCAGTCAAGGTCTATATTATAGGAACGAATGTTCGTAATATCAAATGCTCTAAAGAGGGAAAATGCCAGACCTCGAACTCATTGTGGGGGGCTGAACTCCACGATCGCACTACAGTCATCTGCAAACTTGGTCAGCCACAGGCCCTTTGTCTTTGCCTGGACCTCTGAGAAGTATATGCCAAACAGTAGGTGTCCCAGGACAGATCCCTGGGGAGCACCACTAATAACAGGTCTGCTGTCAGAGGTGGCAGCATCTATTTTGACCTTGTGGGTTCTATATGAAGCCAGTGGGCCACCTATCTGACTAGATAGAAATTAATCCTAAGTTATGTTAGCTTTTTGATGGTGCCCGAGTGGAGGATTGTGTCAAAGGACTTGTCCAGGTCAAGGTAAGCTGTATGTACTGACTTTCCCTCATCCAGGGCCTTGGTGATAGTCTCAAAGAAGTCAACTAGGTTCAATAGGCAAGATCTGCCCCTGACAAATTCAAATTGGGTGGGGTCGAGTACTTGGAGATTGCCTATGTCCATGTTTATGAGCTCCATAATAATACACTCCATGACTTTACAGATCAGACTTGTCAAGCTGATGGGGTGATAGTTTCCTAGGTCAGTAGTGGCACCATCTTTGTTCAAAAGGATGACAATGGCAGTTCTCCACTCTGCTGGAATGAAGCCTGTAATTAGGCTGTGGTTGAATAGGGTGCTCAATGGCGAAGCTAGTTCTTGCTGGAGATGGTGCAGAATACAGCC
This sequence comes from Protopterus annectens, assembly GCF_019279795.1. Taxonomy (NCBI): domain Eukaryota; kingdom Metazoa; phylum Chordata; order Ceratodontiformes; family Protopteridae; genus Protopterus; species Protopterus annectens. Next base: position 172,686,701 of record NC_056739.1, read on the forward strand.
TGGGATACTATCAGGTCCCATGGAAGCTATGTTATTTGCCTTGGATAGGGTCTTTAACATTTGATCTACAGAGATGTGAGGTGTGGGACAAGCATCAGGGATGTTGACTGGGCCTTTGGGGGGTGATAAGGGGGTAAAGTTTGCACTGAACCTATCTGCCAGCAGGTTGACTAAGTCAGCAGGATCAATGTAAGTGGTATAATTAAGTAGTAGTTCGTAACAAACTTGGACTTTGCCATGGAGGTTCCTAACATAACTGAAGAAAGACTTGTGGTTTCTCTTTGTTTTGGAGGCTAGTTTTAACTCATAATTAACTTTGGAGGTTTTCAATAGTGATCTAATTTGTTTGTTGAGGCAGAGAAGGGAGTATTTCTTTTTTGGAATTTGTTCATTTTTACCTTTGAGCAACAGTTTCATCCTTTTGTTGTAAAGCCTGTTGATAGAGGATGTCCACCAGACATGTTTGTGTTTTCTTGAGGAGCAGATTTTAGTTCATGCAGTTGTACAGGTGCTTGTATACTGCACTAGTGTACTGTTCAGCAATAGTTGTTTGCATCATCTGGGCCGGGGGGGGGGGGTGAAGCTGCTGAAACCCTCCCTTAGGAGGTTGTAGCCAGCTTTTGAGAAGTTTTTAGCCTGGTTACAGCTGGGGAGGGGTTGGGTGGGATAGAAACTTCAAATGAGACAGACTGATGATCTGATCTCACCAGGGAAGAACATACTATGGCAGTGGTGCAGCGGTCGCCCATGTTGGCGAGAACCAAGTTCATTATGTTATCTCCTCTTATGGGGGATAAGACCAGCTGATCTAGTGCATTAGAAATGATGAAGTCAAGGAATCATTGGGTGAGTGCATTAGTGCAGGAATAGTTCACCCAGTCTATGGTGCGGTAGTTGAAGTCACCAAGGATCAGGGTCTTAGGGGGTACCTTGATGAAGTCAAGTCGGTGCACATAGGAGGTGTGGATGTCCTCAGACATGGAGGGGGTCTATAGCTGGCTATAACTTGGATGGGTGTCTTTCCAACTGTCAGTTGCACCTGGAGTAATTCCAGTGTGTCATGTTGGTAAACCAGTCTGGAGGTGTGCCTGTCCTTAATGAAGATAGAGACTCCACCACCCTTATTCTTTCTGACCTCATTTTGTGGTCGGAAAGTGTGGAATGAGGTATAGCCTGGTAAGACAGGGGTGTTCTCCACAGCCCTGAGCCAAGTTTCTGTGACTGCACAGACATCGGCATCTTCCAGTGTGAGAAGAGCCTCCAGTGAATGCATTTTCAGATTAAAGCTCCTAGCATTGAGCAGCATGACCTTCAATTTGCTTTTTGACAGATCTTTTATGTTGGAAGATTTGTCTTTGGGACATGGCCTAAAAAAGGCACAATGGGGAGGCAAGAGCTTTGGCCAAAATAAAGAACCCTAGGGGTGGCAGGTGCAGGCCATCTCTGGCAAATCATTGTGGTCTGTCAAACATGTAATCCCAGGCAGACAGATACTGGATCCCCTTAGAAAGACAAAAGAAACTAAGCCAATTGTTGAAGTCAAACATTTTTTGTTGGTATTGTGGTATAATTCTTGGTGAAGGTAGGATGCTGCTTAGGGCTAGGATCATACCTGCCTGGAGCACAAACTCTTAGAAGTCAGTCTTGTATCTCTTCATATAGTCCAGGGAGGTACATCTCAAGTTGTTCACACCAACATGGCCAATGACAGAGTCATACTTGTACCTGTTGTGGAGAGACTTGAATGTGTGTGCGATGTGGTAGATTCTAGCACCTGACAAAAAGCTGACTGTGACCTTCTAATTGTTGAACCTGGTGAGGCTGACATCGGTGTGTCTAACTATCGAGTCAACAATGATTAGTACGTTTGGTTTATTGTTATGCCTTATGGGCTGCATTGGTTTATTCCTTTGCCTAATAGGCTGTGTCTATGAGACACTGGTACATTGACTACTGTGTGTGATGTGATTGGTGTTGTGTGTGAAATGTTTGTGAGTGTGTTTTGGGGGTCTCTGTTGTTTAGGTAAGTTTTTATTGAGGACCCCTGCATAGGTGTGTGTATGGTTCTGTGATGTGGGTGGTCTGGTGCTTGTACTGGCAATCTCCTCTTTGTCAGGAGTACTGACTGTGGTGTGAGAGAGCACGGATTCCAGCTTACTGATGTAGATGCACCTCTTGCAAGTAGAAGAATTATGTGCTAGGAGAAGAGGATTGTCCGTGAACATGAGGCAGTTGCTACACTGTCTCAGTATGCCCATGTCGACCAGGCTGGCAGAAGAAACTGATGGGAATTGTCCAGACATAGTGCTCTGAGTACTTGGTGGACTTATGGAGAACAAGGTTTAATAAGGGATTGTCTGCAAAAACCCTAAATGTAAAATAAATGGCCTGAAGCACAAGTACTACAACCAAAACTAAGATGCTTAGAATATTAATCAGGCTACTAACAAGCAGTAATAAGTGCAGAATAATAGCATTTGTACACATAACAGCACACAGAACAGCAAACTAAGGTAATAAGGTAGAAGATAGTTAAGTAAGAGCAGCTGAATAAAGTATATATATTTTTTTCAGTGGAGAGGGAGAAACAGAGCAGATTAAGTGGCTATAGGGGTTGAATGGTTTTTAAGCCGTTTCTTATATACAGCTTATTTTTAAGATCACTGGCATTTTGTTAGGCTTTGTCACAAAAGGATGAGCTATCATATAATGATTATGACTAAACAAGAAATACAAACTCCTACCAATCACTAGCGCTCATGCTTTTCATCAAATCTGATTGGACGAGCATGCATCTTAATTTGCATACTAGGATCTATATCCAAAACAGGCGGGAAATGGAAGTGATTGAGCTTCTATATGCAAATAAGGAGTTTAAATACCTCCACGGATTGGCTGGAAGTCCTTTAATCTGTGTTTGGATTGGTTAGTAAAGATAAGCACTCATTTTAAAAATCAGTGCTAGTCCCATCTTCTGAATCACGATCTGAGGAAGACATTTGTCGAAAGCGCTTATCGTTTGGATTTTAAGAGACTTCTATTTTGTTTTTTACTTGTGTCTTGTTACTATCTTATTAAAGGAAGATTGGTTTGGGATTTTACCAGTTCGTGGACTTGTTACATCTGAAGCAATTGTTTTTGGTGAACATTCTGTCTTTGTTTTTGTTTGATTCTTCATTTTGAGACAGTTCACCACAGCGTTGGGGATATCTTGTTGTTTTTGGACTTGATTTTTACTCTCCCATCACTTATGGCTAATGAGAATACCACCAGGAGTAAAAGTAACCATGCAAGTTTGGAATTCATCCGTGGCACTAATTTGGATAATATTGAGACTACAGTGAACCCATTGCTGAACCTTCAGTTTGATGCCAATGAGACAGTTTTGCAGAGCAATACCCCAGAAGATCTAGATAATGCCAACTTTGATGCCATATTTAAAGATGTTGAATCAGTAGCCTTCAAGTTCAAAAGATTGACTTGGCAAAGATACCACTTGGAAGCATGCCTGCACCACCGTGTCATACCTAGGGGCATGCGTGTAAAATGTATGCCCAGTTATGGCAACCAGCATCCTGGCCTATTGGTGAGCTGGCAAGCAATCAATCTAGAGACCAGTTTTCGTTATATCAAATTACTACTTGAATACTTTAAACCAGAAGAGGAGAAGATTGCACAAGTAATTAAAGAGAAACAAACAGAGTTAGAGAAAGTGAATCTAACTACTCATTAGATAAATAAGTTGGAAACATTGCAATTTAATTTGAATATATATGAGTCCAAGGTGAAAGAACAAAAGATCAAAAAATTGAACAGAGATGTTATGGACTTCAGACAGGGCAGGATTTTTGAATGGCCTAGAGAAGATCATTTAGAGGAATTATGACCCCAGCTTTCATTTAGTAAAAGAAAAAACATCAACACAGGTGCCAACTCTACATCATTAGTGGTAACAAGTGAGGATCAAAGCACTAATCAATTACTACAGGAGCACCAAGAAATGACCTTGGATGCAAACTTAGGAAATTCATCAGGACTCATGCCAACTGGAGCCATACCCAAGAAGAATGGCACACATCTTCCTCTGAATACTTCTTGACCGATTTTTTTGAAACAGAACCAATTCAGAGGCCATTGGTTACAGAGTTAAGACAGGACAAGGAAGAAACCTTACACGGAAAAAGATCATTGGTAGTAAATATTTCCAAACATGTCATTACACCAGCTGAGTTTTCAATATTACAAAAAGGACTGTCCTTTATTCCGTCATTTAGATCAAGTTTGGACAAATTTGTTATTGATCTAAGATGCTTTGGACGAAATGTAACGTTAAGGAATATTTTTTGGTACGCAACAAGAACAGAGTAACAAACCAAAAAAGCCCAGTACCTTTGTTCCAATTAGCCATCCAGCTGTAGAGCTGTTTACTAGACTTTGCACCAATGAGGTTGCTAAGCTAAGAATGGATTCCAGTGTTAAGCATTACAAGAACATTACCCTCAATGAAAAGGAGGCTATTTCTAGTTTGCAACAAAACCATGACATCACTTTAAGGCCAGCTGACAAAGGAGGTGCCGTTGTGATGATGGATACATTGTGGTATGTCAACAAGATGATGAGTATGTTAAAAGATCCTATAACATACATTGAAGTTTCATCTATAGAAATAACTAGAGCCATCAAAAATATTAATTCTTGCTTAAATGATATGGTTTTACAAAGACAGATTGATATTGACCTGTATGAATTTCTGGATGTATCCAAACCAACAATTCCATGTATTAATGGGTTACCGAAGATACACAAAAACATCAGGGATCCTCCATTATGTCCAACTGTGTCAGGCCAAGGTTGAACCACAGAGAATCTATCGTTGTTTGTGGAAAAGGAATTAAGAAAAGTGTTAAATTTGTACACTACAGTACTAAGAGACACTGATAACTTCCTGGATAAATTAACCAAGTCCATGGAGAGTATAGTCAACGAAGGCGATTTATTATTAACAACTTTGGATGTCAACAATCTTTTTACCATTATTCCAAATGATGTTGGTATAGATTCTGTTAGACGATTGATGTCAACTAAGAAAACTATAGCTGAAACCAGACTCATCTGTGACTTATTAGAACTGATTTTGGAAAATAACTATTTTAGATATGGAGAGATCTATTTACAGAAATGGGGGGGGTTGCCATGGGCACCCCCTGTGCTAATAGTTATTCCAATCTAGGTCTTGTTGATTGGGAACAACAGTTTGTACTTAACACCAACAATCCTTGGCATAAAAACATCTTGTATTATGGACATTTTGTTGATGATTTGTTCATCTTATGACAAAGAGATGAAGAGCAATTCAGAAGATTTCACAATTATCTTGATGCGACCACCTCTTATCTGTCCTTTACATCAGAAAGTTTGAGGCACACCATTAATTTCTTGGGTGTCAGTGTCAGTTTTAATGATTCAGGCACTTTGGACTTTGATCTTTATAGAAAGAGCACCTGGAGAAATCACTACCTACAAAAAAGCAGCCTGCATCCGAGACATATAGCCAGAAATATTATGACCAATGAAACAAATATAATCTACAAATGATGCAATCGGGAATCAGCAATAAGTAAAGAAGTTAAATTCTTACAGGAGAATCTCAAAGAAAGAGGGTATAAAGAGCAGGATTTGCATCCTCAGGTTAGTTTACGACAGAATACAGCCAAGCAGGTGAATACGAACATCAGATTTCCTTTGACCTATAGTTCTGATAATGCTCATATCACAAGAGTGATCAATCTATTCTGGCCTGTCCTGACTCAAGATCCGCAGTTGAAAGATATTGTTGGAGAAAGACCACAGTTCTGTTACAAGAATCAAAAGAATATAAAGAGGCTTCTATGCACTAATATACAGAACAAGAATCCAACAAAGAGACGCAAAGGTACCTATAAGTGTGGAAATTGTAACATCTGTACACTGATAGATAGCAACAATTCGTTTGTGCATCCCACCACTGGTAAAGAATACATCTTCAATGTGAAAGCGACATGCAAGACATCTAATGTTATATACCTGGCAACTTGTAAAAATTGTTTTTCATTTTATATAGGAAAAACTAATCAGTTGTTTAAAAGAAGAATACAAAGGCATCAGAGGGATATTATTAACAAGGACTTGCATAATGCACTAGCTTGCCATGTTGATTCAAATAGAGGTCACACATTTATGTATAAAGTAATTGAAAATATTTTTATTGGACCAAGGAGGTGATATTGAAAATCTAACTGAGCTAAAGGAGACAAAATGGATAATCAATCTGAGGGCTGATCAACCCCCAGGCTTAAACAGTGTGGTTCCTCTGAAACCGGTTTTGAAGCTTAAAAGACCCAAAATATAATAGTTATGTATACTCCTTTTCATATATATTCATAGGAACTTCTTCTGATGCTTTTTAGTTCTGTATATAAGCATATGCATTAGGTTTATGGAACCACTGATGTTAAGGGAGCAATTATCTTAAGTAATCAGATTTATGTTAAAGAAATTTCTATTGAAGTCCTTCATCGTGTGTTCAAGTAAGTGCATTATGCTGCTAGAACAGCATGCATCAGGTGCAGGACAATATACATCAGCAGGCATGTCTGCACAACAATTGTTACCAGTTACTACTGGTGTCTAATATTTTAAAAGTTTTTTTATAAATTAGTTGTCTATGGGGATAGTGAAGATACTCAAATTCTATCTTGCCCGATGCCAGCTGAGTGGTATCCATAGGCACTCAAGTGGTTGTTTGACCTAGATTATCAGTCTCCAACTTGTAAGTCCATCGACATGCTTCAGGTAACAAGCATGCTACAGAATTTTGGTCATACACGTTATTAAGGCTAAAGGCACCAAGATTTGGTTTCAAGTTTCTCCTTTCTACAGTCTATGTTATAGACTTGCATAGCATCTGGATGTATGGAAATATCTTGATCATATTCTAAATTGCTCCTTACGTATAAGTCAATATTTCCTAAGCAATTAGAAGTTTGAAAGCTGTGTGAAGTAAACATGAATGAATTTTCTCAAGTCCGCATAACTAGTATCATCAATTATCACAGATGCCTCTGAATTTTGAATGAAGAGGTTTTTGAACTCATTATTCAAATCTGTCAACAAAGCCTAGTTTACGAGCTACCGGCAGGAGGTTGGATCGTTTATACTGGAAAGCTCGGCTATTTAGGATAGTGAAGGTTTTGTCACATCAGTTTAATTACATCCGTAATTATAAAGTGTCAGTAAACAATGTTCCCTTTAATTTTTAGGCTTTTTGAATTCACTTTTTAATTCTGTCAACAAAGCCTAGTTTACGAGTTACTGACAGGAGGTGGGATCGTTCATACTGGAAAGCTCGGCTACATATATATTGCTGGACTGTTATCTAATGAATGGTTTTTAAGCTGGCATTTTGTTAGGCTATGTCACGAAAGGATGAGCTATCATATAATGATTATGACTAAACAAGAAATACAAACTCCAACCAATCACTAGCGCTCATGCTTTTCATCAAATCTGATTGGACGGCCATGCATCTTAATTTGCATACTAGGATCTATATCCAAAAAAGGCGGGAAACGGAAGTGATTGAGCTTCTATATGCAAATAAGGAGGTTAAATACCTCCACGGATTGGCTGGAAGTCCTTTAATCTGTGTTTGGATTGGTTAGGAAAGATAAGCACTCATTTTAAAAATCAGTGCTAGTCCCATCTTCTGAATCAAGATCTGAGGAAGACATTTTTCGAAAGTGCTTATCGTTTGGATTTTAAGGAACTTTTATTTTGTTTTTTACTTGTGTCTTGTTACTATCTTATTAAATGAAGATTGGTTTTGGATTTTACCATTTCGTGGACTTGTTACATCTGAAGCAATTGTTTTTGGTGAACATTCTGTCTTTGTTTTTGTTTGGTCCTTCCCAAGTGCTCTCTTTGTACACAGCAGAAGAGATGGGACTGGTAGGAGTGTCTGAAATCAAAATATAATCTCACTGCACTCAGTTGAGTGAGCAAATGAGATGGGCACAAGAGTGTCCAAAAACAAATTTATAGCAGTGGTGGGCAATTCCAAAGCCATCAAGATTAACACCACAACAAGAACAGGGAAGGAGGGTAGGGAACTAATTGCAGAAAGACAGAGACCACAATATTCAAGTAATATTCAATGAATAGGAACCTGGGTGGAAACTCCCAGATATGCTCAGAATTAGTCCAAAATGATACAAAAATCACTGAACCCACAGACATTGCCAACATACTGGCAGACAGGTTCAGTGCAAACTTCACCCCCCTCTCCCCCCCTAAAGGAGAGATAACTATCCCTGCAGAGTGTAGCCTCCCAGACATCTCAAATGCACAGGTGAAAGCTGCTCTCTCTAAAGCTAAAAACACAGCATCAATGGGACCGGATGGTGTCCCCGGCTGTGTGCTACATGAGCTAAATGAGGAATTAAACCCGCACATAAGGCAGCTGTTTAATCTCAGCCTTACCACAGGATACATGCCAAAGGAGTGGTGTACGGCAACTGTGGTCCCACTCCACAAAGGCAGTGCCTCTACGGACCCTGGTAATTACCGCGCCATAAGCTTAACAAGTCTAGTCTGCAAAGCTATGGAGAGGATCATAATGGAGCTCATAAACAAAGATATAGGGGACTTGCAGACATTGGACCCGACCCAGTTTGGCTCCGTCAAGGGAAGATCATGCCTTTTGAACTTGGTCGACTTCTTCGAAACAGTCACCAAGGCCATTGATGAGGGAAAGGCAGTCCATACAGCCTACCTTGACCTTGCAACACAATACCCCACTTGGGTATTGTAGAAAAACTTACCAGCTTAAATGTAAACCCATATGTCACAAGATGGGTTGCAAACTGGCTTAAGGACAGAACCCACAGGGTTAGAGTTGCTGGCGCTATGTCAGACTCCAAGCCGGTCACAAGTGGTGTCCCACAGGGCTCGGTCCTTGGCTCTATTGTTCGCCATCTACTTCTCAGAAGTACAGGCCAACATGGGAGGACTTTTGACAAAGTTTGCAGACGACTGCAAACTGGGCCATAGTGCAAAGTGCATCGGACACGGATATCCTTCAGAAGGGACTCACGGAAACAGATAGCTGGTGCCAGAGCCATGGCCTGAAGGTAAATGCCAAAAAATGTATAGTCATACCTTCGAAAACAAGGTAGCCCCAAGCTACCATATAGGTGGCAATCCGCTAAGCACAGAAGAGGTTATCAGGGACCTGGGGACCCAGGTTGACAGTGGCCTTTCTTTTGACACTCACATTGCTAAAGTGGTTAGAAAGACCTTCTACATTGCCCACCTGATTATGAAGGGATTCACATCCAGATCTAGTGAGGTCATTGTTACCCTTTACTCTTTACTTATCAGACCAATGATCGAGTACAATGCCCCATTCGGGATGTATCTCCCAACATCTGCAGCAATTGGAGAGACCCCAAAAGTTCCTCACCAAAAGGATAAAGGGACTCCAAAATCTGTCATATGCTGCCAGATTGAAGAAACTCCAGCTCTATTCAGTCGCATACCATCTGCTCAGAGGTGACATGTGCCTGACATACAAGGCCATGTCCAACCCGAATTAATGAACATGCTCCACCTCAAAAATCCAAATCCACCAAAACCACTAGAGCAAGTGACTTAAACCTTAGCACGGATATAAATAGGACGTGCTGGAGGGATAGATTTATCACTCAGAGACTCCCTATGCTGTGGAATAGAGTCCTGGTCCATGTGAGGCAGAGCACCTCGCTGGCTCTGTTCAAGAGAAATCTTGACCTGTGGATGGGAGATCGAGGTTTACCGAATCATCTCTGTGTCACTGCTGGACAGAGGCACAACAAACTAATGGACACAGTATTTTTCATATAAGGGTGGCGAAGCCACAAAAATTTGGGCTAGGCTTATAAATGCCTTGGGGCAGATAGCCTAGTATAAACCTATGAACTATGAACTATGAACAAATAAATAAAATGCAGTACTAATCTTAAATAATAAAGCTACACTTTTCACACTTCTAGCAAACTGCAGAAAGACAGAGACCACCATATTCAAGTAATAGTCAATGAAACAAATATTCAATGAAACAAATAAATACTAATCTTAAACAATAAAGTGCAGAGAGAAGTATACTTAAATCAGCTTGTGTCCAGTTGATTTTCACAGGTAGATCACAGTCGACCAACAGCTCAGATGTTGAGCATCATCATAACAACCCAATCATCTTTCATCTTTTCATTGTCTCCATCTGTCCTATACATTCTATATCCAACCATCATAACACTAATCAATTGCTCTTCTCAGCTGAATTCCATTCAGACTTCCCCTTGGTCCAGAACTCCCATCTCTCATATTTTCTGCAAAGGCCTATTTCAATGGGTTAGCATTAACATAATGCAATTGTTAGTTCAATCTGTATTAGCAATATCCATCCTATTAACTCTGTGGCTTGGTCTTGCACTCATAGATTCACTCCATCTTCCTTCTAATAATGCCAGTTTGTAAAGCCTTAATCTTACAGATAAGCAAATTATATCCCAAAACATGGTGACTATAAACTAACCTATGTAACTAGGAAACAATTTCTGTTTCAGTTATAACTCCTATAAACATACTCAAGCCCAAAAGCTGGAATGCTAATATATCTCAATAAAGTTTACTGTCTGCTCTTAAAATAATGCTAGCCTGAAATATATGACTTAATCCAAGCCCCAAAATACCACATTTTCCACTTCCACCCATTATAACCGAAGCTAATAAACTGTCACAATCAGAAACAAGGAAATAAAACTAGCATATTTAAACATAGGCATCCTTGATAACAAATGTTCTCAGATTGGAGTTTTCCTGATTACAGAAAAGCACATATTTTTGGCCTTATAAAACCTGGCTCAAAGATAATTTCTGTCCCTCCCAGTATATTCAGTAAAACTACACAATATTTTTAGATAATAGATGAGGGATCAGACAAGGAAGTGGATTTACTGTCTGCTGACATTAAATCAGTTTCAAAACTCAAACATACCACAACACCAAGTTCAAATAACGACAGAAGCTCCAAACTGAATTCTTGTAGATCTCACTCTGAGAAAACACATACTCTTACATATCTGCTGAGACTACATACCTCCTACCTCCACAGTTACAAATCTTCAGGCACTACTAACACACATTTCTCAAAGGAGTGCACAAAAACACTCATACAAGGTAACTTTGCTATCAATACATCTGCATCATCAGCCCACAGTCTTAACAAAATGCTTCCATATCTTGGCCTAAAACAAGTGGTACAGCAGACGACTAGACCAAACTCCTGCACAAGAAATAAATCTACCCTGGACTTTATAAAGACAAACATCAGTCATAAATGTCTACAAGTTAATGTATGACCCAACAACCTAAAGTAATCATGGTCCTATAATCTTCACATGGTCCTTTAGAACAAAAAGAAAAACTGCCACAACTGTTACACTACAGACCCATACCTGACATAAAGCAAAACATCTTAATTGCTCTGCTGCAAACTGTTGGCTGGTCACTTTTGTACAATCTAGACTAGCAAATGTAAATGAAGCCATAAACCTTTTCATAGAGGAGCAAGTCACTATGCAGTTCATCATTTTCCCTGCCATCAATAGATGTAAAAGTGGTCACGTCTGCCCATGGTTCTCCACTGACATAAAAAAAAATGCCACTTAGAGACAAAGCTTGGAAGACCTGGAAACAAAATTCAAATTCATCAAGAAGCTAACCTCATCCTAATGAATGCTAAAATATTTACAAATTTTGCAAAGTCTATATTCCTGGGAAAAAAAATTGCTCTTATATCCTGTACCCAACTGTTTTAGAAAGATAAAATTATTTACTAGAAGCACAAATGATTCAACTTAAACAACTGCATTAAACTACTCTTTAAATGATCCAGATTTTGCTTCCAGTTATAGAACATTTTTCACTCCTATTCTGGAGGAAATATCCAACAAATTATCTCCCCAATCAAACCCTATAGCTATCAACTCTCTGACAACACACAAATGTACTCTTGCACAATATAGTGCCACCTTACACATCAGACAAATCACAAAAATAGTCATTAAGGCACTTAAAATCTTAAGCATTAACTCCACTGCAGCCCTATTTAAATTACACCACTCTTACCTCAAAAGGCAACCTCATCCATTGCAAAACTCCTCACATGTATTTACAACTTTTCCCTTACCGCAGGGATTTTCCCAGGCTCTCAAACATATCATAATAATTCACAACCTACCACCCAAAAGAATGCAAGGACTGTAGACATATTGCTGATGCCCTTTAAATAAAATATTTAAAAAAAACCCTCAAACAAATATGGCCTGGTTTGCATGGCACAGTACAAATTCTATAATGCATTTATCACAATGACTGAATTACATACAGCCATTGGCGTTATTTCTAATATCTGGTACAACTCCCTGCTAACAGGAAGATTGCTGTTCATTGCTATGACTAGGGCATTCACAGTACAGATTCTATAATGCATTTATCAGAATGACTGAATTACATACAGCCATTGGCGTTATTTCTAGTATCTGGTACAACTCCCTGCTAACAGGAAGATTGCTGTTCATTGCTATGACTAGGGCATTCATGATGCTCAGACATACTCTACTTTTGCACCAAATCAGCAAATTTAACTTTGCATCTTCTGCACTTCCGTGGTTCCAGAATTACCTACAAAAGTAAAGCATTTCAAGTTCACTACAGTAACACACACTCACAGCCAGGCACCTTTAACAGTGGAGTCCCGCAGGGTGCTGTCCTGGGTCCTCAGTAATTTTCCTTCTTTATTAATGATGCCACCCATGATCATCCTAAACTAAATGTATTCTGTTGATTTGCTGCTTCTAGTATCCAGATTGTATCCCACTGAACCTAAACACAATCTTCAGCACAGCTTCTCCAACCTTTGCAAATGGATCTAAGAGAATAAATTACTAATAAATCCAACAACATCTGATGTCATGTTGTTCACTTCTACATAAACACTGTACAAAACACCTCATATTAAACAAGGACAACAATGACAATAGGTCATAGTCGAAGAACAAAGATACCTCAGACTGACGTTAGACCCCTCACTAACATTCACCCACTATGCAGACAAAGCTGTAAACAAAGTGCTTCAGCAGCTAAAGCTGTGGCATAAAATATCACATCTTTTATCATCCACTGCCAGGCACTCATTAGCCAGAAATGCACTCATACAAACTATGTTTTTCCAGTAATACCATTCACTCAGGCACAAACACAAACTACAGACTGCAGTCAATAAAATCTGCAGATCTGTACTCTTGGCTGATAACAATGCTACCGTTGTGTTTTGCTAGAACATTTCAAAAGGCTACCCCTACACAGCATGTCTACCATACTATTTGGAGTGTAATTATTTAAAATAGTCAAGTTTGGCAAAGGCCTACATCTAAAGACAAAGTGGGTACAATCAGGGGTTAGGGGTACAATCATCAGAAGCCAATGTTTCAGTTCAATACCTGCATTTACATACCAGTATTACAGTCATATTAAAAAAAAAAAGTTGCCAGATACATAATACTAAAATTAATACATTTTTGTACAATAAAAACTATTTTAGTACTTGCAGCATTCTATATCCTTGGTTGTGGACACTTCAGCACACATTTGTCATGGTTATCAGTATTATAGCCCTAATGAAGCACTTTAGCATATTGTGTTACAGGTATAGGTTCATATGTATATACTTGGCTAACGACCACTAAGGCCCTTATAAGCTTAGCTGTGCAACCCAAAGGTGACCCATACATTTGATTTATATAGGGGGTGATTAACTGAATGCCTCTGTCCATCAGACACATAAACTGTAAAAATTGTTTGCTACAAATGTTGCAAGCAGCTTGCAATGGTATAAAGGGAGAAGAGCATTTTTGTGGGTGGGGGTACTCAGCTTAAAGTTGAGGGAGACCAAATCAGGGGGCAGCACTAGGTGTTAGATTTGCTACCTGGCAGAGGTGTAGCTATTTATTCTGTGATCTTTATAATTTTATGGAGGACTTCAGTGACTCTATAACCCTTATTAGATTTCATTTTAAAAACTCCAGTGAAGAAACAGCCTTCTCTAAACTCAGACCTGCCATCTGAAATCACTTTCTCGGTGATATGAGGATAGAAAATATATTGGAACTCTTTAAAAGAGCACCTCTTAAAGCAAACTATTTGCTCAAGCTTTAAGGATAATGGCTGAATCAAATAAATGTATTAGACCGACTTCATATTTAAACCTTAGATGCCTTATTGACTGATGTAAAATACATGCTTTTTTTATAAATACGTAAATATTCTATACATAAATTGTCTTTCTTCATAATACTGCATATTATTAATGTCACATATACAGGTTAATGTAAATTCGCAAATGATGCTTGCTGTACCAGTGTTTCTCTTTGAAATTCATGCTCCCCTATGTAAATATGTAAATCTCTATACATTTCTGATTCCACATAAGCAAGTTCAGTGTAAATTCACAAATATCACCTGTTGTGTCAATGTTTTTTGCAAAACTCATGCTTTGTGTTTTCTCTCATAATTCTTCTATACATGTCAAAAAGCAAAGAAGGTGGAAAGTAACTGAGTATACAAAGCACAAATAACTGAGAAAAAACACTCAGTCAGGCACACTGGTCAGCAGGAAAGTCGAAAAATCCACGAACTACCAAGGTAAAAAAACAAGTTCTTTAATATTCCAATATACCACACAGATTTAGGTTTTGCATTCCACAAGGCGGCAGTGGTGCTGCGGTAGTGTTGTCGCCTCACAGTAAGATGCTGTCTGGTTCGATTCTCAGTTAGAGCATCTTCTGTGTGGAGACATGCGTGAATGGGTGTACCTTCGTTGAAGGTTGTACATCAGGCCCGGCATGTAAAAAATCTACTGCCAATCATTAGCGGACCGGAGTTCTGCTGTGGCGACCCCTAACCGGGAAAAGCCGAAAGACACAACAACATTCCACAAGGAAACTTTATCAGAATAACCCAGCACTAATTGATTAGCAATTAAATAGTCAAACCACTTAACATAACAATACTCCATTAGTCAATACCTAATTGACTAACTTAACAAAGTACAACGGTGAAAAAATACAGCAGTGAAAATATTGTTGCTATACTATGGTCAAGCTGACTATATAGGAATTCACACATAAAAAAGCTTCAATAACCACAGAAAAATGTAAACATCCCATAACATAGCCTTATTTTAAGGCTCTTTTCTTAAACGCTGGTAGGATGGAATATTGTTCCTTCAACCCAGGGGCTGAGCAGGCATCAAACTTTAGTTGCCACATTAAATCACAATACTCAAGGTTGGTTTCCCAGTTCCCCCCCAATCAAACCATTTTACCTGCTCCAATATCAAAATTTAAAAGAATAGTCCTCACATAACAATTAAAATACCCTTAGCCTTTAACAGCCCAAAGGGACCCACCAAATACAGTTGATCCACATTGGCTACATAGGGTCATTGGGGGCACCTTCTGCATTTGTGTGTGCCTATTTTGGAAGTTGAATCAACTTTACTATTTTCAAAAATATTCTTAAAATTCCATCCCCTTCTCAAACTAAACCTCAATTTCCCAGAGAACACAACAAGAGTGTTAGGCATACTAGGAAAAATGTCCCAATAAGTCTGTATTATATTTTTCATGAGGTGGGTATCTCGGTGAAAATTCATCACAAAATAGGTGTCATTACAAGGGGGTGCATCAGTGTCCCTCCCATCGATCTGTATGGACGTTGGCCCAATAGAACCAGAAACTAACCCCCCCCCATTCTCGAGGGACAGAATGAGCATATAGCTCACTCCCCACTTTTGTAAAATCTGATCAGTTAGGGAGATAACCAGAGCTTCAAGGTAAGGTGCCCCCAATGCCCCTATGTAGCCAATGTGGATCAACTGTATTTGGTGGGTCTCTTTGGGCTGTTAAAGGTTAAGGGGTATTTTAATTGTCATTTTAAAGGGGTGGTATACCTTGCCTATTGTTCCTAGTGTTTTGCATTTTATATTGACAAAACAGAAAGAACTTTGAGACAGAGAATTTATGAACACTCTATGAGATCTCTAGGAAAAGAGAAACCAATGTATTATTTAAACATACTTTGTTATGTGAGGACTATTCTTTTAAATTTTGGGTGTTGGAGCAGGTAAAATATTTTGCGGGGGACTGGAAAACCTTCTTCTTCTTCTTCTTCTTTCAGCTTTTCCCGGTTAGCGGTCACCACAGCAGATCACCTGTCCGCTCATGACTGGCAGTGGAGTTTTACAGTGTCAAGTTGCCAGCCCAGCACCCATCCTTCCACAGACGGTGCAAACACTCGCACCTAGGGCCAATTTAGAGTGTCCAATCCACCTACAGCATGTCTTTGTGATGTGGGAGGAAACTGGAGCACCTGGAGGAAACCCACTTGACCACTCCACACAGAAGGGACCCCAGCCAAAGATCAAACCAGAGAACCTCTTGCTGTGAGGCAACAACACTAACTGCTGCATCACCATGGCCACCCGGGGACTGGGGAACCAGCCTCGAGTATTGTGACTTAATGTAGCAACTAAGGTTTGATGCCTGCTCGACCCCTGGATTGAATGAACACTATTCCATCCTTAAAATAACGCTATATTATGGGATGTTTACATTTTCTATGGTTATTGAAGTTTGTTTGTGTGTGCATTCTTATACAGTCAGTTTGACCATAGTATAACAACATTTTCACTACTGTATTTTTTCACTGCTACATTCTTTACTGTTGCATTCACTGTTGTACCTTAAGTTAGTCAATTAGGTATTAACCAATGGAGTATTATGTTAAGTGGTTTGACTATTTAATTGTTAATCAATTAGTGCTGGGTTATTCTGATGAAGTTCCCTTGTGGAATGAAAAAGCTAAATCTGTGTGGTGTATTGGAACATTAAAGAACTTGTTTTTTCTGCAACTAATATGAAATGGTTAACCAGTTTCTGATAGCTAGTCCATGTGAGTTTAAAGCAGGCCAGCAACAGATAAACCTCACTATTTTATGTATATAACTCTCAGATGCATAATATCCTCTCTCCTAAGTAGCCGAGGCTCAGAGTAGGCTAATTCTGGACAGTATATGATCTTATGTTCTAATGTACCTTCTGAAATGAAGGACAATGTATATCAGTTTTATACAAGAAGCATCTTGTTGACTGGGCGGGGGGGGCAAAAGCTGAAGTCATACTTAAGTAAGGAGACCTGCCGGTTAAACTTCAACCATTTCAACCTGGTTGTGTAGCAAAGATGGATAAAAGCTTACCTGCACTCCAAGTGACCCAATTGTGACTTGTGGCTGAGATGCTGGAAAAGCCAGACAACAGACTGTAGAAGTGAGTGGCTGATGTCGACTCGCCCATCATGTGGTGAGGAGTTAATAGTTCCAGTCAACCAATCACCTTCATGCAAGGGGAGGCCTGCAGGCAATGATCAGGGTCATAGTCCAGGGATACAAGTTTGGTTTAGTCAAGTCAATGATGGCTGTCTTTTCATAGGTTCATAGGTTCATACTAGGCTATCTGCCCTAGGGCATTTATAAGCCTAGCCAGAGTGTGTTTGGCTTTCGCCACCCATTTTAAATTAATTTTGCTATGCCTTTTTTTGAGGTTAGTATACTGTGCCTCTGTCTAACAGTGACACAGAAGTGATAGCCGGGGTAAACCTACGATCTCCCATCCACTCATCAAGATTCCTCTTGAAGAGAGTCAATGTGGGACTCTGCCTAACCTGGACTGGGATTTTATTCCAGAGTGAAGGGAGCCTCTGGGTTATGAATCTGTCCCTCCAGCATGTCCTATTTATTTCAGTGCTGAGGTTCAAGTCTCTCGAGCGCGTAGCTCGATGGGATTTGGATTTTCTGAGATGCAGCATGTCCATTAATTCCGGGTTGGACATGGCTTTATACATCAGGCACAGATCGCCTCTGAGCAGGCGGTATGCCACTGAGTAGAGCTGGAGTTTCTTTAACCGGGCAGCATATGGCATCTGTTTGAGCCCTTTGATCCTCTTGGTGAGGTACTTTT
The DNA here is from genome assembly GCF_019279795.1 of Protopterus annectens. Classification (NCBI taxonomy): domain Eukaryota; kingdom Metazoa; phylum Chordata; order Ceratodontiformes; family Protopteridae; genus Protopterus; species Protopterus annectens. The sequence goes on from NC_056739.1 coordinate 172,704,853, forward strand.
GGGGTCTTTCCAGTTGCTGCAGGTGTCTGGTAAGGTACATCCCAAAAGGGGCATTGTTCTCAATTATGGGCCTGATGAGGGATGAGTAAAGAGGCACGATGACCTCCCTGATCTAGATGTGAATCCCTTCATGATTAGGTGGGCTATATAAAATGTTTTTCTAACCACTTTGGCCACATGGTTGTCAAATGAAAGATTGCTATCAACTTGGGTCCCCAGGTCCCTAATGACTTCTTCTGTACTTAATGGATTACCACCTATGTGGTAATTTGTGGGCACTTTGTTTTTGCCAAAGGGGATGACTATACACTTTTTGGCATTTAGCTTGAGGCCATGGCTCTGGCAACAGTTGTCTGTTTCTATGAGGCCCTTTTGGAGGATGCTTGTGTCGGCTGGAGAGTTGATTATGGCGCCCAGTTTGCAGTCATCTGCGAACTTGGTCAGCCACAGTCCTTTCGTGTTGGCCTGTACCGCCGAGAAATATATACCGAACAAGAGAGGTCCCAGGACTGAGCCTTGTGGGACGCCACTTGTAACTGGTTTGGAGTCTGACATGGCTCCAGCAATTCTAACCATGTGGGTTCTGTCCTTGAGCCAGTTTGCAACCCATCTAGTGACATAGGGGTTTATATTTAAGCTGGTGAGCTTATCTATAATGCCCGAGTGGGGTATTGTATCGAAGGCTTTGCGAGGTCCAGGTAGGCTGTGTGGACCACCTTCCCCTCGTCAATGGCCTTGGTGACTGTTTCAAAGAAATCGACCAGGTTTAAGAGTCAGGATCTGCCCTTAACAAAGCCAAACTGGGTAGGATCCAGTGTCTGTAGGTCCCCAATATCTTTATTTATGAGGTCCATGATGATCCTTTCCATAGTTTTGCAGACCAAGCTAGTCAGGCTTATGGGGTGATAGTTTCCAGGATCCGTTGAGGCACCACCTTTGTGGAGAGGGACCACTGTTGCTGTACGCCACTCTTTGGGTACATATCCTGTGGTAAGGCTAAGATTGAACAGTAGTTTTATGTTTGGGTTTAGCTCTTCTTGGAGTTCATGTAGGACGCAGCCCAGGACACCATCTGGTCCCACTGATGCTGTGTTTTTTGCTTTGGAGAGGGCGGCTCTTACCTGAGCATCTGAGATGTCAGGGGGGCAGCACTCTGTTGGGATAGATATTTGCCCTTTTGGTGGGGAGAGGGGGGAGAAGTTTGTGCTGAACCTGTCAGCTAGGATGTTGGCAATATCTGTGGGTTCGGTGTATTTTTTGTCATTTTGGACTAATTCTGAGCATATCTGGGAATTCCCACCCAGGTTCCTAACATAACTAAAGAAAGCCTTGTGATTATCCTTAGTGTCCTGTGCAATTTTTCTCTCAAAGCTGGCCTTAGACGATTTTATGAGTACCCATAGTTTTTTGCTAATACTGATCAGAGATGCCTTCCCTTTTTGGGATTTTGCTCTATCATGTAGTAGCTTCCTCCTTCTTTTGTATAGTTTGTTTATGGCTGGGGTTCACCAGACAGGACGTCTGCCTTTGGAGGATTGGGTCTTGGTTTTATTTGGGATTGCATGATCCATGCATTCCTGAAGGTGTTCATAGAATGCGTTTATAAAGGATTCTGCGGTCTGGGCAGATTTTCCACAGGCCCGGGGCTTTGAAGGATTTACCGGTTTTGAGGTGTGTGAAATTTGCTTTAGAGAAGTTTTTCACTGTGGTTTTCTGGGCAGGGGTGGGGTCGGGATGTGAATATCCAGTGAGATTAGTTTATGGTCTGATCTTACCAGTGAGGGATACACTTCTGGTCTGGAGCATAGTGTCCCCATGTTGGTGATGATCAGGTCCAGTATGTTTTCCCTCTTGTGGGAGTGGTAACAAGTTGTTCCATAGCATTTGAGTTTATAAATTCTAGGAACCTTTGGGCTAGGGTGTTGGAGCTAGAGTAATGCTCCCAGTCTATGTTTGGGTAGTTGAAGTCGCCCAATATAATGGTGTTTGGAGAGACCTTCTTATTTTCCAGTATTCTCAGGAAGGCCAAGTGGGGTTCCTGTGTTTGGGAGGGTGGTCTGTAGCAGGCTATAAACTGGAAGGCAGTTTTACCCACAGTTAGTTGCACATGGATAGTCTCTGATGCTTCGTGCTGTGCCACCAACCTGGAGGTGTGGGTATCTTTGACGAATATTGATACTCCCCCTCCTTTTGTGGTTCGGTCCAAGTTTTGGGGCCGAAAAGCATGGTATGAGGTATAACCTGGTAATGCTGGGGTGCTCTGGGGAGCCTTGAACCAAGTTTCTGTTACTGCACAGATATCGATGTTCTCCATGCTAAGGAGAGTTTCGAGTGCGTGCATCTTGAGGTTTAGACTTCTGGCATTGAGTAGCATTAGTCTTAGTTTCTTATCCCTTGTGATACCTATGGAGGTGGGTTTGTCTTTTGAGCCTTGCCTAAAAAAGGCACTATGGGGGTAGCAAGAGCCTTTGCCAATATCCGAAAGCCCAGGGGTGACAGGTGCAAGCCGTCCCTAGCGAAGCATCGTGGCTTGTCGAGCATGTCATCCCAGGCTGACAGGCATTGGATCCCCTTTGAATGACACCAACACTTAAGCCAATTGTTGAAATTGATCATCTTATCTTCATATTGTGGCATCATTCTTGGTGAGGGTAAGATGCTACTCAAGGTCAGGGTCATACCGGCCTGGGCTACATGCTCAGAGAGCTCCAAGATGTCTCTTTTCATGTAGTCCAGGGAGGTACGTCTCAGGTCATTCACACCAGCATGGACAATGACTGAGTCATATTTGTACTTGCCTTGGAGTGACCTGAGTGCTTGTGTTATGTGGCGGATCCTAGCGCCCGACAGGCAGCTCACCGTGACCTTCTCCTTGTTCAGCCTGGTGAGCGGGATGTCAGTGTGCCTGACGATAGAGTCACCTATTACAAGTGTATCAGGTGTGTTGTTTAGCCTTAAGGGCTGTGACTGTTCGGCACACTGGCTTTGTGAGCTATGTGTTGCACGTGTTTTGTTTTGGGGTAGCGGTTGCTTGGGTGTCTGCTTTGGAGGTCTCTGCTGCTTAGGCAGATTTTTATTTAGAGCCTCGAGTATGTTTTTGTGTGTTTATGTGTTTGGTTTGTTGTCGTGGTAGGTCTATGTGAGACTGGAATTGTAGTGAGTGTGGTTTCCTTCTCCTCCTGACTGGTTATGCCAGTACTGAGTTGAGAGAGCTTAGCCTCCAGTTTGGCTATATGGTTGCATCTCTCACATGTGTTGGAATTTGTTGGGAGGAGGAGAGGGTTGTCTGTGTACATGAGGCAGTTGTAACATTGCCTCAAGATTCCCAGATTCACCAGCTGGACCAGAGAGGAGATTGACAACTGACCTTTGGACATGCTAGAATAGTATTGGGAATTCCTTTATAATTGAAAAAAAGGGCCAATGGGGAACATGGTACTCAAGGGGAGTTTGTGAGGGTGTAGTGCTTTTAATTTTTTAGAGCTGGCATATAATTGCTTTAGTGAGCAAGTGCCAGGTAACTTAAATGCAATGTGTTACAGGTAACTTAAATGCAAAAACGACAAACAGTAGCTTTCTTTCAAGTGAAACAAGGAAATAAGTACAGCAAGCAATGCAGATATCACTAGGGATCCACAGAAGTGCTAAAAGGCCGCGTTTTAGGTGGAATTAGCGTTTCAGGGAAATAAACAAACAACAAGCATACAAATAAAGCTAGATTCAGCAGGCCTGGATCTAGTCTATGCTACAGCAAACAAGGTGTACCAATTTCAGTAAGAAACAGTTAGAATATGCAGGCACTATAAGCCTCTAACCAGAAATTCCCTGCTCAGAAGGGCAGAGTCCAGCCTCTCCTCCCACAAGAGTGCAGACCGCAATCCTTCTTAACGTAAAATAACTGGCCTGAAGCCCAAGTGCTTAAACCAGAACTAATACACTTTTAGAATAACAGACACTGAGCTCTCAATCAGCAGTTCCCAACTTAGAAGGATGTAAGCTACCTGTCCTGCCACCACAGTGCAGGCCACAAACCTTCCTAATGTAAAACAACTGGTCTGAAGCCCAAGTGCTTAATCCAAAAGACTTAGAAATGATAGCTACACTTTAATCAAGTTACTACCAGCAGTAATAAATACAACTGAATACTTTAAAGAATGCCTGGATTAGTGCTCAAGTTATACAAACAAAGCTAGATTCAGCAGGCCTGGATCTAGTCTATGCTACAGCAAACGAGGTGTACCAATTTCAGTAAGAAGCAGTTCAAATATGCAGGCACTATAAGCTTTAACCAGAAATTCCCAGCTCAGAAGGACAGAGTCCAGCCTCTCCTCCCACAAGAGTGCAGAACATGAACCCTCTTAATGTAAAATAACTGGCCTCAAGCCCAAGTGCTTAAACCAGAATTAATACACTTTTAGAATAACAGACACTGAGCCCTCAATCAGCAGTTCCCAACTTAGAAGGATGTAAGCTACCTGTTCTGCCACTACAGTGCAGACCACAAACCTTCCTAATGTAAAACTAGTCTGAAGCCCAGGTGCTTAAACTAAAAGGCTTACAATGAGTTACACCAAGCAGTAATAAATACAACTGAGTACTTTTAAGATGACGCAAAAGCAAAATAAAGTAGGAAAAAACACAAATACAGTAAAAGCAGATAATTTTTTTTTTTTTTTTTTTTTTTTGGAAAGAGAGAAAGGAGTAGCAGAAACTAAGCTGATTGCCCTTCTCAAATGCTCTCCCTGTACTGGGTAGAATGAGGTAATGACACTAGACTGGGAGGAGGGTCCCAGATCAAATTTACACTAGGGCGGGCAACTGCAAAGCCACCAACTATAAAACACTATACCAACAGGGAGGGAGGGTGGGAAACAAACAGCAGAAATGTTACTCACAGCTGAAAAGCAGCAGTGAGCCTTTAAATGAAAGTTTTAAACAGCTAAAGGAGCCACTAGAAAAAAAGAGTTTAACTGCAACAAGTTATCATAAACAAACAACCCAACAGATGCTTAATAAGAGTGGACAATTTCCAGTTAATACCTCACACACAGTGAAACTAGCTAGAAAAAATACACAGTACACAAAGTGCTATAAACAACAAAGAAATAAAGAACAAAATAAACAAAAAACAGGATACTTAATGTTATATATTGTAGCTCCGAGTTTGCTGAGTGTCCTTCCTTCGATCAGCTCACTGTAAAAACATGTGTGTGGAATATCACACACACACACACACATTGGGGGAGAGCATAGTTGGGCCTTCCACAGTGACCCATGTGTTCACATCAGTCACCTGGGGTGGGGTTATGCAGACAAAACAAAAACCTAATGGCTAGCTGTATGACAGCTGTGCAATTAGTTCTTGCCTCTCTTTGCATGGATGGGCTAGGAATGCCTCTAAACTTAAGGGGAAGAAACAGGCTAATAGATTGCATGGAGCTAATTGGCTACAAACACTGGGCAACCGAAAATAATCTTACTATTAGTATAAAAGGTTAAACAGTGATATATTCTTCTGCGATATCCTGCAGAAAATTTAGTTGTTCTATTTAAGCCATCTCAGTCTTGTTGAGCAGTAGGGAATGAGAGTTAATTAAACTATGCACAGAAAATGAACATTAAGGGGGTAAGTGCATATTAGCAGTATATGCCTAATCAGGCACCACTAGCAAGGACAACTTTGCTCTTTAGAGCTTACTTTAACCTGTAGTTACTTTAGCCAAACTATACCTGCAAATGATCCACTGAGATCAGCGCACTACCCTGTAAACAAATGCAAATAAAAATAAAATAACCTATGGTTGGCTTTGTACACAACATTGTGTAAACATTTGTTGAACTATAACGAGACCAAGTAGTTTGGTTCGGATTACTACCTCAATGGGGACATATCCAAAAAGGATAAGAATACAACATTTTGATGGAATGGAGATATAGGAATTGCCTTTAAATAAGACAGTGATATTAGAATGACAAGGATTTGGGCTTCTTGCTTAAGAAAACCATTGTTCTAGTCTTTGTAGCATTAAGGTGAAGTCCCACAAAAACCATAACTGCAGTAAATAAAAGACTGATTACAGTCTGGCACTGACTGTGGTATTTGTATCTTGCACAAGAAGGATTGTAGAGTCATCTGCCTAGTAAGCTACGTTTGCTTCTTCACAGATATAGATTGTAAGACTTGATAATACTGTACTGTACCTTAATTAGCTGGAAACACTGATGAGACTGAGCAAAAGTCTTTACTGTTAATTACCCAAACTCATACTGAACAAGTGCCAGTCTCTCTTTTAGGGACCAAGTCTAGTGTACTTTTCAGAATGACTTCTCCAAACACTGTAGTTGATTTAATAAGGCTTTATTAGGTATTTACAACACCCAAATACTGTCTTCATTAATAGTGCTGATCAACGTTACTGCACGTATTTATTCTGATTGTCCTGAACAACGTCTTTATTTGACCTGTCTTCTGTACTCAGGCTTGAGTGTCTGTCATCTTCTCTGAAGTAATAGGTCAAACAAACTTACTAACCTTAACTGAACTGCTATCCTGAACACAACATATTATATTGCTTCAGTCCATTTGTTTGTGTCTTTCGGCTTTTCCCGGTTAGGGGTCGCCACAGCGGAACTCCGGTCCGCTAATGATTGGCAGTAGAGTTTTACGTGCTGGCTTGCTGGGCCTAACGCACAGCCTTCAATGAAGAAACGCCCATTCACGCATGTCGCCACACAGAAGATGCTCTAACATTGCTTCAGTCCATTAATTTTCCTTATTTACAACGGGGAAAAGCCAAAAAAAGATGACTTTTCCTAACCTTGGTCTCAGACTTTGTCTCGTATGTGCAAAATTCAACATTCCATTAAGGAGCATTCTGTAGCTAGCAAGGTTGTATCTTTCCCTTGAGAAAAGCACATTCTGCATTTCTGCATTTTTATACACTATGTTTTTCTTTTCTTTCTAATAAACTGTCTCTCATGTTTGACCAGCAAGGTTATTTTTCTTTCTGCTTAACAGTCTTTTATGCATAAATGAAAATTTATTTTACCCTTTAGCCTGTCTAATAACTACTTTAAAATGGAAGTCCCTAATCTAACATAGACCATGTCATTCATAAAAAGATTGAAAAGAAGCAGCCTTATCACAGAGCCATAAGGGAGTTCAATAATATCTGGCAGCAGATGTGAGATGCCGCCATTCCATGTGACCAGTGGTTTTCTTCCAGATAGCTTATAAATCATTTAGTGACACTGAGAAGACTCAGATATTTAGTGTTAGGAGAAGCACTGAATTGTCATCAGCATGAAATGCATTGTAAGTTACAAATAAACTGATCCTGAAATTCAGCTATGATATGGCTGTTGACACATGCATTCTGTAACATGTATTAGAGCAGTGTAAGTATCATAGTTAATTAAGCATGACACCTTGTAAATTTATAACACTATTTTATTAGATGATATAATTGTGAATTGACTCATTTATATATTTTTATGTGATTGACAAGAAAGCTATAGTACAATAGTGTTTTCTTTTTTGCAGAAATACAAGTGCTTTCATGGAGCTATTAGGAACAAGGCCTGCTGTGATAGATTTATTTCATATTGAATCTTGGCATGCAGTACATCTTGCTAATATTAACAATTCATTGGGTCCACAATCAACTGATGAGGACCTAGGTTTCAGCTTACACAGAAACTGATCAACTAAACCTGTTGAAAGTGTTTACAGGTGAAAACATAACAACACACTAATAGCCTTTCAGGCAAAATGAAATATGTACAATGCTACCAAATACTTAACTGTACAGTTCATTTGTTCAAACCTCCGCATCAATAGGCTCAAATTAGATCTTTACATGCACTCCTGTAAAATAATGCAGTGATGGCTGTGTGTGTGTGAGAGACAGAACATGATCTGCCAAAAGGAATAATTTCAATTCACAATCGTACAAGTAAGAATTGTGAGTATGCTGACATACCTTGGAAATACCTAATTTTTTGGTATTCTGTGTACGTGTGTTTGCACATAAGATGTGGGTGTGTATGGTGCTTAGTGTTAAGGTTAGCATTACTGTTAGGGCCGAAGTTAATCAGCATGACTAATTTGGTTTGAGGGTATGAAGTCTCACCACACTACTCTTACTTGTGTGGTATCCTTAGCCCTATCCTCAATGCTATACAGATAGCTAAGGTTCAGTGTTTACAGTCAAGATGTTTGCTTTCGGGTATTTGCAAGTCATACACACTATATAGATATATAATTTGTTAACTATGGTAAAGCTCACATCCATGAAGACCTATTTCAGGTTCATCCATGGCAAGAAAATAAAAGTACAAAAATATGTAAATAACAAAAATACACTAAGGTTCAGAATATATGTAAAAATTCAGTGATATTTTTTAAACAAAATATTTGGGGGATGACTGAGACAGGGCTAGCCACCCAGCACTGTAAACTTTGGCTCTAGATGATTACCACCATTGAAGTGACACCCTGACCAGATGTGCAAGAATGGGCAAAAAAGGAGTTGTGGGTGGATGGATGAACAGGTTAGCGGAAAACAGAACTACTGAAACATTTATTTGTGAATGATGGGCTCGCTTCAGGTATACCAGGAGAAGATGCAAGGTATAAAAGCATGTACATGCATACCTCTTACAGCAAGAAATCTGGACAACTCCATATATAATGGGGGGGGGGACAAAGGCCCCAAAGTAGGGACACATTAAATATCACTCTTAGAAAGTTGATAGAACAGGTTTTATATTAGCATGAATTTTCTGGTATATGAAGTCTGAAACTCAGTCTGTCATTATTTTCTGACACCAATCCTCATTGATTTGCCAGAAAACCGCAATTTTATGAAAAACAGACCAAAACTTTGTGCAGTTAAGAGGTTTGTGTAGATGCACAGATTTTTTTTTTAGCTATTAAGATGAGTGGAGTTTAATATTCAGTATTTTGCACAAAAATATGGTAGAAAACAATGCAGCAGTACTCATGTCTTAAATGAAAGGTGAGGAGGTTAGTTTCAGCTATTTTTTTTTCTCTTTACTTGTACTCACTTAACTAGAAACACAGCTATGGACAGGAGAACATGTTTAGGCATCTTGTTCTTTGTGATACCAGTTCTTTTTACAATTTTACTTCAGTTATGATGTGTACAGCATTTGTCATCCAACCAAAGCTTCCTTCATAAAAGCCCTATTCAGCAAATTACACTATTGCATTCCATTGAAATCGACAGTAATCCAAACTGAAAAATACAGAAACATTTGGTAAATAGAATGTGTACGCTCTTTGTTTGATAAATGAAATATCATGCACTATATGTCCGGAGATCTTTTTGTGATTCATGGCATTGACTCATCACTTAACTCGCTCCCCAAAACTACCCTACAAGATATCCCTATGTATTGCATGTATAGAAAGATATACATACACACATTTATTTATATTTGTTTACCAGGGATGTCTGACTGGGTGGATGACCCATTTTCAGCAAAGGCCCAGGGAGAAAATCTCCATAGAATAATGCAATATACAGAGAGAATTTAAAGTAAAACATTTACAATAATATACAGTATTTAATACATAGTACAGTAAAAATATGCAATAAATACAGTAATTACAGTGATTAATGATTTGGCAGCAGTTTTGAGATAATTTATTTTCAGTTCTGAGTGAGGTATTCAAAAAGCAGGTTTCTTGTGTATTCACCATACAGAGCATGCCAGTTAAAGGCAGAAAAAGCACTGTGAGGTCATACAACATTCCCACATTCAAAGTCCAGCCTGCATTTAATATTTTTATCCTTCAAGGAAAATCCTCTTATTTCATTAGTTCTAATCATGGTACATCCTTAAGCTTTTCAATCACATCCTTCCCACCAACAGAAGATTTTAATTTGATAACATAAGTAAAGCAAGGTAACAAAACACAGATATACATTCATTTTAAAAGTAGAAGAAAAAAAAACAGATGCCAGGAAAACCGCCACTGTTTCTCCACTACACAAGGTCGAGCCCTCTATAGCCCAGGTAGTTATAGGCTCATCAGTCTCACCAGCCTTATGTGCAAAGCCATGGAAGGTATCATAGCAGAACTAATTTAGAGATGAGCAACTTGATTTAAAAAGAAAATTACAGGTCCTGTCTTTTGCACCTAGTAAGCTTCTTTGTAAAGGTTATAAAAGCAGTAAATTATGGTCACTCTATGCATACTGCTCATCTTGACCTGGCCAAAGCTTTACTATCTCCTATGGTGATATTGCTGCAAACTTAGACAAGCTTAATGTAACCCCCTACACTGTCCAATGATTGCAAATTTACAACTTAAAATCTTTTGGACAGGCAAAGTTACTGGTACCCTCTGATGTAAAATTTGACTAACATGGTACTGCAGGGATTAGGTTAGGACCCTCTATTATTTGGTATTTATTTTGCAGACATCCAAGCCAATCTGTCTGAAGTTGAGTGAATTTGCTGATGACTACTAGATAAATGATGTCATCCACAGATAGTAAATGGCTCCAATAAGGTCCAGAATATGCATATATCTGGTGCATTGAAAATGTTAAGCTAAATGCAAAAAAAGTCCAGCATAGTAGCATTCATTACAAAAATCATTCCCAGCTCTACCCCCTCTTTAGACAGGCACAGCCATAAGAAACTTGGGTATTTATCCTGACAAAGCTCCTTCATTCAGTTATGTTTCCACAATAGTCAGGAAACCCCAGTGGTGGCTGGTAACTTCAAATCAAAGGGGGGCTGCAGGAGACAGCTGGATGTGCGGGTCAATGGGAATGGGTGTGGCCAACTAGAAAGGGGAGGAGCTATGCTCAAAACCACAAAAACTGTAACTTTAATTAAATACTCTGCCCTGGGTGTCAAACCATCATTACGAGAGTCCAATCAAGACAAAACAAAGTGTAGAAGAAAAAACATATTTCAATCCATTGGCTGCATGACAGCTTACTTAATATCTAGATGGAAACAAAAAGGTTATGAGGCATGAAAAAATAAATTACTTTTTAAATACATTACTGGAATGCTAGTCACAATCATGTATAAGAAAAACAAGCAGCACTCAACTCAAACCAATTTTCCTTGTACTCCAGTTCTAATTATAAGTTATATTCAGCTTTATTAAAGTACCAAGTAACATGCTGAAAGTAGCAATCTCTGTGATACCCCCACTTGTAAAACTGTTTCTTATCCAAAAAAAGACCTGCTGCCTGACAACAACTATCTACTTGTTTCATGGGGAAAACATGATCAAAGTAAAAAATTAAAAGCAAACAGGAAACAAGCTCAACATACATTGCTTAAAGGATTACTGCACAGGATATGGACCGCACATGATAGATTGGCATTCTGTTTAGTTTGCAGGTAAAGCCTGTAATTAGCTCTTAAAATAATGTAATCCTGTCCTTTATTACAAATACTGTCATATGCATTTCAATATCCAAGGCTTATATGTTATCTAGTTATGTAAGTATTCTCTGCATGGCAACAACAGAAAGGCGTTCAATGTTAGCAATTCTTTAACAGTATGCTTATTAAAATTTACTTGCATCTTACAATCTGACAAGCTTACCAGATGGTCATTAAAGCACTGCTACTTAAAAAGAGCAACAGGCACTTTCTGAATAATAATAAGCATAAATCAACAGTATAAAATATGACAGAAACCAGAACATTCTGCAACATCAAAAACAGATGTAAAGCCACTGTAGTACTTGTGTCTACCTTGGATGGGGGATACACTGCATAACTGCTCCTTGCCTTGCTTGGACACATCCAGAGTTGCTACATGGGGGAGTGGGGTGCAACAAGTATGTCACAATTTGAAATGTCTCTGGCTGATTGCGATGGCCCTGACACATCTGTCATACCTCTCAACCTCAGAGCAAGAAATCTGGACAAAGCCATACATAGAAGTGGGACAAAGGCCCACAAATAAGGACAATTTTTAAATATTGCTCTTATAAACTTAGAAAGATAATGGAATAGTAGGTTTTGCATTAGTATGAATTTTCTGAAGGGTATGAAATCTGAAACTGAAATGTCTGTCATTATTTTCTAACTTTAGTCTTTAATGATTTGCCACTAATTTGCCAAAAAAAACCCCACAATTTTATGAAAAATGGACCAAAAAATGTGATTCAAAAATATAAAATAGCCACACAATACAGCTGGGAACCTGTCAAAGAAGGAACACTTTTTAATATTAGTACTGCTAACTTGAGCAGCTGACAAAATAAAAGAATCTACATGCATTTCTGAAATAAAAGTAATCTATAACTGATTATTACAGTTATTTATTAATTGTAAACCCTCCATGTTTTCTTCCAAAGTTGCCATTTTGCGGAGGGATTATTAGGGAAAGAGCAACATTTTGAGCCAAAATCGGGGACAGTTGAGAGGTTTGGATATGCCTAATTCTATAAAGCAATTTAATTGCATGTACCTCTCAACCTGTTAATGCAGGAAATCTGGACAAGGCCAAATATATGGGGGGGGGGGGACATATAAACAGTACTAAAATTTGCTCTTGTATAAACTGATACACTTGATCGAATAACAGGTATTGCTTTAGCATGCATTTTTCTGAAGGTTATGAAGTCTGAAACTCAGTGTCTGTCATTATTTAGTGACTTCATTCCTAAATGATTTGACAGAAAACCACAAATTCTATGAGGAACAAACGAAAAATAAGAAGCAAAAATCTGGACAGTTGAGAGGTATAGTTCAGCCGGGGCTGTCTTTGAGTTTGCTGCCCTTCCCCCTCTCACAAAATCATGGTTGAATGGAGCTATCCCCCCTACAGCCATTCCAATGAACCATTAATTGGCTATTTCACCCCATTTACCATAAACACTAATGTGCATACTGCTTTACTTCTGCGATGATTTGGACTTCATTTAAAAGTTTTATTTTGCATTTTACAGCGCAAACACTAATAGATATCATATCTGCTAAACAAAGCAATGCAGTCTCACAATGAGAACAGACTTAACATTAAAACTTCTCTGCCCTTGAAAACTCACAATCACTGAAACAGCATTGAAACCCACATTCAAAGAAAATACATTTTGCCAGTGACAGATTAACTTTGGGTTTGAGCTGTTTTCAAATCACAGGCCCCTTGCACACGAAACATACACATGCTCTTTCATACACCTTCCTGATTGTATTAAATTATATTTCTTGTACAATACAGTACAGTTTTAGAGGGTGTTTTAAATTTGTTGTTTTGAAATTTTTCCATTAAACAATGAAACAAAATGCATGCACCAGTAATGACAAAACTGCCTAATTCAGAACATTTCCATCATAAAAGTCTACTCAAGCTCTTACAGTCCACCAGTATCAGTACATATGCACAATCTCTGAAGAAGTAAAAGTCATCTAAATAATCCCACATTAAAGAGATCTGTAACTAATGAAGAGGTTGCTGCTAGCAAACAACTTTGTATTTCATTGTTTCATCTACAAATAAAGTGCCCGTTACCCTTGAGGAACGCATTGCCTATCTTACACTAAAAAAATGATAAAATATTGCAATAGGGAATGGATGGCAAACTGATAACAGGTTCATAGTTACTAGGTATCTTCACATCCAGCTCTTTTGCAACACAGTACAGTATCAGAAATGCATCTACTGTGGGAGTAGAACCCACAGCCTTCTGCATCAAAGCAAGTATATTACCTGTTGTGCTATTAGCAATGCAAGCAGATGCAGCATAAGCAGCACTAAACTTCTGATCCCCTGCAGCTCTCAGCTCCTTGTAAAATCTACTCACTCAGTTGTATCTCTGAACTTTGCAGCACAAAGAAATCTGGAAAAAGCCAAAGTTTATTGTGGGGGGGGGACAAAAGCCTAAAAACCAGGGACACATTTTAAACATTGCTTGTATAATGTTGGAAAGTTGCTAGAATAAAATGCTGTGTTACCACCATACATTTCACTGCCAAGTCTTAAACCCAGGACCCTATGCAAAACAGTCAGAGCAACATACCACTATGCCAAATCAGCTGTTTTGTGAAAGAGGAAGACAGAAACTTAAATGGCTACCATTTAGTGAATTCAGTTCTCACCATAGCACAGCTGTCAACCTCTTAGCACAAAACACCTGAACAAAGCTAATAATGAGTGAATACAGCCCCCAAACATTCAGTGAATTCAGTTCTCACCATAGCTCTCAACCTCTTAGCAAAAAACACCCAGACAAAGCCAGTAATGGGGGAATATAGCCCCCAAACATATTCAGTTCTTACCATAGCTCTCAACCTTAGCACAAAACCTGGATGAAGCCAATAATGGAGGAATACAGTCCCAAAAATAGGGACAAATTTCAAATATCCATCTTATACACTTAGAAAATTGCTAAAATAAAAGCTTTTGTGTTACCATGCACTTTCTGAAGAATATGAAGTCTGATATTCAAATGCGTGTCATTTTTAACATTTGTTAACCAGGAAAGTCTGACTTGGAACAAAAGCTAATTTTTAGCAGAGGCCCAGGGAGAAACACTCCAGACAGACACGTCTTTGTAAGATGGGAGGACACTAGAGGAGGCAAAAACATGGAGGGCATACAGACTCCACACAGAAGGTAAGGCACTCCAGCCAAGAATCAAACCAGAGAACATGTAGCTGTCAGGCAACAATGCTACCACTGCACCAATGCACTACTGGCTTTGCCAGGACACAAAAATACAGAAACCACAGATTTTATAAGGAACAGAACAAGTATGAGGGAAAAATCTGCAAAATTTTTACAAATGGTGGTGGGTAGGGAATTCAGGCTCTTGCCACCTGGGCCCAAGGTACAGGGTTCAAGACTTATTCCCTACCAACCACCATGTAGCACCTGGAGCATTACCCACACACACCTTTGTTGGGGCAGCACTAAATACATCCACAGCTGTGTTGAGCCCAGGTAATCCTTCCACAGTCAGCTACTAAATACATCCTTCCTTCCACAGCTTCGTTAAGCCCGTGAGATGTCCTTCCCCTTGCCTGTCGACATTGCAGTCCGAGTCCGATCCCTTTCCTGTGACAGTCTATGCAGTTCTGGGATCTTTGCACTTGAATGCTTTGTAATCCAGACTGCTGTTGAGACCGTCTGTGCATGCTCCAGACTGTCTCAGCAGCAGTCTGGATATCAGAAATACTAGTGCGCATACGCGAAAGTCTGCTATTTGCAATTTTTTTTCTTTTGTGTTTTATTTTATTTGATTTTCATTCTTAATTTACAGCTGGGGGGCTGCAGTCCAATAGCATGGGCCGCCCCTGGGAAACCCTTTATCTGGCCCAGTTAATTTTCAAGAGAATATCTTCAAGATCCAAAGAAGTCAAGTTATCTTACCTTAAAAGAACCACTACTGAATACAATGCCCCCTTTGCTATGTAAAATCCAAGCATATTGCTAAACTGGAAAGGCCCCAAAGATTGATACTAAAGAAAATTAAAGGCCTGAAATCCTTCATCCATCCTGATAGTTTAGCATGGCTCTCCCTATATGCTGTAGGCTATTGGGTGCTCCAACATGACTTGTGTCTCATTAAAGACCCAGTGCTACTTTTAAGCAAGACTAGATCTGCAAAGAAATAAATTGTCAGATGACTATCTAGGGATATAAATCTACACCTACCAATAAACAAGACTCACTAGACAGACAAATTCCTAACTCGTATTCCCAAGCTGTGGAGTAAGTTATCACTGCAGATCAAAGTACTATTTTGCCTACCTTTAAGGCTAGTCTTAACTGGATGGCCGGACACAAATTTACACCAATGTCATGTACGGCCCTGCTGGACTTGGGAGGTGAGCACTAATAACTGCTTATAAAGGGTGGCAAGAACTTTTAAATGGGTCTCCTTAAGGATGTATATGGCAAGGTATTTTCTGGCTCCAGTGGTCACATTCTTAATATTGTTCTTGTGTTTCCCAAACAGGATAGTCAGCAGTAACTTGTCTTAAGTCATTTGTAAAGCAAAATATGTAACATTTCATGCCTGTTATCAAGCCACCCAGCCACAGATAAATTGATTGGGCAATGTGAGGAAGTGTGCTTAAAACTACTTCAACTTTGGCGACAGCCTGTCAGCATTTCAGCATCTGATTGTATAGCAGGAATCTGTCAAGGACATCGCAAATATTTTTCCATTGAGTTGTTATATAGAACTGCACTACAGTGCTAACAATAATGCATTATACTTTACTTATTTTGGACACACTCCTACTAGGATAGCTTCCAGTGTGCCAAGAGCAAAATTAGCCTCAGAATTAAATCTGTAGAGAGTTCTTTATGATACCTGAACACCCAAAAGGTTCTAAGACAAAAACTTTATTATTCGAAAAATGTAGAACTATACCAACTTAGTCAAAATAAGTAACAGTAGGTACGATTTATAATAGTTGGGCAAAGAAAACACTTGCATGAATAAAACTGTTTGGTAAGACCTCCCTGACGGACCAAAAAATAAATAAAAAAGGCAGCTCAAGCCCACTACAATCTTACTGAGTCTAATCTAGCATGGTTTAAAACTGAATTATCCATAAGAGAATGCTAAATTGTAGCCAATACCAATAACCTAACGAAACATAATTCTAAAACTATCCACACTTGCGCCGCATAGAGGATGTCAGGCTGAAACAAGAGGTCTACTCTCGTCTCAAACAAACAATACAGTATCCTGAAAAATGTAAACCATGGTATGAGGAGTGAGACCAAGATCAAAAATTAGGAAAGTACAATAAGAGGCAAGATCTTGCCAAGAGAAGACTATTCTAGTCATTCCCTACACAGACAGGGAAATGCTACATTTTTCCTTTATGTTCACACAGTGTAGAATAAGAAAATTAGGATACTAAATTGTGTAGAAAAATATAAGTAGACTGAGGGATTGGAATGCATCAAGTACCAGCATGCAAAGGTTACTTTTTAATGGCAAAATAGAAAATTCTATCAGCATGTACACTAGGAACTAAAATAAGGTCATCTATTTGGACCAAACAGATAATGTCTGCATACTTAAAAAAATGGCATGGAAGTCTAAAGCTTAATGTGTGGAATTAATCTGATATGAAAATGATTGCTATACCTAATATACAATTTGTTTAGAAAAACAATTTTTCAGCATGGCCCTGTATGCTGGGAGAAAATCACTGACATTATAATCATACCAGAAAAGTATAGTTGTGTACACTTACCATAAATGTAGATGTTCAAGTGTATTGACTGTTGCAGTCATCACACTTGGGTTATCTGCCTGTAGGTAGCCCTCAGTTGGCCCGAATACCAGAGACTTAGTATTTCTGCATCGGTTGCTGTCGCTCCAGGACTGATGTCAGGTCGTCAGGGGTACAAAAACAGCCAGCCGACGTCATTATATCAGTTTTTCTTGCCCCAAATGTCAGGAGCCCCCAAATAGGGAGCTAAGTTATGGTGCTGAAAAAACACCACCAGTAAAAAGCAAATACCAATACCAATACATAGAGAGGAGAGAGACAAGAGGGCTGGAGGGGGGGAACCAGGACTGCAACAATGAATACACTCGAACATATACATTTATGGTAAGTGTACACAACTGTACAATGTTCGTGTTTCACTGTTGCAGTCATCACACTTGGGTAGATTTCCAAAGCTGAAGAAGGGTGGAGGCAGTCAAGAAGAGTTGGGTCTGGCTAGAATGCCTTGCAGGACTGCTGTAGCAAAACCTGTCCTGGATTTGGAAAAGATAGGCAGGTGGTAATGCTTGGTGAAGGTGTGTACAGAACTCCATGTAGCAGCTCCCAGGATGTCCCTGGTAGGGACTCCCCTGATGAATGCTGTAGAGGTAGAAGTTGCCCTGGTGGAATGTGTTCTGACCCCCCTAAGGGGTTGGTTTCCCATGGTGCTTGTAGCAGAAATGGATGCAGTGTGCTATCCATTTAGAAATTATTTGCTTGGAAATGGCCTTGCCCTCTGCCTCTGGTGCAAAGCTGACTAGTAACTGGTTAGATTTCCTGAACGGCTTAGTCCTATCCAGGTAGAATCTGAGCTGTCTGTGCACATCCAGGAGTGCAGGATCCTTTCCCCTTTCTTTTGAGGATTAGGGAAGAAGGTTGGCAAATGGATAGATTGGTTGAGAGCCACACCGGACACCACATTAGGCATAAAGGAAGGGTTAGTCCTGAGGGAAACCCTGTCAGCATGGAAAGTAATGAAGGGTTCCACAGCCATAAGTGCTTGTAGCTCAGATACTCTTCTAACTGAGGTGATGGCCAGACGTAAGGCTGTTTTCCAAGCGAGGAACTTTTACTCTGCTGATGCTGCAGGCTCAAAGGCGGGGGGGGGGGAGCGTGAGTTTTTCCAGTACAAAGTTAAGGTCCCAAGCAGGGGTGGGTACTCTCCTTGGTGGCCTTAAGTTGTTTAACCCCCCCCCTCAGGAACTGTTTGATAAGAGGGTGAGAGAAGAGCGGTGGCTCAGTGTTGTAATGAACTGAAATGGCAGAGGCATGGATCTTAATGGAGGAGAAGGATAGGCCTCTGAGGAGTAGATCTGCTACGTAATCCAGGATTAGAGGCAGTGAGGGCAGAGATGTGTCCTCTCATTTAGATTGAATCCAGGAGCAGTACCTCTTCCACTTATCAGCATAGGATTTCCTTGTACTGGGTCTTCTGGCCTCAAGAATAACATCCAACACCTGTCTGCTTTGGCTAGTTACTGGGGGAGATTTCAAGAAATAAGCCAGGCTGCATGATTTAGGGTTTGCAGTTGCGGACGCAAGATCTCTCCCCCTGCTGAGAGAGCAGGGTTGGGTTCTGGTGTTGATGCCAGGGTGGCACCGGTGACAGGTTATGCAGGAGTGGGTACCAGTGCTTGCATGGTCAGTCTGGGGCAATTAGAATTGTCCTTGGTTTGTTCTGTCTTATTTTGAGCAATACTCTTGGGAGAAGGGGTAGGGGGGGCATAGATTGAGAGATTTACCTACTAGAAGGATAGGGCATCCAGGGCCTGCTGTGAGGTGTCCTGGTGCAGAATTTTCTGAGCTGGTGATTCCAGGGGGAGGCAAAGAGATCCACCTCTGGGGTCCCGGGTCCCCTATTTCTGAATCAGAAGGTTGAAGGTGCTGGAGTCTAATTGCCACTCATGTGGGTCTAGTAGATTTATGCTCAAGTCTGCCAGCGAGTTTTGTTGCCTGACAGGAACTGAGCTTGCAGATTGACCTGTATGTCCAAGGCTGTGTTCCACAGGGCCATGGCTAGCCTGCAGAGTGGGTATGAATGCTTGATGTACCACAGAACTGTGGTGTTGTCTGTTTTTATTATAAGTTGTCCTGGAGAAAGTAGGGATCTGAAAGCCGTCCAGGCATTCTGCACAGCTAGCATCTCTTTTTGGGTGATGTGCAGATGAATTTGACTTGGGCTCCAGTGGCCCTGAAAGCATTTGCCATCCATGTGTGCTCCCCAGGCATCGTCTGATGCCTCTTGTGGTTAGGGTCTGGGTGGATTGGGGTTGAGGGCAGTCCCTTGTTGAGATTGCATGCTTCTGCCCACCAAAGAAACTCTGTCCTTATACAGGGATGATAGCAATGACTGTTTCCAGGTCCTGAGAATGTTGGCACCAGAGACTTTTTAAGTACCCTTGAAGTTTCCTCATATGCAGTCTTACATATGAAATTAGCAGTATACATGAGGGAGGCCATAAACCCTAGGGCCTGCAATATTTTTCTTGAGGATAGCTGGGTTCTGGTGGCCATTTGTTTGAAGTAGGCTGTCAGATGGACTTGTTTTTCTGAAGTGAGGAATGCCATCTGGGATGTTGTGTCCAAGCTTGCTCCCAGGAATACAATCATTTGACTGGGTACCAGTTTTGATTTTTCATTGATGGTGTACCCCAGGGAAGTGAGGTAGTTTTTCACAAATGTCAGGTGCTGCAACAGCAATTCCTGACTGCCCACCTGAATCTGGAAGTCGTCCAAGTATGGGTAAATTTGGATATTTCTCTGTCTGCAGTATGCAATGGCTGGAGCCTGGCATTTTGTGAATACTCTGGGCACAGTGGGAAGTGCAGAGAACAGATAAGGCATAGATCCGGCCCTGAAACGTAGATACATCCTGCATGACTCCCTTATAGGGATGTGCAGATAGGCTTCTAAGTCTAGAGTGACTAACCAGGCATCCTTGGTTAGCATAGGTAGAAGCTGTTGCAGGGTAACCATTTTGAAAGTTGGTGCCATCAGGAAGGTGTTCAGAATTGAAAGATCCAGGATTGGGTGCCAAGAGCCCTCTTTTCTGTGTACCAGGAAGAGTCTGGAATAGAATCCTTGACCTATCTGTTCCACTAGAACAGGCTGAATAGCTCTGATGGAGAGCAGGGATAGAACTTGGTTTTGAGCCTCTGCCCACTGGTTTGGAGGAAGGTATGGGAACCCTCTTGGGGTTGTCAGTGAGTGGAAGTAAAATTTGTACCCCTAGGATACAATGTTGAGGACCCATCGGTCTTGTGTGACTGGCATCCAGTTTTTTGCGTGAAGGGCAAGTTTTCCTCCTAGGGGCACAAGTAATTGGGCAGAGGTGGAGAGTGAAGAAGTCAGAGAGTTTTTTTCCATAAGGAGGTGGCTTACCACTCCCTGCTTTGGGGGGGGGGGGGGGAACACTCCATTGCTTAGATCTCTGCATACCCAGAGACTGTAATCTAGGTGGTCTGTTACTCCTGGGCCTGGTTTGAGATGGCCTTGGGGGGGGCTGGAAAGGACCAGTGTTTGGAAGGGCAATGTCTACTGAATCTAGGGGGTTGCACTTGTAAGAATTCTTTAACAGTCTGCATAGACTTAGCTTTTTCTTCCATCTTTTTAAGAACCTCTTCTGCTTTGGTGTCAAACTGTCCTTATTCAAAGGAGCGTCTAATAACTTTGATTTGATATGGTCTGGCAAGGTCTGCTTCTTGAGCCAAGCATGTTTTCCCAGTACAGAGCCAGTGACTGTTGCCTGGCAAGATGCCTCTGGGGGGTCAAAGCCACACTGCAAAGTATGTTTGCTGACTTGGCTTGCAGAGTGCATAAGCTCCTGCAATTCCTTATTTTCTCTGTCTGAAAAGGTTGCCACTTTTTGTTTAATAAGTTCCATATGTTGCTGGTACTTCAGCATGTGAAACTGACAATTTAATGCCCTAATAGCAAGAGTAGCAGAGGTTTATACTTTCTTACCCAATCTGTCCAAAGCTCGCTCTGGAATCCCTGTCCAAAGGGGTGGGATTCTTGGCTGTAGTTGCCTTGATACCTTTAGGCCCCTGGGAAATGATCTCTGGGTCAGTAGGATTTTTGAAAAGAAATATGTGTCGGGTACTCTGTAGTACCAGTCTGGTTTCCTAGGGGCAGGAGGTAAAGTATCAGGAGTAAGACTGGATACCATAAAAACAAACAACCTCCAGGACAGTGGGTATTGCTAATGGTCTGTGAAGCAGCAAATTTAGGAATTCCCTGAGTCTCTGTTTGGACTGAGGATAGTCTTGGCATTCCCAGTGGAAGTGCTCTCAAGGTATGCAAGGTTTCACCAAAAGAAAAATCCTCTGGAGGGGAGGCAGTGGGAATGG
This sequence comes from Protopterus annectens, assembly GCF_019279795.1. Classification (NCBI taxonomy): domain Eukaryota; kingdom Metazoa; phylum Chordata; order Ceratodontiformes; family Protopteridae; genus Protopterus; species Protopterus annectens. Next base: position 172,726,446 of record NC_056739.1, read on the forward strand.
ATTCCTCTGCATCCGAATCTTCATAAGCAGATAAGAGCAGGTCTCATAATCAGATACTTCAGAGTCATCGGACTCCTGGTCTGTTGAAGCTGCAGGGCACTGGTCTCTTTTCCTCTTAGCAGGGGAAGGTGGACTTCCCCTAATCAGAGTGAGAAGGTCTTCTGCCATTCTAAGCATTTGTCTTAGAGGCATGGGAGGAGGTGCATGTACTTTGGTCGTCTGTTTTCTAGCTATAACGCATACTCTTGGCCTAAGAAACTCGGTAGTTTTAGATAAAAACAGAAGTAGCCAGTTTTAAGTCGAACATTGGTAGTGCGCAAAACTGCCTCAGAAGCCGGTGCCTGCACAGTGGCTCCGGACCCATCTAAGGTAGAGACATCCACAGGTTTCCTAGTCGAAGAGTCTCATGGCATACCAGAATCTGAATGGGTCTTGGTAGAAGCGAGCATCAGGGGCTGCAAAAGCAGCTCAAGAGTACTGGCAACTAGCTTAACAGAAGCATCAGCAGCAGCTTTAGACCTATGCGGTCTGTCTCTAACCTTACATTTTTTCAGAATATTGGTAGTCTGATGGCTTACCAAAGCCATTTTGGAATCCTGAGATCGAGAGCAGAAGAATTTAACTACAATGAGAGCCAGATGATTAATGGTTCGAGCGTTGAACAAAGCACAAAACGGACAGCGAGGTACGTCGTGGTCTGGGCCTAAACAGGTGACGCAGTAAGAATGAAAATATCTGTGTGGTATTTGCTTTCCACAGGCAAGACTATTGTTAATTTTCAGACATTGGTTAGAACAAGAAAAAAGGATCCCCAACAGGGTACTTAACTTTAGAAGACTTTAGGATTATTGAATTCATAAACAAAAATTCAGGTAGCGGCTGACCAGCACTTGCTTACTGCTTCTGGCTCCTCGGCAAGAAAGACTGATTTACTGGCATTGGCTGCCTGTTTTTATACCCCTGATGACCTGACATCAGCCTTGGAGTGACAGCAACCGACACAGAAATACTAAGTCTTTGGTATTTGGACCGACTGAGGGCTACCTGCAGGCAGATAACCCAAGTGCAATGACTGCAACAGTGAAACACTAAGAACATCTATACTATGTAGAATCCAAAGCTGTAAAATGAAGGGGCATTGAAATACCAATAGCTGTCAGAGTGACCTGATGCAATGCTACATGACCCAGCAGGGGCATCAGGGTGGTTTAAGAATTGACATACCTATCACTACACCAAAGAAAATTTGTTCAGAAATGGAGAGTTTTGGCATAATCTTGTACAAAAGAAAAACAATGAAAACCTGCAACTTTTTACCAAAGCACCTAGAATCCACAGCAACAAAGTTAAATGAAGTTGAAATAGACAGCAGTTAGAATTATCAGAAGCAAAACTGGATGAACCAGCATGAGTGAAAAAGTACAGTGCTTCTCAGTTCCAAACAAGAGATTCAAGGACAGTGCTCCAGAGACATTAATGCAGATCTCATCTAACAGTGGCTCCAAATGAGAACCTTGATCTCACATGTAAGCTGTAATACACATCCTAGGATGACCAGGAAGCAGCTACACAAATATTGTTCAAAACCACACAATGGATGGAAAGCCACGTATCAAGGTAAAGTTCTGGTGGAATGTGTTCTGGCATACCCTTGCAGAGTTTCCTCTTATAACATGAGGATACTTTTAGAACACCAATATACAGAAGTGGTTTTGCCTCCATGCCCTTTAGCGCAGTTAATCTTCACTTACCTTTGGTCTTTTCTGCACAGTGCCTGACCTGTTTATGCACATCCACAGTGAGAAAAGCTTTTCTGGGTTATAGTACTGTGAGAAGATGGATTACTACAGTTTTAAATCATTTCTGAAGGCACATCAGCTATAAAATGAAGGGTGCGTATGCACTGAAAAGCAATATTTGTACAAATCTTGGGTCAAGGGTTGTAACTCAGACTCACCTTGCTGAGATAAATACCTTGCAAGATAAGATTTAAATCTTCTGAAACAGAATATTTTCCAATATAAAATAAATATCACAGAAAAACTGGATGTTTAGCCAGTGGTTTCATAAATGTGCTACAGAGATAGGCCATACCAGAACTTAAATGTCACCTGCACAAAACGTAGAAATTGCACCTTAATAGATTTGATTTGCTAGACTAGCATCCAACAGGCATAGCAGTTGCACTTTTTTAGTTGCAAGTGAGGGAAGAGGACTCGTGTCCCTAGCAGTAGCCAAAGTGTATCTTTTCCATTTTACACATCTGAGTGGAAGACCATTAGGATACAATGAATGAAGCCACTCTAGTTGACAATACTTCAGACCTGGAGTACCCATGTGATCAGAAGGAAGTGGAAAGTTGGAAAGGCTTTACCAGTGGAGTAAGCCAACAAATTTGTGATAAAGGAGTCAAACTGACAGCAATTACAAGCATGGGAAAACATCTAGACCAAAGGAAGGACCAAAAGTATATTTAATTATCTACCCCTAAAAAGAAATGTTATCAATAAAAGAAAGTAAGGCATAGATCAGGCCTTTTTAGCAGGTCTGGGCAAAGCATTCCCAGTTTACCCATACCATAAGATATCTGTGAGAAACAAAAGTTGATGCTCAGTCAAAAAAGTTAACTTCACTCCATAATCATCATGGAGTGACTTATCCATTGAATATTAGGGTGCACCTGCTGCATTTCTCTGAGCTGGTCTATCCTGGATTATATACTGCAGATAATGTGTTGAAAGCCCACTTGGTGTTCACATCGCCACACAAAGGGAAGGGTACCTCCTGGCTTGCTGATACACCATACTAGTGCCAGGATGTCAGCTGGTGGGAGTTGCTCCAAAAAAGAAACAGCCCAAATCACCAAGGCTGTGAAGCTTTGAGTTTACTTTGTTCTGTGTAGCTATGCCAATGCATTTTCCATTCTAATCCGATAGCACTGAAGGCAGTAAGATTCAAATCCACAAATGGTATGCCCATCAAGTGACTTGCCACACCCAGATACCATGTCTTTCTATATACCTGTCACATTATCCTGCATGTCCTGTCCCAGGCAGCCCATCACTTGGCCAGTATTGAAAAGCTTGCCCCATGTCTTATTTATGCTCCTTGCACAGATCATAGGACATAAAAGGGATGTAAAGATGCAATTACCCAGAAGTTTTTTTGCCAGTTCGAACGTCATTGCTGCCAATTGTTTTGACCATTTTGTTGCTGTTCTGACCTCTTAGAACACCTCTTGGTCTTGTATCATTTTAACACTAACGTTCATGTCATCCAAAAGGGGAAAACATCAGTGTAGGAGGCAGATTCCCCAGAAGGATAATCAAATTGATGTTTTTGTTTGGGTGCTTTTCATGACCATACATCTTGAAGCATCTTTAAAGCATTTATGCCCAAGATGCTCCAAAGCTATTAGTCTTCCCCAGCCATTTATCTTGAAAACCAGTGGCTTAGACAGTTAGCCCAGGGTAGCATAGGAGAATCCTTTAACCCCTAGACACTCCTGCTTGGCAAGAAGATGGCCAGATTCTGGTTGTCCAGCCTCCACCAGATGCCCCTCTAGAAGCAGATAGTAGCTCTGTAGGCTGTTTGGTGTTTACATCAGATTCCTCTGCTTTGACCCTGCTGGAGGCTGAAATGGATCCATCTTTTTGCACATCTTTGGAGGCTTTGCAGGTCTCTGCTCCAGATGTCAAACGGGGAACTGCAGTTGATTATCTGAGGGTCCTAGAGGGATTCTGCAAATATTGGTCAGGGAGAAGTTCCAGGTTCTCTTAAATCTCACCAAGGGTCAGAACCTCCAGTATGTTAGGGCTGATGTTCCTTCTAAGAAATGACGAACTGAAGCAGGTTTGTCTTTGTCCTATGGATCCTCCAAGGGAATGGCAGAAGTTTGCTTACAGCTTATTCTCTGCCTTAATGGCTCTAAACCCTCCTCAAGGTGTTTTAGTACCGGCTCCTCCTTGGACCTCCACCCCTTCTAAATGGTAGAGAGAACCAGATTCCTCAAATGAAGATCCCCTGGCTGGTGAGGGGTCAGTTCCTCCAGTGTTGTCCACCTTGTTACTTTCATTGCTGCTTCTATGTCTCTGGATTCTCAGCCACCTATGAAACCTGGTTCTATAAAGTTCCTGAAGATGTGTTTTTATTTAAATGTCCTTCTGCTGATCACACCATGAAGTCAGTTTCTTCTGACAAACCACCTAAAAACTTACCTTCTGATAAAGATAGCAGGACAATGGAGAGGACTGGCAAGACAGTTTAAACTACTTCTGCATGTACTTTTTTTTAAAAATAGTGTTGGGGTCAGTAACTATTACTTTAATATTTTTACAATCTCACAAGTTATCCTGTCAGTAGCTTTTTATTCATCTAGCAAAGATATTTCAGGAGGCTAAGGAGTTATTTGGTTATTCATATATATAGAAAAATTAATACCATTAAAAACAGTAAATGTCCATTTACCTACACTAGGCAGAGGTCAAATATTAATGCAGTTGAGTTTGCCATTGTGCTTTAAGATGAAATCTGTCTTGTACATAGCATTATTCTGGAATTGATGCAAATAGGAATAATATTTGACATCTAGAGGTGTCACTAGGAGTTAACTGCAGATGCACCTGGCAGAATCACTGATGTAATGAGTTAAGGGATAAGGTTATTATCCACGGTGGTGGTGCTGCAGTAGCGTTGTCACCTCACAGTAAGACTTTCCGGTTCAATTCTCAGCTAGAGCGTCTCTGCGTGGCGACATGCATGAATGGGCGTACCTTTGTTGAAGGTTGCATCAGAGCTGGCAACTCTGTACATAAAAATCTACTGCCAATTAGCGGACCGGTGTTCCACTGTGGCAACCCCCAACTGGGAAAAGCCAAAATACACAAAAAAAAAAAAAAAAAAAAAAAACGTGTAGCACTGATGCACTGTCTAGTTCATAAATGCAATTGTGTACTGTGTCCATACAATGGTTATGGTCTTATGGGTTAGGCAGGCAGAACTTTAGGATGTGTGCAGTAATAACCTGATCAGGGCAAATCATGGCATTAGCAACAGAAGTGAATGTGCCAGTGGTGAATGGAGGGGAGCAGGAATGTTGCTTTAAGACTGGATAGGGTGAATTGGAACACTGAGTCAGTGAAGTCTCCGCTAGCAGGTTGCCACCAGCCATGTCAAACATCTTAATATTTTCCTGAAAACTTCCAACTCTGCTGCGAGAAGAGTTTCCAACATGTACTGAAGACAAGTGTATTACCAGTACAGTTGCTTAATGCATAGTTCTGGATGTGTCATCTTACCAGTGGTGGTCAGCTTCCCCATTTGGGATGTAGTTTTAAAAGTGGGGGCAGCCATGCCTGACAGGAAAAAAAATGAAAGAAGCTTTAATTGCTCAATCAGGTTTTTAAATCCACCAAAACTAGGGTGATGCAGAAAGATTTTACACAGCAAATCAGTTCAAATACCTCCCTGGAGGAAGACATTCTGCAGGCCCACAATTCTTTGCTTCATATGCAGGTAGTGAATCATTGCTAGATAAACTACATTGCATGCCAACTGTAGCCTTCAGTACAGAGTGGCAGTTCAGCTCAGCATACGTTTGAGCATTAGCCCAGTATTGAGGCCTGCCCTTCACTGCCAGACTGACCCCCACCAACTATACCTCTTCCAGCACAAAGTTCCTCTTTCATTGTATATATAAAAAACTGCATCACTCCCATAATAAAAACAATTAAAACAAAGTTAAATTGTCCAGATAAATGCAAGAACAATCATAGCTGAAAAAGTAAACTCAGATTTTTTTTATATTAGTTTATTCCAGCTGCACAAACAGTTTTGAAACTCACAGCATCAGATTAATATCCAATAGCATAAAAAGAGGCAAGATTCAAGTCCCATCAGCTGTGTCGTTCACATTCAGGAACCATTGCGTGTCGTCCACCATCCACAGGGAGTGTTACTCCAGTAATAAAGGAAGCTGCATCAGAAGCCAGAAAAGCAATAGCCTGAGCCACTTCATCTGATGTACCTGGTCTTCCCAGGGCATGAGCCCTCTTGCACTCTTCAAGAAACTAAATAAAAGAAAGCAGTCATAACCAAGGTCAGTCTAATACAGCATTCATAGGTCATACGGCAAAAACATGATTATGTGAAATTACCATCTGCAGCCCTGTGACATGGCATGCATAATCACCTGGAGTCACTTTCCATGGGAATGTGGAGACTATTCAGCCAGCCAGAAAACCAGTTACCATATTCCTTTGCACCATAAAAACTACAATTCCAAAAAAACATAAAAAAATTGGCGATTCCTGGCTTAGTTTGCCTAGTGCCTTGATGCAAAAATTTGGAAGTGTGACTTGAAATGGACAACTGCACCAAAAACAGTAATAAGCAGGGCTGTGTGTGCAATATATGTAATGCTATCTTGGCACATACAGTAGCTCATTCTGACTAGAGTTATCCACTAGTGATATATAGCCCGTTTTTGACCACACAGTAGATTCAGTCTATGCTGCAGGGCTACCATTGTGTTAGCACCATTTTGAGCTACAAATCCACCCCCTTCTAGGTGCCTTCTGGTTTATAGTTGGCCATTTAGTAAGTATATGCTATTAAATGTTTCTGTAGTCCAACCCTCCTACAATCAAATCTTTTGTAGCCTTGATTTACAAACACCATTTTTAAACTTCAGTATAGCCCCTTTTTCTTTTAAAACAAAATGGGACTGCACAAACACCTGCAACCCTGTGAATTGGTGGCGTTACCAATCTAGAAGGGAACCAGAATCTGTTAGGGTTACCATTTCCTTTATGAACTTAGTGCAGCAACCTAGCTCTCAATTCCTGTATTGGTCAGTTGCCTGCATGCATCAGGAGGACCCCTTCCTTAGCAGTGCAGCTGCCTTAACATTCTCCATTGAATTAGAACTTCTAACTTCCTAAAATCAGCCTAGTCTTCATTGGATGAAGTACTTCCTTCTGTACTGGACCCTGTAAAAATCTCTGCTAAACCAAGCTAGTTCTACCAAAGCTTAATTGAACCAACTAAAATGAAAGGAAGCCATACTATTTTCTGGGTTTTTTACTGCAAAATTCAGGCTCACCTAGAACTATAGTAGCAGACTCAGTTTCATAAGGTCAGCCTGCTGTTCCCCTACTCCCCAAAATTCCCACCCACACTACAACTCCATTTATTCTAACCATAACCACACCCCTGGCAATACTACCAGTGTGATAAACCTCAGCCCCACAGTTACTATATCTGGCCCAATTTTTCTAATACTCCACATCACCCACCCCCCCTTTTAGCAATTCCTCTTAGATTGCTCATTTCTAGGAAAGTCACTAAACGGGTCATACCCCTATCCTACAAGTCCACCTCTTCTGCCTCCGCTCATTGTACAGCACTCAAAACCCATAAAATGAATGTAATCGTATTGCATCCAACTTGTTACCAATGTATCAGCCAACTTTGTATCACCTTTCATCCTGTCCTGGGCATCACAAAACAGTGAAACACTAGCAAAACATAATCTGACTTGATATACATCTTTGGTTTCACAAATTACAACTCCCAACTAAAATGCCTTAAAGGAACCAAGGCTCAGTTCTAGACTGGATCTTACAGATCATAATATTCAAATTCAGGTGCTCTCCCAGACACTAAAATTACCACTTACCACCTTATACTTACAGGACAGACACCCATTCACCAAAATGCCACAATTATAAAATATCCTGTAACCCAACTACACAATCCTTAAACTAGTCCCATCCTAAAAACACTACCTTAGAAGTGGTAGTCCATTCAAGTTAGGCACCCTTAAAGCCTAGCTCCAAAAAATAAATAAATAAATAATCCTGCACCCTGGTTAATGTCCACAAAAAAAACTGCTAGTATAACAAAGCTTGGAAGGAATGGCAGAACAGAAATGACAAAATTGGCAAAGCTACAGACAAGTGCACAAAATCGGGGAAAAAGCATTTAAAACCAAGCAGAACCTCCAAAAATTTGGCACTGTTGTCACTACTCACCCCAGGGTCCAAACAAAACCCCATTTCATTCACAATTCCCATCCCCCAAACATACCACACTCCCATCCCTCGATCAAAAACTTCCAAGGCTCTTTCAATATCCAACAAAATTAGTCTCCCACAGGGAGACATCCTTGGACCCCTCAACAGCTTTATAATCCCTATACTGCCTCCTGCCAAAGTTCCCAATTTAATATGCCAAGGACTCAACTCATTTCTTCCAACAAACTGCCTTATACATCAAATTGTGGCTCAGTAATGCACAACTCTTACTCAATCTCAACTTTTGTTAAATACAGAAATCAAAGTGGTTCTGCACACCAAACTCGCCACAGTAGGGATGCTGCCAACACTTGAGCCACTACACTAACCACAACCTATCTACTGCCCTCACTTTACGGTGCCCCCATTCCAACCACCTCCAGAATACACTAAAGCTCAAATCCCACTATAGTAAAGTTGCAAGATTTGCAACAGGCAAATACTGTCTACCACTGTTCTGCTTACCCCCATTAACTGGCTAGAACTCAAAACTTGCATCCAGTTAACAATTGTCCATACAATGATCTACAAACCAGACATCTGTCCCACCTTAAATTCAGTATTCCAACTCTACATAACTAACAGGGCTCTCCATTTTGAAGACAGCTTCAGAGGCTCTACAAACACAAAGCTGCTGGCAAACTATATTCTCCTCAGTGAAACTACAGAATGCATTACCCTTTGATAATCAGGACCTCAACTTTCTATTCAGGTCATGTTCCAAAGCCAACTCTTTACCCTAGTTCAGTTATCCCACTCCCAGTTCCTCCTAGTTAAATTATCCCACTCCCATTTTCTCCCCCCAGCTTTACCTGTATTGCTACCACAACCTCTACCTGTATTGCTACCAGAACCTCTACTCTCAACCTTCCTCTCCCATCTTAGATCTGCTTACTTACTCCCAAGCTCCTTGTGCTAATACAGTTCTTGATTCTTCATTTTAACTAGATTTCTCTGACCAATAGTCACTTTCTAGTGAAGACATGTGTATGCAATTCATGATGCAACTGCACCTCCTATGCAAACACCCTGCTACATTTTTGTGCATCTTTAGATACAATTGTTAATTTGTTTTTGTAAATCTCCATTTAAAATTTGACTTGCCATTATGTAAAGCTATACTTTTTTTTTTGTTTAGCTTTTCTCCCCAGGCCTCCACTTGCCCAGTCAGACTTTCCTAGTAACCAATCTGCCTATACTATTTTTGTGAGGTTAGTCAAGCGCAAGCATTCAAGTAGTCAAGGTCTGGAGTGATGTGTAAAATTAAGAGGTTATATTATAAATGGAACTGGCCAAGTACACAGGAGTAGACAGGGTCTTTGTCATTCTTAGGGGCAATAGGAGGCATGAAAAGTGGGAAGATGAATGTCAAAAGCAGCTTTTGAAGAATTGCCATTAGCAGTTTCAAGGTTTGCAGAGTATGAAAGTTTCCATTTTGAAGCACTAATTGCATATTCTCTGAAGTAGGCCTCTGAAGACAGCTTTTCTTGAAATGAGTGCTCCATTAGTAAGAGTGGGGAAGAGAGCCAGAGTGATGTTTAGGGGAAGATGGGTGCTCCATTAGTAAGACTGGGGAAGGGAGCCTGAGTGATGTTTAGGGGAAGATGGGTGCTCCACATGAAGTAGCTTGTACAAGCTGAACAGCTCAGATTCACCCAACAGTATCAAGTGAAATTTTTCTAGAGAGCAGCATTACATTCCAGGTATACTAATGGAGCAATATATAGGATGGAACTGTGTCATCTAAATTCAGATATTAAATGGGATACCTGTTACACAGGACTTAAATCTCATTTCAACTCCTGTACAGCATTTAAGGTGATTTATATTTAAACTGTAGGTATTCTATGGGGCATGTAACATTAGAAAAAAAAAAAAAAACAATGCCTTGAACAGATTCATTGTTTACAGTCACTTTGTTTATGGTTGGAAAGGTTTGGGCTGAAGCTGGAATCCCACCTTGAACCACAACAGATGCTATTTTTGAAAGTGCTACATAATGAAATGCAACTCCAGCTGGAGTTAATCATAGGTCTTTCAGTCACTTCTGACTTTTTACAACACGTGTGCTCTGCCTAAACAAAGGCACATGTATTGTGAAAGTCAATCATACTTCCAACAGCAGTATTCATAATGGCATTATGCACGCTGGCTCTACATTAAAGTATTACAAGCATACTTGCAAGAGTCAACCAAGTTTTAGTCTACCCACTACCCTGCAACACACTTACCAAACCCCACCCCCCCAACATACTTACCCAACCCCCCCCCCCACCAAGATTATAGAAACATCCAGCAATATACCTAGCTGTTTAAGCCCAGGGCACTCTTGGAATCAACAGTCCCGGTGGCTATGCTTAAGTTGGAGGTATTAAGTGAACACTCCATAAGGGGGGGGGGGGTGCCATGTCAAACAGGTATTGACCCCACAGCCATAAAGCCCAATTTGTTAAAGCCAGAGTGCATTACATGAGATTACATCTGATTTTATAAGCTAGACCTGCAACAAATGCTGAAAAGTAATTGTAGAAATTGTAGAGCAGTGACCACTGCTGGAGTTATCACTAATCCAGATGTATGGCTAAATTTGCAGGCTGGATGTCACCCAGCTTCTGATGTTCTTACAGCAAGGGCTAAACTGAGCTCAATACAAAACTTAATGGTAACAAACAGGCTTCAACTGTAGGATTGTCACCTTTAGTTAAAAAATGCACACCGTACCCCTGCAGACATCTATTTGATCAAACTGATGGTGAGGAATCTCAAGTTATTCCTTGAATTGCAATGATAAAGGCAGAACATAATGTTTAAGTATCGATCTAAACATCAAGACCCAATATAATTAAGTTCTACCAAGGCAGGCTTAGGCTCTCCACATGCACAGGTTAACATGCTGCATTGTTCCAGACCAAGCCCTTCTTTACCTACACTTAGATTGGGTAATCTTCAATTATGGCAACCTGGTAACTGAATGGACAGCTGTCATCTTAGAACTTGTTCTGTCCTCCTGCATATAGGCAGCATACAAGGAAAACACAGGCAAGATAATTGCCTGACTTTGAAATCTGAGAAGCTCGCACCAAATCTGAAACATTTACCATGTTCTATTCTAGAGGCAGTTTTCACTACTGGCAGTTCTACAGAGACTGCTCACCTAGCAAAGATATGCTCACTTGCTTAGGACAACTAAAATAATTTAACTAAAATAATTTACCTAAACAGTCAAAAGTAGTTCAGATACCAAAATCTTACAAGTTTGGTGCATCACTGATGAAATTAGCCTGGCTTGTCCAAAGGGTGTGCTTCATTCCTGAACTGTAGGATCACCCTTATGGTGAAACAGCCATTTATACCACTGGAGATGGGCACTATACCCAAAGACAAGCCATTCACCTACATTGTACACCCAAGACTCGACAAGCCATTCACCTACCTTGTACACCCAAGACTCCAGCTAAAAATTACTTCTAGGCAATTTTGTAATGTGAGTTTGCAGTACAACCCCACAGTCTAGCCCAAATGGGTGGGCAAAGTGACTCCAGTTAAGTTTAGGCAAGGCCTTAAAACTTGATACAATGGCAAGTATGACAATTTATAGTACTATGTAGCACATTAAATCAACGGCCCTGGAGCATTACTTTCAGTCTAAAGATCTTATTTGATATTATGTGACTTGAGCAACAGGAATAAAGCCTGCCAGTCAGGAATAAAGCCTGCCAGTCATGAATTTGACCATACAAGTCCTGATGCACACACTCACTTTCTGAATGTTCAAAGAGATTCCAGTTTGAGGAAGCTGGCAAGACAGCTTATGCTTTCCTTTAGTTGGTCTTGCCTGTTGTGCATTTGCCTTTAATTGGGTTTCCATGCCAATGTCATCCCTTTAGTATGCATACTTGTGCACTTATGTTAGTGCCTCAGTATGGGGAATTCTTGCCTTTAGTGCCTCAGTATGGGGAATTCTTGCCTTTTCTGCATATTTTATCCCTGCCTGCACTACCATATTTCCTCGACTGTTTAGAATACTCTCACTTGGTAAGAGATCTTGAGATGTCCAAAAAGGTAAAAACCAAGTATGAATCCTACTTTTGCCTGACTTAATGTGTTTTTTCATGAACTGGTGAAAGATTTACTCACCAACTAAACATGGCAGCTGTGCGAGCATTCTGCGACTCAGGTTCACAGTCTTGCTGCAATGGTCTTTCTTGAAAGAGTTTAAAGCATTATGCAGAAACAAATCATGTTATTGTTTCATTTTAATCTAGCTTGGGAGTTTTAGTATCAACATATTGCTTTAGAGTAGGGTTGGGGATTACTTGTGGCATGAGCAGGCATTTTAGCTGCAAACTTGCACTAGCAGTTGCCAAGACCTTACCACAGATCTAGAACTACAATACCAGCTTCATGTAAGAGGTCCAGAAACTTATTTGTAGCACATTAACTATATTAAGAGGAAGCAAGGGGTAGGAGGCAGCCCAATAGGATAATGGCAGTGGCTAGATTAATCTCTATGGCTGTTCATCTGAATCAGTAAAATTTAGAACAAATTCCCTCCTGAACGAGAAAGATGATGTCCATTTTGAATATCCAAGAGCAACCATGGCAGTAGATTTCTGTGAAAACTGGTCTTGGGGCACAGAATGAATAAAGTGTAGGAGAATGTGAATAGAGTGATTGGTAGATGCACTGTGGTGCAAATGGGTACATAAGATGGCCAAAGCAATAACATGAAAGTTCACCATGGCAAGAAGTCAGTTACATGTACTTTTAGGTAGGACAGATGAAGAGCAGCTGCAACAGGGGACAGGTAGCCCTAAAGGGAGAATTGGTTAATGGGGTAAAAGAAGCCTAGCAGAGGAACAAAGGGCTGATCACCCAAGTAATCTTTAGTCTGCAAGAGTCTGGGCAGAAGATAGATCTGCAAGTATTGATGAGGAGAGACTGTGGGCATGTGTAATCACCGACTAAAGTGGTGAGACATGAATGCTTGTGCATATAGGTTGCTCGGGAGTTAGAGATTGAATGAGCAGCAGTATAGAGTGCCTCAGATAGGTGGTCAGAACAGTCAGTTAGAAGCCTTGATGGACCTGGTGAATATGGGCATACTGGGGCAATGCAGCAACTGCTGCATGTACAGAGGATCATCTCCTACTACCCAACACTACAACCTGTGAGAGATACACTTACATAGCCAAACTGGAAGCAAAGCTCTCTCCAGCCAAGATTGTGCTAGACAGTCAAGAGAAGGTTAACACCTGCATCACACCTAAAGCAACTCATAGCCCTTCAAAACCCACACCATCAACACCCACACATAGCAAGAGTCAGGCACACTGATGTCCCACTCACCAGACTGAACAAGGAGAAAAGTTAGTCAGCTGCCTGTCAGGTGCCAGGATCCGCCACAACGCATGCACTCAAGTCACTCCACAACAAGTACAAATATGACTGTCATTGTCCATGCTGGAGTGAATGACGTACCTCTGGACTGCATGAAGAGACACGGAAGAGCTCTTGGATCATGTGACCCAGGCAGGTATGACTCTAGCCCCGAGTAGCATCCTACCTTCACCCAGAATGATACCACAGTAAAAGGACAAAATGATTGACTTAAACAATTGGTTAAGCTTCTGGTGTCAAAGGGGAGCCAGTATTTGTCTGCCTGGGAAGACAATCGACAAACCACGATTCTTTGCCAGAGATTGTCTGCACCCATCACCCCTGGGATTCAGGTTACTGGCTAAAGCTCTTGCCACCCCTATAGTGCCTTTTTTAAGCAAGGTTCAAAGGATAAAACCACCACCGTAACAGATAGAAGCAGGCAAAATCTGAAGGTAATGCTACTTAATGCTAGAAATCTAAACCTCAAAATGCACTCTCGAGGCACTCCTAAATGGAGAACATAGATATTTGTGCAGTAACCGAGACCTGGTTCAAGGCTCCAGAGAGCACCCCTGCAATACCAGGCTACAATTCTTCACACTTTTCAGCCACAAGACCAGGACCCAATACTAAAGGTGGAGGAGTGTCCATATTCACACCTCCAGGTTAGTTGCCCAACACAATGCATCTGAAATTCTCCAGGTGTAACTAACACTAGTTAAGACTGCAATCCAAATTGTAGCTTGCTACAGATACCCCACCATGCCCCAAGATTCTCACTACACCTTTCTAATCATACTGGAAAATATTAAGATACAACCAAACACCCTAATACTGGGCGATTTCAACTACCCTGCCATTAATTGGGAAAACTACTCTGGTACCAACTCCTTTTCCCAACGGTTCTTGGAATTCATAAATTCCAATACCCTGGATCAGCTAATCCATCATCCCACCAGGGGCTCCAATATCCTAAATTGGGTCATTACCAACATGGAAGATAGATGCTCCACACCAGTGGTCACCCCCTCATTGGTCAGGTCCAACCATAAGCAAATCACCCTTGACATCCACATCCCACCCCCACCCAGTAAGGAAACCTTCTCCAAAGCCAACTTCAAGCTACTGAAGTCAGAAGTGACAACTTCACAACACCCACGCAGACAGGATCTGGAAGTTAAACTGCAGAATCCTACACTAAGGCACTGTACGAGCACATCCACTCGTGCATGAATCATGCCATCCCAAATAGATCCAAGATGATCTTCTCCAAAAAAAAAAAAGGAAGCCAATCTGGTGGTCCCCTGCTATAAAACAGAAGGAAGAAACTGTTGCAAAAAAGAGGAAAATCCCAGGATGCAAAAAACTCTCACCAGCCTCAGTAAGAAGCTGAGATCCCTCAAAATCCTCAAAAGCTAGTTACGAAAAAAAAAATTGCCAAGACAACCATAAGGCATTCTATAGTTATGTTAAGAATCTAAATGGCAATGCTCAGATCTGCTCTGAGTTGCAACAGAATGGCATTAAATATACTGATCAAGGATATTGCCAATATCCTGGCAGATCGATTTAGTGCCAACTTCACCCCCCTCTCACCCCCTAAAGGGCCCATCTCAATACCAAAAGATTGCCAAATTCTGATAATCACGGCCACACAGGTAGAAACCACTCTCCAAAGCTAAGAATACAGCATCCATGGGACCAGATGACATCCCAGGCTGTGTACTACAAAAGGCACCTCACCTAAGTGTCATGTTTAATCATAGCCTCACCTCAGGCTTCATGCCCACTGAGTGGCGCACAGCTACAGTTATCCCACTCTACAAGGGAGGATCCACCTTGGATCCCGGAAACTACCGTCCCGTCAGTCTGACAAGCCTGATCTGCAAGGGCATGGAACGCATCATCATGGAACTTGGCAACCTTCACACACTGGACCCCACCCAGTTTGGGTTTGTGAAGGGCAGATCTCGACTCCTGAATCTGATTGGTCTCCAGAGCTGTGGACGAGGGTAAGGTGGTCCACACAGCCTATCTGGACCTCACCAAGGCCTTTGGCACCATCCCCCACTCTGGAATCATAGATGAACGTACTAAGCTGGGCATAAATCCCTACGTCACTTGATGGGTTGCCAACTGGCTTATTGACAGAACTCAGACTGTAAAAGTAGCCAACTCCAAATCCAGCTCCAGACAAGTGACAAGTGGAGTACCTCAGGGTTCAGTCTTGGGACCACTCTTGTTTGGCATCTTCTCTGAAGTACAGGCCAACACTAAGGGACTCGGGCTAACAGTTTGCAGATGACTGCAAACTGGGAGCCATTATTGAATCCCCAAATTATGTGGATATTCTACAAAAGGGCCTTGCAGAAAGATGCCTGGTGCCAGAGCCATGGGCTCAAGCTTAATGCCAAGAAATGTATAGTTATCCCCTTTGGAAAAAAACATGTACCCATGAATTACCACATAGGTGGCAGGACACTAAACATCAAAAGTGTGATAAGATACTTCGGGACACAGGTAGACAGTGGTCTCACATTTGATAACCACATCGCCACAACAGTCATGGCACACCTCATCACTAAGGGCTTTTCATCCAGAAAAAAAGGATGTCATTGCCCCACTGTATTCATCCCTCATTAGACCCATTAGAGTATAATGTCCAGTTTGGTATGTACCTCACAAGACATCTGCAACAGCTGGAAAGGCCACAGAAGTACCTCACTAAAAGAATCACAGGCCTAAAGCAGATGCCATATACTGACAGTCTAAAAAACTCCAGCTATACATTGTGGCATATAGTCTACTCAGAGGCGATCTCTGCTTAACATACAAGGCCATGTCAAACCCTGAGCTGTTGGACACGCTCCACTTAAAGAAATCCCAATCCCTCAGAGCCACACTCCAGAGATCTAAACCTGGTCATCACAATGAACAAAACATGCTGGAGGGATGAGACTCCCCATACTCTGAAATAGACTGCCCATACATATCAAGCAGAGTGCCTCATTGGCCCTCTTCAAAAGGAACCTTGATGACTGGATGGGAGATAGGAAATTCCCAGGGATCATGTTAGTCACCCTGCTAGACAGGAGCCCAGAGAAGTAAATAGTGGGAAGAAATATCCAGGGAATGGTTATGGCTAGGCTTGCATAGGCCCTAGAGCCGATTACCTAGGTTCATAGGTTGGTACTAGGCTATGTCAAGGAAAAGGATAATGTGGGAGAGCTGGCAGTTGTCTCAGACAAGTCGATGAGATACCAGACAAGGACTGGGGCATGGAAGAGTTGAACTCTTCATGGAAAATCTGCATCGGCCATGAAGACTGGGGTATTGAGCTTCAATGTAGACAGGAAGTGGGAGTCAGGATCTTTTGATCAAATCAAGCAACTGGTAAAGACCATTCTAGATGTGGTCCTTAAAAAAAAACTACAAGAGGGTGTCATGATGGCAAACAGTGATCATGCCACTGATTTTAGACCAGAAAGTAAAATGTGGAACTTTAGAAGAGTGGATAATGCTGTGGAGGTGGTCTTAAGAGTGAAAGGGGGCAGGAATGGCAAGTTGTAAAAAGGCATGATTGCCACAAGAATGAGAGGCTACCAAAATATGGCAAGAGACTGGACAAAAAAAAAAAAGGGTGTATAGTCAGCTTGAGGTAGCCAAGTAAAGGACAGCAAGACCATTATATAAATTAAAAAAACACTGGATCAAAAGCAGCAATACCTTTTTGAATGAGGATCACAAAAGACTAAAAGGCAGAACAGTGGATGGACTAATTTTCTCCATCTACCAACTATACTTCCTCCTAGGAGGAGGGAGAAGACTGGCTCATTTTGCAGGAGTCTATCCACTATGTTTAAAGAAATGTGACCCGCTTGACAGTTTACAGCTGAACCAGTAGATTTAGTACAAACATTTCAGAAAGGCCTTAAGGCCTCTGCCGGTTTTACATAAGAGGCTAGAGTTGTTCCTACCAGAGTAGGTTAGGACAGAAAATTGCAGCAGACAGCATAGGTTAGGACAAAAATTAATCAGTGTCACTACTCAAAACCCACATCCCTTGAGAAGCAGACTGTAGGAGGGTGGAACTGATGGCAGAGCAGGAGTTTCATGCATAGATGGTGGCACCACCAAAACAGAAGGCCAAGTGTGTATCCTTTGGGTAGATATGCAAAGAGGTAATTCTTCCTCTCTATAGGGTCAGTCAGAACCCACCAAGTAGTGCGGGGTTCCAGGAGTCATAAGAAAAAGGAATTTAAGCTGCTGGAATGAAAGACTTCAGGGAGGCAAAAAAAAAAAAAAAAAAGATTCATAAGTTCAAAGGAAGGGTGGACTCCCCACACTTGACAGATTGGGGGGGGGGGATCACTGGTGCTCAAAAATCATGTCAAGGAGCTGTACAGAGCTAGTCATAGTTTTTGCCAGTACTGGCTTTGAGGGGGCAGATGACAGGGAATCAGCCCATTAAATTTCCAGTGGGGTGAGGGTCAACCAAGACAGGTTAAACAATTAGTGGTTGTTTGGGCCTTTATACCCTATGCAACATGCATATGAAGTGAAAGGGGTGGGCAATGGGGTGTTTACACTAATTTCTGCAGGGGCCCTCCCATCTTTAAGCACAGGTGGTAATTTCTCTGATTCACAGAACGTGGGTGTTGCAAGTGATTTCAACCCTTACCCCCCCCCCACTCACTACAAGAGTCAACCACACCTTTACTCCTGTCCCTGCTTGGAGTATCCAGTAGCAGGGCTGCTACTCTAACCCTGGTCATATTCAAGGAGCCATCCAAGGAGACAAGCTGTGTAGTGGTCAGCCAGGTGGCGGGTACCAGACTGAATGGACTAGACTAATTTATCCCAGATTTTCAGAGGGTGCAGGACAAGAGTAAGGTGGCAGGAACTGAAGGTACAACATGTGAAGACTGCCAACCTAGTCAAATAGAATTTGGTACACAAATTTGTGAATACTGTGAAATGCAGGCTTGCTTCTTAAATATTTTGTGAAATGTTGAACTTGTACAATGTGGCAACATTGCCATCTGCTGTAAACTGAATCAAGCATTTCTTGTTGGTCCTTTGACATTAAAATTGACACTGCCTTTGATATTTACAAATCTGCTCCAGTCCGATTAGATGAAGGCTTCGACTATGGTTTAAGGCTAAAGTTAATTACCAGAATTTACATGTGTAATGTTCTTTATTGCTCTAAGTGTAAGAGTGTAAATGCAGTTAGCCTGGGAACACCAGGAAAGTGTGAAAGGATTAATGTTTTATCAGAACTGCAGTTTCAATTTAAACAGTGAAAATCAGAAGGCATTAAGCATTTGTCTTGAACATCCAACTCAGCATCGCCTTATACTCTTTATGCGAGTAGTAGGTTAGAACACTCAGCATCGCCTTATACTCTTTATGCGAGTAGTAGGTTAGAACTGCATTCTCCTAGTCGCAGCAGCTAGGAATTAGAAAGCGTTTGTGATGTCAGAACTGTACCACTGATTAAGTATTTGTGTGATCTCTCTTGACTAGCACTGACTGTTTAGTAGAAAGTATTGTCTTGTGGTTTTAATTGGATAATATTGCACAGTAATAATTGGACACCCTTTTAAGGGCCTTTTGAGTAGCTGAGGAGTATTAGTGGGTGGTGGCAAGTGGAACTACTCTATAGTCTGGGGAGAAAGGGGCACAGCTGGAGAAACTGTCAGCCTTCACTAAGAGTGTCTGGGTGGTTGTATAAACTCGTTTATCTCGTGTTACTTGGGCAGGGACATGAAACACTGTTTGGACAGAGGGCACTAGAGGTTTTAGCTTGTCCACTAGGCCGAGATCTGGACCATATAGCTGTGCCAGTGGGGGAGTCTTATTGGGGACCTGGAAAGCAAGGCAGCACCCAGCCCCAGACTGATCTCTGTGTGATCTTATGGGAAATTGAACTTTACTGTATTTGTTACCATTTCCTCCTATACAAGACGCCCTCTGGTGTTAATGGTGAGGATTGAGGCTCCTGCCAGGGCATGGGCGTCACAATACATGTCAAGGCATTTAATCAGACTAGACTTAAAATCTCTTCCTTGTGTTAAGACAGTATGCGCTCCTTCTGGATCTACAAAAAACACTGCTAGCAAGAATTGTAGAAAGGACCACTGTCCTTCATACCAGGTGGCACTAGAAAAGTTTACCTATAACCTCCCCAGCTCCTGAGCATTCATGAATATATGTCTCCATCCTAGTTAAAACTAAGACATTTAATGATTTTCTACATTTCAAGCTAGGGTGCTATGATGGCAGGGCTCTGACCTCAAGTGTCCTTCATTGCTAGTACAGTCACCAATTAGTGTTCCATCTGAAAATGCAAGACAGAAAGTTCCAGTTAAAGTCAACTAGTGGCAAATATTGCTGGTCAGAATGTGTGGTTTACTCTGCTGATAAAAGTGCGGCACATGTCACAAGTCCAGGTCAGTACCTTCCCAATGGCTGATTGGGGGGGGGGGGGTGAAAGAGTAAGACAGGAGTTTTGGAAAGTGGATACATCATTCCAGGCTCAAATTCCTTGCTCATCTCTGCAAGTAGTTGTCAGTGGAGTCATCCTAGCCACTAAACTCTTGATCCATTTCCTACAGCTACAGATTTATGTACAGTTTACAATGTTAATACACAAGTCAAGACCATTGAAAAGGAGACTCCTACAATATCATATCAGATTATTTTCCACTGACATGGTGCCATCTAAAGAGCTCAGCTACTGAGACTACAAGCAGTACAGCCAACATCTATGAAGTTCACCATAGCCATCAGCCTGTCCTTGGCAGGCCCCATTAAATGGAAAGAGAGTTTTCTGGGTGTACATATATTGCGACATGCACATTAAGCCAACATTTTCAGAAAATGTGCACCAGTGGTAGTGATTAATAAACCACTATTTTTCTGCATTTAATACAGCAACACATACTATCTGGACAGCATTCTTGATCTAGACACCTGCATTTCTCTTTTTGGTGACACAATCTTATGAAAAAACAGAAGCAGCAAATGAGCAAAATTCTTTACTGGTGCTTTTGTTACCTTGACAAATTACCTTCAAGGAATAACAAGCCAACACACATTACAAAGCAGTTCCAAATCACACAATGCCATTTTAACACTAGGTTGCATGATACCACTCTCGATCTAGGACAAACTACAAACTAAATGTATGTTGAAGGTCAGGATTCTTGAGCACTCTGGTCATATTAGGAATAAGAATTTGGAAAGGCCTTATGTAGAACATTTTGTCAGGGTTCATGGGGATCTGATGCTAGTTTTTTTCTATAGTATTCTGGCAAGACTTATTTCTTGCCAGAGGTGGAGATTTCATGGCCAGTCTTTTTAGGATAGAAAGTAGGTTTATTTTGAATTATAATATTTTGAAGCCTAGGGGTATTTCAAATTAAACAAAGTTAGGACATTGGTTAAGGATTGGGAAGAGGCAACTCCAGTCTGTACCACATCTCCCCAGGCAACATCCCAGCTGGTATCCTCTACCCAAAAGGGTCACACCCATTCCTCCTTACCAGTTTGGGTCAGCTAGGCCATAGTTGGGGCTTTATCCCTCTATACAACTGGACCAACTTCATCCTGTAGCAGAAGTCTGCAATTCCCAAGACAGATGCAGAGATGCTGCTGGTTGCCACCATGGTCTCTTCCCTACATCTAGACCTTAGACCCATTGTGTTGGGGGGGGGGGGTCAGGAACTTTACAATTCTCTATGCAAATTTTTGCTTCAATTATATCCTGGAAGGCTAATAGTAGCACAACTGTAAAGGAAAGCTCACCTTTGCATATTCTTCCCGACCCATGCCTGCTCGTAAGTGAATGCCTGTGACAATTACACCAGGACTGAAAGAAAAAAGAAAATCCAAATTAGCTCAATGGTATTAACACCATTCCCCCATGGACACTAACCACTGCCCACTGAATAGAGCAACCCCAAAAATTCTACTCCCATTTCAGTTTTGGCACTTACCAAACAGCATTCACTCTCACTTGTTTTGAGGCCAGTTCTACAAAAGTGGAAAAAATATTTTTTTATTACATAAAAACCGAAACCTGCCCAAGTCTATCTACCCACCTTTCCGTACACTGAAGTTAGTGCTTAACTTCATTTCCACCCTTGCAATTATGCCAGTTATATATTTATTCAAGAAAGTTCAAACTCTAGACTTTCAGCAATAAAATTCTACCTCCATTAGTTTTACACTTTATGGTAAATTATCCCCCCCCCTCAAACCCATAAGCAGACAGAATCAATAATAGTCCACTCACTAAATGCTCTGAAGACAGCGGTAGTTACAATTCATAAATTTCTTACCCAATGCTGCACCTCTTGTGAATTGATTCATTGCAGATTTAGACATGCAATAAGCCAAGAAGCCAGGTAACTGCAACACAAATGGTAGAGAAATTAACTGGTATGAAAGAACCCAAAAGAGTTTAGACAAATTAAAGCAAATATTTGTAGGTAGCACTGGGGTACATTCAATGCCAAGATAGTCACATCTTCTGCATACACTAGTTTCACCCAAAGAAATACAACAAATAGTCCAACTTGCCAATATGGACAGGTAACAAAAATTTCAGCCCTTTACCAAATCTTATGTAAGATTTTACAAAGCTTTAAGCCCCTTTGCAAGTAGGGATCTTGACTCAAAGCATATTTTGTATGCAGATTAGAGAATCATTTTGGCTTCCTAAAATGGTTAGCTGTAAATAGTTACACAACCTTTAACCATAGTAAAAATGTTCAGTTCCAGATATTGGTATCTTCAAGGCATTGTGGGGAAAAAGCAATTTGACTTCACACTTACTGTTCTTAGCCCAGCAAGACTGGAGACATTCACAATGTTTCCTTTACTTCTGATTATGTGAGGCACTGCCAGATGAGTAAGGTAGAAAACAGCTCTGCAATACAAAATTATTAAAGTTCAACTCTGCCATGTTAAAGTACACAAAAGGCTAGGTGTACCCACCCATCCCTCCAAATATTAGGCTAGTCTATTGTATTTTTATTGGATGGCTGATAGTGATTAGAAGGGAATTGAAGGCAGGCAAAGCCAATTTTAAAATTGTGGCTGGTGACAATATTCATTAACCAGCCAAAAAGTAGGCAGACAATTCATACCAAAATTCAAGTCACAGTAGAGCACTTTGCATTGCAATATATGCAAAAATGCAAACAGGATAAATATAGCAATTAAGTTTCTGTATGCAGTAATGTTTCCCATTTTACTTGCTTTCTTATTCTAGTGTTCACTAGCAGCATATACCAGACAGGGAAACAAGGTTCAGCTGCAATGTAGTAATAACAGAGCTTACTGGACACATCTGTCCCCCCACCAGAGTACATTTTACCCACAGTCTTTCCTACAAGATCGGACTAGTATTAGCTTGGCCATGGATCACATCTTTACCAGAAGATACAAGCTGAACTGCAGCCATCCTGACAAGACCAAGTCAAATAAGCAGAACTTTAATCCAAACCCAGTTTACCATCATCCATGGACTCTCTTCAGAACATAATCAGTATCCCCTGCTTGGGAGCCTTGCCTTTTTTTGAGTGTGTGCTTTCATGCCTGTAGAACTGTGGCAAAAAAGTAGCAAACCATAGCACGCCAGCTATGAAATATGGCCAAAATAGGTCTTTATTCTAGAGATCATGCATCCTTAAATACCAAACTTTAGGTTACCAAGGCATGCATATTCAAACTGTACAGCCACAAGCTTCAGTCTAGCAAACTGGCTTTGACAGAGCTGGCTTCTGTGTACATAAGCATTAGGTAGACAAGTGGGCCAGTAGCATTTCCCAGATAACTGCCAGAGGGGTACAATAAGGAGATTCCAAAGCACAGTGGAATAGCCATGGGTGATCCTTTGGACAAATACTGTTCCACATTTCGCCAAGCCATTAGAAAAATTATACCATAAATGGGTTTACCAGAACTGCAGCTTCCTTGGGTAATCAATACATTGGCACCCTGCCATTTCAGGCTTGCACCATCAAAATTGACCTACTTTGCAATACACAATTGTCATTCAAGCTGAAGGGAGAGAACCTGGTCACCCATATGCCCTCCTTTGTGGCAATTTGCCCTCCTTTTACATGGCCTTCGTAATATCCTTCCTTGTGTTCAGGAATTTTACTAAGCAAGTAGTCTTAAGGGTCTACCAAGGGAGGTTTTTGTAAAGTTAAAAAAAAAAACCACACGACTGGTAAATATTACCTTTTCCTATTCTCCATATACTTACCTTCCAACATAATTAAAACTATCCAGAGTTCTATCACCTAGATTAGTGTTCATACTTACCACACCATGCAGACACAGTTTTCCCTAGTCAAATCAGTTTTTCAAAGAGGAATTTCTCAGGCTGCATAATTTGAGCTAGACAGCTTCTGTATTTTTCCACAAATGTCAATTTGTGAAAACCCAGCATCAGAAATGGTTAACAAATGACAGATACCCAGACACCAATTTCCTTTTGCAGTGCAAGCAGGCTGTGTACGTCAAGTCATGGCACTCACTCCATTACAGCTTAACCATTCTTTTGCACTGAAAAATGTAATGGGAAACAAAAAGTCACCACTGTCTGCAGCCCATCAGGGCCACATGGTCTATCAAACTCATTTGTTCCCTTTAATAAAAGGGTGCTGACCTAGAGATCAAGGTAGACATTCAAATCAAGTTGCCCCTCCATATTCAAACCCACAAACACCTAGTGAGGTGTTGGGATGGGCATGCAATAGGCTATACAGTGGTAGCTTCCCTTTACTTCAAGCAGCATTACCTCCAGGCATTCTATCCAGGCTACACCAGAGAAAATCCCCATGCATTCAGGGGCCCACAAGATAATGCAATCTCCACTTTCCCCCGAGAAACTGGCTATGCCCCTTCACCCCCTCAGACTCCAGTGCGTGCAAACTCCATTTTCTGGAGTATATTCACTCCCTCCCCCACACAGTTGTAAGCTACTCATCATAAATAGTGATGCACACTTAAGACAAGCCATCTTGCATTTAGACAATACCATCAGATTTATTCTGCACCAGAAAAAAAAAATCAGGGACATTTGATTACTCTTATTCACTTAAAAAGGTCTTAGCATACATTTCTTGAAAATTGCATATGAAATCAATTTTTCTGGCAAGTTACCAATACAAGGACAGGGCAAAAAAAGCAAAATCAGAATAGCCAAGAGCTATATCTAGAAGCAATGTGCAGGCAGGAGACCGCTTAAACTATTAAAAAATGCAACTAAATGCAGAAAAAGCTTACCTTACATTAGTGTTCATGATTCTATCAAACTGCTTCAGAGTGGCATTTTCAACTGAGCCAAATTCAAATATTCCAGCATTGTTCACAAGCACATCCAGCTGCCCAAAATGTGCAACTGTATCGTGTACTATGTTTCTAGCCACCGCTTCATCGGTTATATCACCAGGCACTATGAAAGCCTAAGCAAGAGGGAGAAAAAAAAAAAAAAAAAAAAAAAAGGGTTTTGAAAACAATTTCCTTCAGCTGTTCCAAGTAGCTACCATATTAGCATTTTTCTGCAGCCTTCTTTGGACTATCAAGGGTTCTAACATAATACATCTACTCACTGAGCAACAAAACGGACCATACCACAGTAAACTGTTGAGCTAGTCAGCTAAGAGTTTTATTTCTAGCTAAAGCACTGTTTTCCCATGTCAGCAAAAATCCCTCATCCCTTTAGCAGTGCATTGTGAGCAAATTACTTTTGGGATAAAAAAATGCTGCTTTAAAGATGGTCAGCTAACCAGATTAGGAAGTTCATAAATGAAACCGCGCTATGATAGTACATGGTCTCCATTTATATAGAAGTTTTTCTAGAAGCCTCATACAGTCCTCTGGAAACCTAGGTGCAGAGCAAAATTAATACTTTAAAATGCAATGATTAGAAAGAAATGCTTGCTCATATTGTTACTTGGCCCACAATGAGGGGAGGTAGCTCTTTATCCAAACAGTCTCTGAAGTAGTAAAATTATTCAATGACTAGTTATGCTCTGTCATAACTGCATGGTACTAAAAGTCCAAAGATCAAAAGCTTAAGACTGCAAGACCACAGCAATAGAGTTCACAGCAAGTAAATTACAAGCTTCTGAATGCAATATGCAGAACCAGAAAAGCATTCAGGGACTAGTGGGGGATACATACTAGAATACACTTTGCAGTTGACAGGAAAAGAGCTACCTTCCCCCAGTTGTGTACAAATTGGTCATCAGCATTCACCTTTGAGCACCATCATTGTTACATTAAGAATACTCCTTAAAATGTTCAATACTATTTTAGACTGGGATAGAGGAAATGGATGTTCAAAGCTTGAAAGGTGCTGAAATGCGTGAATGTTACAGGAAGGGGGTAGCACCAAAAAAATTACCAGACAGTCACAACGTTACCTTTCCATTTTGGCCATCATCACACTGCTCTGCCGTTACTTTCAGTTTGTCCAGGTTTCGCCCACTAAGAGCAACTTTCGCTCCAATTTTAGCAAATAAGGCACTTGTGGCAGCACCTATTCCCCAGCTGGCACCTGTGATGAGTGCCACCTTCCCCTTCAGGGACAACACCTCAGAGGAGAAAATAAAAATGGATTACATTTGTGATTTTTCAAACACATCCATATCAACATCACTTTCCTGATCAATCTCCAAATGTTAATTATGCTCACTAAACCCCTTAATGGGAAACTACATGATGTTCACATTTCTCAGTACTTTTCTTTCCTTGGAAAAGAAAAGGGGTATACACGACTGTTCCTACACCATTTAGTCTACACAAGCTTCTGATTTTTCTGGCCATCTTTTATGTTCCATGAACACCATCTGAGAGGCTGTTGTATTGGGAAAGCTTGTACAGATGAATCTGTCTCACAGAATAACTATTCTAGCTATGAAGGCAAAGTAGGCGTAACTAAACAGAAGTACCCGAAATAAAAGCTTTGCCAAATAATCTAGCCAGGATAGTCAGCGAAAACAAGTGACATTTTTTAGGACCTGCAGCTAGCACGTTTCTCTGCATTGTTACAATTCCTTACCTTCTGCTTTAACCAAATTGAATCCAGAGGCAGCTTTGCAAGCAGTTTGAAATCTGGGGCAGACAATTCTAGCAGGGGTTGTAATTGCACAGTACTGCTGTACTATGTCCATGTCCCAGTTCATATCTGGGAACACAAGCTACAAAAGTTAGTTTGCCCCAGTGTCAAAAAAATATAGGGCAACAAAGCATGAGCAAAAATAGAGCAGTGTACAAGACTGACATCTCTGTTCGTGAGAAACAGGAAAAGAAGAAAACAAGTTGTGTGTGTGTGCACGCACGTGTGTGTGTGTGTGGGGGGGGGGGGGCACAGCATAGACTTAGAAAGCCATTTACAAGCCATTCCACTAGGGGTGTAGTTATGGATAGACTGGGGAGGAAGTCAGTTAGGAAAGGAGGGGTATACAATTAGAGACAGAAAACTGAAAGGGTTGTCTTTATAACTATCAAAAGTTATAAACCTAGCCTTCAAAGCAAGTGATTTCAATACTACAAAGATCATACTATTCAAGGAAATGTGTGTCTAAAGTAATAATGGCTATAAGTCTAAAAAATTCAAAGACAATACTGCAGCTCTACAAAGAATGACAAGCACTTAAAAAAAAAATATGCTACAGCCTTTTGAAAAAACAGGGCATAGAAAGATCTTTAACCCCCAGTCTTTCAGCTTAACTGAAAATATTTGAACAAAAGCTGTTATTGTAACATTTACAGCATTTATTTGCAACTATTATGGATGGATGGATGGATTATTTGTTCTTAAGTGCCCCAAGTGAATTATTTAGTAATGAAGTGCTCGGTAGTAAGGTTTCTGCCTCAAGACTTTGGTTTGAGGCATGACCTCAAGTCAATAAATACTATTCATGTGTGGGTTTTCTTAGAACTGCAGTCTCCTGCCACATCTGTGACCCTCTTCATCAAGTGAGGTATATGCCTCTTTGCACTTGTGGTTGCAGTCATATAGGCCAATTTACTTGCCCATTTAACACAGATCCTCATGGTTTTAAGGATCTTGGCCAGTCTATATGCCCATTTAAAAAAAACACACACACACAACTATAGTTTTGATAATACAACAGTATATATATACACATACACCTGTCAATCCATATATACATATACACACTAACCTATCTTTGCCAACCCATGTACCAATTTTAAGTGGGATACCAATAAGCAGACCAGCTGTAGCTTTTTAATAGAAATAGCTTCTAGTACAAATTGCTATTATACTATTGAACATTTTTGGGGCTCAACATACAGGTCAAATAACCCTCTACATATGAATCACACAGTTAACCATTCCTACTTATGCAATGCTAGTAATTGCAGCCTACAGATCCAAAAAACAAAAGTAATGTATAATAAAATTTTTTGAGAGGGAACATAGATCTACAACACTCCCCATTTATTTCTCAAGTCCACACTGGATCAGATTTAGTATTCCCAATAAACCATAAATGGCAAGTGTGAACATTTACACTTTCATGCAAGTGTATGAATTTGTACCAGTATATAAAGTAAAGCTACAGACTGAGGCAATTATTGAATTTCAGCAATACAAATCCATTATTTGTCATTTTAGTGATCTACATCACACCAGGATATCCAGAAAAAAAACATGCTTTTATGGGGACTTGTCACCATCTTTTTAAACTTGCTCATGGAAGACAGAGCACCAGCTACAAAATTACAGAATAAGCAAACATTCCAAAAAAAAAAACCACACCTTAGCTACTTCCTGCATTGCTGGATTAACTTTAGTACCTCCCTTCCAAAACACTTTCCCAGAACCCTTTTTAAAACTGCTTTTTAACAGTAATAATGTTGAGGAAAGGTGCTAACTATTGCTCCCTAAGTGAATAATTAGTCAATATAGCATGACAATTTCCACCAGCCCGATACTAGTGACTGCAGAACAGTCTGAAGCCTGCCTTACACATAAATTATGTTATTGTGATGTACAATTGTAACTACTTGTACAATTTTAACTACTTGTAGATATGGTTTAATGCTGAGATAATGATGTCTTTTTTCACTGGAAAAGAGGTCTTCTGACAATAAACAGAGGGACTGTAATTCCTTTAAGTGTTCATGAGGGGTAGCATATGTTCAGCTGGTTTGTTTATTCCTTTCCAAGAGAGCAATGGCAGCTTTAGTAGACTTTTTATAATATTATCCATAACATGGTCTGCAGCATTCTGTTTCTTTCTCTTAACCTTTTTGCATTGCTGTCTCAGGTGATGTCTATTTAATAAACACAGCAGCAATGAACAGTATGGACTTTGGTTCAAATCAGGTTAATTTTCCACAATATACATAACTCAAAATAAGCAATAATTGTACCAGCTGTCATTCATCTAAATATTATTAAAGCACAGCATAAATGAAGTGGGCAGTACATTGATGTAGCACAAAGTGCTACTGTTTCACAGCACTTGGTTCTCTCATTTGGTTCCTGGCCAGGGTGCCATCTGTGCACAGTTTGCCTATCTTTCCTGTGTCTGCATGGGTTTTCACCTCTTTTTCACTGTGATAAAAAAGTGAAAGCACACGTTGTGACGCAAATGTGCATGCAGAATAAGAAATTGAGATTTTTTCTTATTCTTCTTAAAGGTTGGACAGACATGTTGATAAACTCTCCACTGGGAAAAATAATCAAACTTGTGGAAATGGTAGGACAACCTAGCAAATAAGGCACAAGAACATTCCCAAAACATGCTGGTAGAAGAGTTTGTGATACTCTGAAATGCCCAAGGGTGTTTTGTATGTGGTATACATGTGAACTTGTTGGCATCCTGCAATGAAATAGCTTCCTGACCAGTATTGGCCACAGGCTTAATGCCCATTGCTTGCTGGGATAAGTTCCAGCTCCCTGTTACCATGAATAGGAGACAGCAGGTACTGGAAAACAAATTAATCATCACATTGTATGTACTACGACTGTCAAGATAATGTAGCCAATGAGATTTCCATGGTTAATAAGGTATATCAGTGAAGCAGTAACTGAATCATTTGACGTATACTTCAGGCTCTGAGTTCATCATGTGGAGACCATGCAGTAAAATGTTTGGGCAGGTGCAGTGAAGAACTTGATTCCACAGTCACCATTTTCTTTTGCTGTTTAATGTAATTGGAGTGGCCTAAATGTTTAGGATAATAGATCCATCTTCTGCAAACTCAAGAGATCAGAGTCCTTCTAAGCATTTTAAAGCTTTGCATTTACAGATAGTAACATACAACCACTGAGGTGGGCTAGTGGCCACTATGCAGCACAAAGTACAAATGTTTCATAGTAAAAGCAAAGCAGAACTTTGTGGATTGCTTACACATGCAGTGGGGCTGGAGGCAAATGCAAGTATTAGAAAAAAGGAATTGTAGAGCAAGTGTTTGATACAGTGCATAACAACATACAATAAAAGTTGGACATACATTTGTCTGGAGAATGAAAACCTGCAGAAATATTTCACAGAAGTATAGGTAATTGTCTCTGTTGAAATGACACCCCAACCCCATGTGCAAAAATGGGAAAAGGGAGTTGTGGATGGATAGATGGAGCATGGAAAAATCTAAAAATTGTAATGACATCTACAGTAAAAAGCAATAAAGGAAAAGTGGATGGAAGAGGGAAGAACCAAGCCTTGTCTTCTGATTAAAAGCATAGTGGTTCTGATTATAAATATAGGTAGAGTGCCTCTGACTGGAGTCCCTTGCATTCATTGTATAAATGTGGTGTCCAGAACATTTTCTTCAGGGAAGGGAGCATTTTGATGGGGTGTGAAAGTTTAAGTGTAAGAATATAGTTAACTTTGGCAATTTCTGTCGTTACTATTATACAACATAATGCTTAAACAAATTAACTATCTGCTAAGTGCTGTCTCCTTCAGTTACACAAATATACTTTAACAGTCTTTAGCTATCAGTGTGTGGGTCAATATATGACATAATTCTGCATGCATGATAAGAAACAGAACAACTTGTTTATTACCACAGTACCAAGGTTTAGCACCTGTCAATACTTCATACCCATTTGAAATTGCTGGAAACTGTGAAGGAGTGAAATATTTAAAAGGGCCCTATCATTTCAAGATAAATCCCAGAGAAACATGAGCTAGAGATTCAAATTACCCTTAATTTTGTTTGTGTCTTTCGGCTTTTCCCGGTTAGGGGTCACCACAGCGGAACTCCGGTCCGCTAATGATTGGTAGTTGATTTTTACGTACTAGCTTGCCAGGCCTGATGCACAACCTTCAACGAAGGTACGCTCATTCACGCATGTCTCCACGCAGAAGATGCTCTAGCTGAGAATTGAACCGGACAGCGTGTTACTGTGAGGTGACAACGCTACTGCAGCACCACCACCGCGGGTATGTCAAAGCTATTATATTGCTACTAACTGTAAATCTACCACCTTGTTCCTGATGACAATGAAAATTACCTAATTATCCTAGGGAAAAACTCTAACCAGTTTAACACAATTCCACTCTGTAACTATAACTACCCAACCATCAGCTGGTAAGCCTATACCACAAGAAATAAATATACTGAACATTTTCTAGACTTCATCAATGATAACACCCTTAAAAATGTCAGTCTTCCCTCTATAAGTTCTAATGTCCAAGTCTTTGAGCTTGATCACACAAACATAGTCTGTACCTGCAACTCCACTTCCCTTGTTAAGTCTGATAACAGATCTGTAGTCTGCCACTTTAAAGCCCGTGACACCCCTCCTGCAAATTATGCAGTCTTATAGGTTCATAGGTCAATACCAGGCTGTTGATCCAGGGGATTACTAGTAGCTTAGCCACAATACCCCAAATTGCAGTTCCTATTGTCATGACTAATTTTTACCAGTTACAACCTCTTTCAATGAGGGCTTCAGTGGCCAGACCTGGGGTATAGTTACTATTGCCCAGTCTTTCATCTAGGCTATGCTTAAAGAGGGTCAGGGGGCTACATTGATCTACTTCAAAAAGAAGTCTATTTCATAAAAGAAGGATTCTCTGGGATATATCTATCTTACCAGCAGGTCGTATTTATGTTTCAGTGGAAATATATGTGGGTATTTAGGGTGTTATTAGTTTTGCGGATCCTTTGAGGCTTTGTAGACTAGACAGAGGTCACATCACAAGAGTCTGTAGGAAACAGAAGAGAGAAAAAGTGAATTAAGGCAGTCTGAGTAGCTCAAGGAACTCATGCCCTCTAGGTCATTTGCTTAGACAGGTGCATACCACAGGAGCTATTATACTATATTAATGGCCTGATGAAGGAGGAAGAGCATAGAGGAATGATATCTTCCTTAGATCTGGAGGAAATACCCATGGTGACTAGTCTGTCAAGGTAAGAGGATTTCCTAACAGTGGGTGCATGATAATCAAAGAACAGTTCATTGTCAATGAAAGTGCCCAAAATCTCTACTGGCTGAGTTAGCTTTCAAAGGGGTGTCACCTATGTGGTAGGTACATGGGTGCCCAATTTTGCCTAAAGTCACAATGCTACATTTCTTGGCATTTAGTTTTAGGTCATGGTCCAGTCATGACTTATACGTACGTGTTACTCCCTCCTGAAGAAATTGGAAACTGGATGGGGAGTTAATGACAGTTCCAAGTCTGCAGTCAGCTGCCACTTTCATCTCTGACTTCTACTTAACAAGTAAACATTTTTTTTGAGATCATCCCTATTTGCTCCAAATACAGGGAAAATGTTAAGAGCAGGTTATTATAGTGGAATTTTTGCATTAATAAATTGTGCAACAAAAGGAAGAAATTGCTTACCATCTATAATATGTTACTGTATCCACACCACAGAAACTCTGAGAAAGATTAGCAAAAAACATAAGTTCACTATTTAAAGGTATACAGCTTTATATGAACTTGAGGTTGCTACCTCCACTAAAGAGAACCACAAAATCTACTTCGGTTTTCTTAGGAATCTTAGAATTAATAACTAGCTGTGGTCCAAGCTTATTTATAACAATATCATGTACTGTGATTCCTAGTCAATAGTTAATATCTGGGGACGGGGGATACACTTAGCTCCAGCTTCAAACCACGTGCCCACCCTGTTGCTCCTGCTATACTCCAGTCATCCCTCATCCCCAGAATCAACCTGCATCAAGTCTTGCCAGCTCTATCTAAAACCACGAGCAAAACATCCACGGGCCTTGATAACATATCAGGCTGCCTCACTATCAGCACCAAATACAGTTTGTCCAAACCTCCTCTTAAACTTTGAAATCCCTTCCTACTTATCAGCTATGTCCCTGATGCCACAGTGATACCACTACATAAGGGTGGCCCAAATACTGATCCATACAACTATAGTCCTATTAAATGCACAAGTATTATGTGTAAGGTTATGGAGCATATCATGTACAAGTTTATTAACTTAGACATAGATAATTTCCTGGCCCTATACCCTAATCGATTTAATTGTGTCAAAGGCAAATGCTGTCACCTAAAACTGCTTATCATTTTTGTAAAGGTCACAAAGATATGGACTATAGCCATTCCATGCATATCACCTCTCTTGAGCTGGTCAAATGCCTTGTTACAATCCGCCATGCTGGCATTATTGATTAAGTAACAAGACTCAACATAAAGCCTTATGTTGTCTGCTGAATATTCAATTAGCTATCAGGATGAACTCACATGATAAATGTAGCTATTTCCTTTGAATTTAACAGCTTCACTAATGGGATCCCTCAGGGGTTAATCTTGGGTTCTCTCCTTTTGTGACATCTATTTTTCCAATACACAGGCCCAGGTTCAAGGCCTATGGTTAACTTAATGGATAATGGCAAACTAAGAACAATCATCAGTACACTTATGGACACTCAGATAGTCTAACAGGGTACTGACCATGTCACTGCTTGGTGTACTGACCTTGTTATCAAATTAAATGCTAAGAAATGCAGTGTGGTTCTGTTTGGGAAACAGAAATTCCCCATCCAACACCACATCAGTGACACCCTTCTCCAAACAGGCAGTTATTAGTGAAGTGGGTACCTAAATTGACAACACTCTATAATTTGACTATCCTGTCTCCAACATAACTCACAAATCATCTCATATAGCCCAGATATGTCAAGTCTTAGTGTACTGATCATGTTAGCAAGCTAACTGCTAAGAAATGCAATTTGGTTCTGTTTTGGAAACAGAAATTCCCCAAAGGTATTTCATCTATCTCAAACAAAGTAGTAGTTTTCCCTCTACTCATCTCTTATAATCATAGCATGTCCCTCTCTAAACATCTTGCCAATCTCAAGAAACCACAGAGGCCCCTGACCAAGAGAATCACAAGACATAAGCATTTCAGCTACACAAACAGATTATTTGTCCCCTCCCTGTGTGCACTCTCCTGTCAACTCCTTCCTCCATCAGCAAATTAACAACAGTCAGTAGCAGGACAAATTCCTAACATGACACATTCTTCACCTTTGGAACAAATTTCCATGCAAAGCATTACTCTAGCCACTGTCAAAGTCAGTTTCAGCAACTGAATGCGTTGTCATAACTTCATCCCCAGAATAACCTATGCAATCCTCTCTGTAAAAGCATCAGTTGAAGCAGATCAAACCCAAGGGCAGGGTACATTGACTTGTTTATCTAGGTTTCTACATGCTCTTCATGACTACAGTATTTACCTATGAACCTAGAAAAAGTAAGTCATACAAGCAAACTTTCTGCTACCACAGGCTCACTGAGATTGAGAAAACAGGTAGGACAGTAAGCCTGCTAGGCAAATGTACAACAAGCCCAGTGGGCCACACAAACACTGTATGGTCAGAGAATATTACCATTATGACATAGGCAAGCAAAGTGCACAAATAAGGAACAGTGTAACTAAAATATAGGGGATACTGTCAAATTCAAGATCTTTATTAGTGGGATGTGCTTGCGAAAAAGGTTGAGGTACAATGTCTCAGCATGTTGTATGGCCAAAGAATAAATTCCACATTAAATGCTCTCTTTCTAGCATATTTTGTTCTTTATCTGTACATATAGTGATAACATCACCTTCTTCTGACAAAAAAACTTCCCTAAGCACCTTGTTTATTTTGTAAATATGTATAAAATAAAAAGACAGAGACAGTGGTTTGGGATTTTAGAAGCATGGGTTATACTGTGCTTGGTGAGGTGGTCAAGGAGGAGTTAGGAAATGGGCAGCAAACCAGGGCAGGAAAAGTTATGGTAATGGGATAGAGAAGAGGTACTCAAGGCAAGGGATGCTTTGGATAATGGTATGAGAAACAGGCAAAAAGAAAAAAGGCCAATGTGGATACACAGGAATGTGAAGCTAGCAATTACGGTAAATGATAAGGCTTACAGTAGCAATTACGGTAAGTGATAAGGCTTACAGTAGCAATTACGGTTAAGAGTAGCAACGGCTACATTTGAAAGAGAGCTAGCAAAAATTATCAAGAAGGGAAGGAAAGGCTGATCTGCATATACAAAAGAAAGAAAGAAGTAAAAGAGGGATGCAAGTGGCGATTCTGAGCCAAGATGCCATGGAGATTACAGGAGACTGGGAATAAACAAAGATGCTGAATGAATACCTTGCTTCACTCTTCACCAAGGAAAACAATACAATGGTGCCATGTGGTGAGGGAAGCAGAGCAGAATGAGAGAGCAGCAAACAAACACTAGAATAGAGAAACAGGAGTTCATAAAAAAATGGTTGCTTTTAGGGTAGACAATGCATGAGGACTAGATGGGTTGCCTCTTTAAGAGTCCCAGAAATCTGGCCAGTGCATTGTCAAGCCATTGACAGATCTTCAACACATCACTAGCTAGTATATAATTGCTAAACAACTAAAGGACTCAAGGGCAGCAATTGTGTAGCCATTATACAAGTGAAGGAGGCAGAAAAAAAGTCTGGGAAACTATGGGCCTGTTAGCTTAATAATAGTGGCAGATAAATTCATGGAGAGATTATTCATGTCACTTTTACTTTGAATTATTGTTGCCACGAGTATGTTGGTCATGTAGTTTTGATCATTTATCATGGACTTAACTTTTCTTCTGGTATCTTTGGCACTTTTTGTGTACTAGACAGCTTCAAAAATCACATGTGACAAGTGGGATTCAAAGAATTGTTCGAAGGACTAAATCAAGCCTGAAAATAGGGGCATAACCTTCAAAAATAGGGACATCTAAAATCAGAATAGGAATGTTCCTCCAAAATAGGGACAATTGAGAGGTATGCTTTGGCTATTTCATACTCACAGAATGAATTCCAGCAGAAATAAATTTTGTGATGAGCACTTGCCCCATATTCTCTGCATGACTATCCCAAGGAATGGAAGACCCTAGGGAGATGCAGTCTATGAACATCCTGAAGGTTTTCAGTGATAGATAAATATTAGTTTATTAGAAGTAGCACAGCTGTTGTACTGATACACCTTGTGTCTGTCCACAAACAGAAAAAGCACTACAGATGGAATTCCTTTGGGGAAATTCACGTATTACATTCACATTTATTGTTAATGCTGTTTGGCTGGTAATGACATAAAGTAACCCAATTAAGAAACTTTTAAGAAGAAATAAATAAAATCTTGTAAGTTCCTTATCTAGAAAGATGTCTGTACAGTCAAAGGAATTCAAATGAATAATTCACGCAAACAGACCAAAGACTGGTGACTGGTCAACCTGAGGCAACAAGAACTGAGAAAGATGCAGGATAGACAGCTCGAGATAGTCGCTTCAAGGAGCCTTACCAGTTGCACCGAGATACCAGAGCCTTTACATTTACAGATGGATGTCTAATGACTTGCTTAAGAACATAATTAGAGTACTGAAGTTGGTCCAATGACAGACTGTATACGCATATTACTACTAGTACCACTGCAGTAAAGTATGCTTATCAACTGTCCCTGATTTTGTCTTAGATTTTTCCACCTCCCCTTAAATATTGGATATCCTGGTAAATCACTGAAGATTATAGCTAGTCAGTAATGCCACACACTGAGCCACGGTGGTGCAGCGATAGCATTGTCACCTCACAGCAAGAGGCTGTCCTTCTGTGTGGAGTGTGCATGTCCTCCCCGCAGTCGAGTGGTGTTCGAAAGACATGTGTGAATAGGCGTGCCTTCGTTGAAGGTTGGGTGTCGGGCTGGCACCTCGGCACTGTAAAAATCTACTGCCAATCATTAGCGGACCGGTGTTCTGCTGTGGTGACCCCTAACCGGGAAAAGCCAAAAGAAGAAGAAGTAATGCCACACTACAGTTTCATACTTACTGTTCATAAAATGAAATGTTAATGCAAAATCTGTTATTCTCTTAACCTTTTAAGTGAATTAAAGTAATGTTTGAAAATTGCCCCTGATTTTATTTTGGTGCTGTCCAGAATTCCTGAGCAAAGAAGTTAACAGGTATGCAGTAAAGACATTAATTAGAAAAGATACATTGTTATGTCATATACTTGTAATCATTTAAATGTCTTCGAGTTCAGCTATATTTTGTAAGTGAAATGGTTGCTTTTGCAGTGTGGTCGATTTGAAGAAGTGTGTAAAACATTACAGAAAGCAAATATGACATACTCATTAAACATAACAATTTATATAATTTACTTATTTTTTATGTGACACCCCCCAGCTATCATAATTCTTCAAAATGCTCACACACACCATTTGCTCACCTTAGCAACCCCCCACCCCCACAAAAAAGCTCCTTACTATAATATTGGATGTAATACTTCTCTGGGTGGGCCTCCCAATAAAACAGTCTTACTGTTCACAGTATGACTGAGGCTTCAAAGGGAAGAGCTGGATGGTTAGTAAGAAGCCATCATTTAGAGGGAACAAAACACAACAGCATTAGGCACTCCCTATGCACTTGACACCTGACACTTCCCCATCTTCTCTGCTTTATTATTATATCTGCCATACTCCCTGGCTGGACTCTCAGGCAGCAGATAACCAGATAACCTGCCCTGGGACAGGAGATTTAACAAGCGGCTACTTCACCTTATTCCCTTGGCCAACTCTTCTGGCTTAAGCCAGGTCACAGGAGACACAGACAGACAGTTCACCTGTACTTCACATGGCCAACAGCATACATAAATGTGTAAGTAGTAACAACCTGTTTGGTCATTCCTAACCTAATGGTTGCTAGACATGGCTGAGATGATGTTCAGTAATGTGAGAGGGAAGGGGTAGAACAAAATGCACTGACCCCCTACTACAAATATAAAGGCCTTAACACTTTGTGTAATGTGAAAGTCTCAAGAGCCAAAGCTATCACACATGTTTAAGAAATTAATTCATGCAGCCATCATATTTTGTTTCTGCAGAAGCTGTCATTTTGACCGAAGTGGAAATGGCAGGAACAGTGTCTTGCACAAACTTGAAGCTAATGATGTATTATCCTGTACACAGCAAATGCTTTTAGAACTTTGGCTGCTGCATCAGCATAATCCACAATGTATGACAGCAGAATCCAGAAAACATGGAGAAAAGTTAAATTAAGTAAGAGATCTGATTCACAGACAATTGGACAAAAGGAAACAGTACATTAGGTGCACACTTCATCTGTATGCACCTCTGTAGTGATACTAAAGATGAACATTTAAGGTTTGTATTCCCTTAAACATGACAGCATCACTGTTATAACATCAGATTTCCAAGATGTCGAAGACTACAGAACAGATTTAGTACTGGGGTCCCCTCCCAAAGCACTCAGCATCCTGCCCAAGTATAAATAATCATCAAAAGGTAATGTGTCTCCATGCTCTCAAACCCTTAACTCCAAGTTGCTCTCAAACCCTTAACTCCAAGTAACAGTCATGCAGACTATTAAATAACTGGTAGTCTTTTAAATCTGATGTTACTCACACCACAATATGTTATATACCACCAGACCCTTCATCTTTTGTGGAGAATACATATTACTATTCCCATGGCATGACTTCACTTTAAAAAAATCTCTGCAGCATTGTTAAAAGTAAAGGAATGCCTAAGCTCGTTCATCCTTCTGCACTTGTAGCTAGGCCTCCAGAAACCTTTGGTCACAGTGGACCTCACTGGAAATCTATAACAGCACTGTGCTGGAATGCTTCATCATTTAAATTCTGCTGCTGCACCCATAATGTCACTTTTGATGTGCTTTCACTGTCTATAAGGAAACATGATAGAACCACACCAGAAACCCAGGAAGATTCCAGGGATGGAAAAGAATAGCCCTTCTGGAACCACCACTAACAGATTCAGAGAGAGAGTGATATATTGACAGCCAGCATTACTCTTAAAAATAAGCCTGTGTAGCATCCCTAATAGTTAGCTTTTAAGTTTTGACATTTCCTTAACACACGACTTGTAAACTATATTTCAAATATAAATGGAAAGACGCTACACTAAAGTGCATTTCTAGACAAGCCTAAAAAAACAAGATTTATATAAAGATGCACATTTTTTCATAAAACCCTTAAGTTGAAAAACAGATGGTGATAGCATTCAAAATCCAGATAACATCTGATATCAGTGAGCAGGTTTGACAATAGAATATACGGCTCTGGACAGAGGCAGATTTGTGGCCAAAATGACATTTTGTGTACTGCATTTCTGTATACACGTCCACTATAAAGCACACAGCATTCTATTGTCATCATATGTGTTTCTTGCACATTGTTACCTAAAAATCAAATAATGTGTGCACCTTCATAATGCAGTAGCTACTGTGAGGAAAAAAGAATGGCAATAAAGCATCTATCTAACAGCCTGTAGGTAACAGAACTGAGGTATAGATAAGCCTGAAGAATATGGTGAAATATGCCAGGCCCTAGAAAGGCAGGCAACAGTAAAAAACTTACAGACATATATGTCAGTAGCATAAAAGTACCATTTCCATAAGGTGAAAAACAGACAGATTTTTACAGTGAAGTGTAAAACAAAGTTTGTTTTGTCATGGAGAACTTCAAGACTTGCCAAAGTAATCTAAGACTTAAACCTAAAAGTAACAGGAAACACAGCTAAAAAATGCAAAAAGAACCCAAAATTACATATAAAAAATCTTACAGCTAGGTAACCCTAGTGGGTATGATATTTTCAGGCACTGAAAAACAGCTCTGAACATGTTTAGGATGTTTCTTAACCGATGTTTCACAAGTTATAGGGCATGGGACACTTTTTGACATTATTTATGTCTGGGATGCCTAGCTTCACTAGTTACAGTAGAGTTTCTTAAGAATGCATGGACTGATGGCCAGATGACTTGTGGCATCTTTTTTAGCTGGCAGTAGCCAATGCTCTTTACTGGAGATTTTAAAGCCTGGGCTGTTGAATCATGTAAACTCACTATGGAACTGCTCTAGATAATGGAGACGCTTGTCTTTACCCAAGAGGCACCCTCTGCCAAACATGACAGAGGACACACCTCAAACTTGATCTCTCAACTTGAATAGGATATTGCTAAGAAGCTATAGCCAGTGTTGTGATTTGAACAAAATTAATCTGTTTCTGCCTAGGGCTCCCCCTATTTAGCAGATAACTAAGTTAAAGGATTTCTAAAGTGCTTGAAGCAAATACATGAACCTCTTAATAAACTGACTCCAACTGGACTGCAGTGCAGATAATATACATACAGTGATGGCAATTTATAATATTTTGTTTTCTTCTAAACTTAGTCCAGCTGCCCCAGTTTGTATGGATCCACTCCAGGCTGTTTCTTGAGAATGGTGGTAGGATTGTGAACTTTGCCATATGCAGTCAGGTGGGCAAAACTTAATGTAACTTTGGAGGAGGATAAGCATGCATTAAGACAAACTTAACTTGGATACCACTATGAGCATATTTTTGAGAAATCTTGTGTAAGAAGATAATGTTGTTCTCCAGCGAAACGTCTTTCACATCAAATTGTCTAGTCAAACTTTTACAGCTCTTTGACAGCCCAGTGCAGCCCAGCCTGCCTGACTCCCTTTAAAAAAATTTCCTTCTTCTCAATGTGAAGAGCCTGTACATTTTTTCAGCTAAGGTTACAAAATTAGGTCTCTTCCTCCTCCATGTGCCACTAATAAGCTTAGATATTTTCCACACACCCCTCCCCATGCCCTCCAGGAATCATCAGCTACACAGCTGCACCATTTTTACTTAAATGTCCCATGCACTATACCCCAGGGCTGGTACCATACTAATGGAGGGTTGGGAAAGGGAAGTGGAGCACAGCAGCCATCAGCATCACATATGATGTCCTGCATATTAGGAGTTTTTTTCATTCTCTAACTTGCAGCTCTACTGATGTCATGAACACCACCACACATAACATCACTTAGCTCCACCTCCTCAATGCTGACATGCACTCTACTGATGTCATGAATATCACCACACATAACATCACTTAGCTCCACCTCCTCAGTGCTGACATGCAAGTAGTAATTTTCCACTCTGTCATGGCACCATCCTTATCACCTAGGATTTATCTCATCATAGGCAGAACCCATCCAACACAGAAGGCAAGCCAACAAAGCCACTATTTCCCACCCCGACTTGGTTTCTTTACTGATATCTCAACTATGAGGAGACCTTGAAAGTTGTTTCATCTTCCCATTGTATGTATGATAACTGTATTCCCATCCCACAAAGTTTCTATAGCATGCCTAGTGGAGCTTGTTCCAGTAATTTTACAGACAGCAGAACCTTCTTTCTGGCAGACGATTTTCCAACTATAATAAAAGAGGCATATATTACCCAATTTCTACAGAAGCCTTTTTTAGATCCACTAAATCTAGAAACTTAATTCTCTGTCTCAAAAATTCCTTTTAATGGAAAGGTTATTGAGCAGGTGTTTTATGGGAATTTCTGTTACTTTTTAACATTTTATGGTCCCATTGATCCTTGAAAGTCTGGCTTTTGATCAAGGCACAGTACTTCAACAGCCCTCTTAATAACTTTCTCCTTGCAAGGGATTACCAGATATGTTTTAATGTTAGTTCTTCTTAATCTATCAGCAGTATCTGACATTGTAAACCATAAGATCCTTCTTGAACACCACCATACTAATGTGAGCTTTGACACAGTTCTTACCTGATTTGCCTCTTACTGGGCTAGACTCTATCAGCAAATGGTTTAGGGTATTAATTCTTTCAAAAGCAAATCAATAACTTTTAAAGTTGTAGAAGGCTCAGCATTCACTCCTCTTTTATCATGAGGTCTTATCAAGGAGAGGTATGCAAAATCGCTGCAATACCACTATTATGCTGGTGATGACCAGATATATGTTTTAACTTCTCAAGGTATGACGCCTGACTTAGCCTTCTGGAAGACTACTTAGACTTGGCAATAAAGTGATAAAGAAAATTAAAGTAAACTTAAGCTAAATCCAAGACTGAAGAGATGTACAGATGCAGTTGCAAGCTACTTCTTCTTCCAACTCTGTTTTCCTATTTGTGCCCCCCCCCCCCATCTTTCTTGGAGCATTTAGCTGAAAAGTGACTCTCATATGCAACTCTTTGGAGGATTCTTAAATAGCATGCTGACACCGAAGGACTTGATGTCAGTTGTTACTGACTCTTTGTATTTTCATCTCAGGTACATCTCCAGAATTAAACATGTTGAAACTAAAATCCAACTGGAACCCACTGATTTGTATGACTATAGCTTCCTGGCTAGGTCAGTAATGTGTCTGTGATAGTGACCCTGCCTGCCTGCTGCAGGTTCAACATTTTGCAAACATGGTGCTCACTGCAATATGATATTATGAATATATCTATAGGGCAATGTTCGACAGTTGTGGCTAAGCTGGAGTATGACATTCTGGTTGTTACTTGCAGCACCCATTTGAACAAGGAAGGCTCCATCTAAAAGAGGATTTGATCCTCGAGCCCTAATCCAGCAGTTCTGGTTTGCTGGAGAAAAGCTGTTTGTCATTCCACTGATTGATTAATAATGATCTGTTGTTTGCCCATTTTTTCTTTTTTTTTTTTTTTTGTAGTGGCAGTTCTGTGACGTTTTCTGTCCTCTAACCTGTGGGTTTGTGGGACTGTATCCTCTTTGAAGAAGTCAGTGAAATACTACTTTTCCAGGGAGGTGTATGCTTATTAGGATGACAAAGGATATGGTAACAGCTGTCTCTCTGGAGGAAGGATTAAGGATGTCACTAGAGCCCTTAGATCCCTGCACCATGACAGATACAGTTGCAGCTGTACAGTCGCCCATGTGGGGTGGTAAATGATCTTAGCCAATCCACCCTGGAGAAATGGAAAAAAAACCACTGTTGAGTTCTCTGCTTGTGTCTTTGTAGAAGACAATGCCTTGGCATTGAGCAGCATTCTATCATCATCAATAATAATGCCTAAAGTCAAGGCCCAAGTATTTGGCTTCAGTAACTGACTAGTAAATCAGTGTCATTCGGGGAGAGGTCTAGTGTGTCTGCATGGTATTAAATGGTCAGTATACACACCTGCTTTGCCATGGATGGCCAGCATCCCACCCATGTTTTTTTCATACCAGCTATACTGGCTAAAACTTTTACTATCCCACAAGGCCTTTCTTAGGCAGAATTTACCTGATGAGTATCCCAATAAAGCATACTCCAGTCTAGATATCAAGTTACTATTGCTGAAAGCCAGAAGCCTAAACAAAATCTCTAAATGTGAGGCTTTCCTTAACATCAACAACATCAGCATTTATGTAACTATAGAAACTTTGTTGCATTGTAGTGACAGCACTTCCTGCAATCCAGGGTACAATGTCTATAATGCATTCAGACT
The DNA here is from genome assembly GCF_019279795.1 of Protopterus annectens. Taxonomy (NCBI): domain Eukaryota; kingdom Metazoa; phylum Chordata; order Ceratodontiformes; family Protopteridae; genus Protopterus; species Protopterus annectens. The sequence continues at coordinate 172,769,690 of NC_056739.1, forward strand.
CACTGGCAATGGTTGGGGAGCACCTGCACTTTTTTACAGCCCCATTGTCTCACCTGATTTTGCATGATACAAATCATATAGTCAATAAAAGTAATCATCACATTATGGTCATAAGGACAGGATTTAGGTGAGCAATTGCAGGGACCATGAGATACCTAGCCATATACATCTTTAAGTAGATACACTTAAATGTTCTTCCTACCCTTTACAAGCACTTAATACAACTCACCTCCCAAATCAGAAGGGCTGTACATGATAATCCTGGTATAAATTTGTGTCTACCCATCCAGTCACCAATACTAGCTTTAAAGACAAGCACATTCGACTTGCAGAGGTAACTTATTCCATAGGCTGAGGATATGTTGAATTAGGAACCTATCCTTCTAGCGAGTCCCTACTTTTAAGTTAGGGTTTTCTTAGTGAATTCACTACAGTATATTAAGGCAAAATAAGGCCTGTCAATATAGAGTCAGACATGTATGCATTCAGTTTCAGAGAAAGACAGTTTATTAGAAAGGAACTATAAGCATGAAATGTGCAGAAAATATATTAATACAGAATGTCCCTTTATAAATGGAAAGATACAATGTTGTCAGCTACAGAATGTTCCTTTCTCAAGGGAAAGATGCACACAGCAATGGAATGCTAGATAAAGACGCACATGCAAGACCAGGCTTGGAAACCAAGGCAACTAAGGCTAAAGAGGCATGTAAAGGATTACAGGGTTTTGGAATTATTCAAATATACTTCAGATACAGTTAGGGAAGTCAGTTAGTTCAGACTGACATAAAGAAAATAGTAAATATCCAGCATTCCAGAAAGGAAGTTAGCCTTTGGACTTGTATGTAAAAGGGTCTCTACAATACAGACACTTGAGTCTGAGTACAGAAGACAGGTCAAAAAGACTGTTTCAGTTTATATTACTCAGGAGAATCAGAATATACATGTAGAAACTTTGGATATATTTAGTAGCACTGTTATTACTAACCAGCATTTCTACAGACTGTTATTGTTTATCAGCTTTGTTAATGAAGACAGTAGTCAGATATTGTGAACATCTAAAAAAAAAAAAAATGACTTACAGCTTTTCCTGGTTAGGGGTTGCCACAGCAGAACTCCGGTCTGCTCATGATTGGCAGTAGATTTTTACGGTGCCGAGTTGCCAGCCCGATGCCCAACCTCCAAAGAAGGCACACCCATTCACGCTCGCACCTACCTGCATGTAATTAACATCACTCGACCGCGGGGAGGACGTGCAGACTCCAGACAGAAGACGCTGCAGCCGAGAACCAAACGGGAGAACCACTTGCTGTGAGGCGACAATGCTAACCGCTGCACCACCGCGGCTAGATATTGTGAACATCTAATAAAGACTTATTAACTGAACTACAGTGTTTGCAGAATTCATTCTGAAAAGTGCAAAAGACTTCACCCATAAAGGAGATACTGGCACCTGTTCAGCACAAGTTTGGCTAATTAACAAATAAAGACTTTCATTCCAGTCTCATTTCAGTTGTTTCCAGTTAATTTCACTGTTATACTACAGTCTCATCAACTTTTTCACCTACTACAGGTGTTTGTAGAACCGTTAGGTTTGCAAAGAAATATGAGACCAAACAGGACTGGATCTTTCATGTCTCAAAAAGCAAGACATAGGTCATGTTGGACCAGATGTTAGGCTACTTGGTATATGGAGGGTTATGATAAATCTACTGGCATAGTTAATGGATACAAGGCCTTTAATTATTTTGTTTAAAACTCATTGGGACCTTTCCAGTTGGGTGACATACTTGATTTATGCGGTTCCCTATTACATCCTCAAAGACGCACTTACCCAAATACATAAATGCCGACACGTCTCCATCAAACCACGTAAACACAGATCGTCCTGAAGTGCGAAATCCAAAACGTCGAATTGTCATGGTTGGCCCTTCTGTGGTATAGCTCTGTAAGGTAAGTATGGGATAGTTACTCACCTTAGGGTTAGGGTGCGGGTTAAGGTAAATGCATAGATGGTAATGTATGTGAGATTTAGTGTAGGGTAAGATGTAGGGTTTTGTTACATGTATGTGTGTGGATTATTTATTTTGTTTGGGTATAGCTTGTTAAGATAAGTGTGCGATAGTTACAGACCTTAGGGTTAGGGTGCACGTTAAGATAAGTGCATAGATAGAGGTATATGCAAAATGTAGTGAAGGTTTAGAAGTAGGCTTTAGTTTAGGGTTAGAAGTAAGGCTTTGATTAGTGTATGTATGTGTTTATTTAGTTTGTTTGGGTAGGTAGTATGTAGCGGGCGGTGGGGTGGGACAAGTATGACGGTTCGAACTTTTGAATTTCGTGGTTTAGGGCGTTCGGTGTATTCGCGGTTCGTGGAATATGTGTCGTTGTTTTTGTATTCGGTTATCAGGGCTTTTGAGCTTGCAATATAGACCCGATTTAACCATACCAGATGGCACACTGTGTTCGATAATGGGTCTAATAAGGGAAGACTGCGATGGTAAAAATGACTTCTTTGGATCTTGAAGATATTGCCATAGAAATTAACTGGATCAGATAGAAGGATTTCCTCACTATAGTAGAAATATGATGATAATATGAGAGAGAGAGAGAGAGAGAGAGAGAGATTTGTCAACATAAGTACCCAGGTATCTTATGACCATACCTGTTTAAAGAGGAGTACCACTTATAATACATGAAGTGAGAGCAGCTTTTTGTCAAACAGTACTATGCTTTACTTTTTTGCATTTGCCTTCATACCGTTTTCAATACCTCAGGTATGTGCATATTCCAGCCCTTGTTGGAGCAGTTTAGAATCAGTGAATGAGCAGATAATAATGCCCAGCTTGCTGTCATCAGCCAACTAGATCAGCCACATTTCACTGGTATAAGCTTGGATGCCTGCAAAATAAATGCCAAACAGGAAACAGCCCAGCCATAATTCCTGCGATATACTACTAGTTATAATTTTACTTTCAGAAAGTGTGCTTTTACTGCTTAGAATCTGTTGGATTGCCAGCCTGAAATCCAGAAGCCAGTGTACAGGTTTATATTACATTTGCCTAACTTTTCAGTAAAACTAGCAAGGAGGCACAGTTTCAATAGCCTTGGCCAGGTCAAGTTAAGAAGCATGCAGACTGACCACTGTCCACAGCCTCTATAATATTTTCAAAGTTCACTATAGGTTCATAGGTGTGTACTAGGCTAATGACCACTGGGGCCTTTTTAAGCCTAGCCATGCATCTCAAATCTCTGACAAGTTCTGACATCCTTGATAAGTGTAAGCAGGAGTTTGGGAGGGGAATCATTTACAAGCAGGGGCCTGGGAAATGAACCATTTGCAGGCTGCCTGTGCCCATTACAGACATAGGTCCCAAACCAGGGATGTATTTCCTGTTCCCCATCCAGTTGTCCAAGTTACACTTGAATTGGGTTATGAAGGAACTGTGTTTCACATGGATGGGGAGCCTGTTCCAAAGAAGGGGTTGTTTCTGGGATACATACCTGTCTCTCCAGCAGGTCCTATTTATATTACAGGCAATACTTAAGTATTTAAACAGGTAATTCTGGTGCTGTTTATTTTGCAGATATACAGGAGGTCCAGCAGGGTGAGGTCCAACAATGCCTTGTATTTCAGGCATATATCTCCCCTCAACAGCCTCTGGAGACCATCTTGTGATTTTCTCTTTAAAAACTTCCCTTGTGACCCCTAAAAAACATCTCTCTATTTAGGGTTTACTCCAAAACCAAGTTTGCTGCTAATCTATTTTCTGATTTTACTGATAATCACAAATGGTTTAGTTCCCCAGCAATTTTTTAAACTGAGACTACTGCCTATTGCTCTGAATTTTACCCCGTCTTGGATAGATGCATTTAGGCGCCAGTACTATTCTGATTTAAGCATAAAGGCAAGTTTAAAACTAAGCCCATATGGTGGAATGACTGCATCAACAAATTCTATAACAAAAAGAAAAAGCTCCTGCCCATCTCCAAAAGACATCCACTTCATCATTATAAAAGGAATTTAAAACTGGCAAGTAAGTCTCTAAACTTACCACTTCAAAATGCAAGACCAGTTATGAACTTATAACTAATTCAAAAGACAACAAAAAGGCCTTCTTCAACTATATTAGGGAGCTTAGAGGAAAATAACTCTATAATGAAGTTAGCTCCAATGGTACTTCTTTCTCTTTTCCAAAGGGCATTGCTAATATTACTGTGGACTAACTCATAGGCAATTACTAGGCTAACAACCCCAGGGGGCTTTTATGACCCTAGCCATGCTTCCCAAGGTGAGAATCAAACTCTGTACCTTGTGTCTGTGAGATAAACACCTTAACCGTCATGCTAGCCCCTCAAAACTTATGCCAGCTCTCAATAACTTTCTCTTTGTACTTCACACCATCTACATTCCCCTCTGCTCTATCCCCTCCATTCTCCTACCCGAGATCCATTTGGACCAAGTCCTTTTGGCATTTCCAGAATTAAAAACACTACTTCCATGGGCCCTGACAATATCCCTGGGATGTCTGGTGAGAACTGTAAAGCCCCACTTAGCAAAACTGAGGTCATGGATAAGGGGCATACAGCCCACAATACTTATATAAACCTTTCCATGGCCTTTGATGCTATCCCCCATGCTGGGATCACTTGACAAACTATCCCAACTTATCATTAACCCATAAACAGTTCATTGGATTGGTATCTAACTATCTGACAGAACCAATACCATTAAGGTCAGCGCTACTTGTTTTAGAGAGACATATGTCACCAGTGGTGTCCCACAGGGCTCTGTTCTGGGTCCTCTCCTCTTTGGTATATATTTCTATAAAATAAAAGCAGATATCAAGGGATTATGGCTAACCAAGTTTGCTGCTGATTGCAAGCTGGGGGCAGTTATTAAATCCCTTCTGATACTGAAGTTCTCCAACAAGTGCTGGATCAAACAAATGCTTAGTGTAATCATCATTGCCCTCACTGCCCAGAACTATAGCACAGTTTCCTTTGGTAAATCTAGCATCGCTGCTGCTTACCATGTGGACACCATTCCTTTTAAATTTAACAGTGTCATCAAGGGTACGGGTACATAAGTTAATAATAGATGCTCCTTTTACCACCACATCTCTAACTTGCACAGTGTATCTCCTTGACGTCCAAAAAGGTTATAATACCACTTTATTTATCCCTTATTAGGCCCATCATTGAATCTAATAAACCACTCAATGTGAACCTCACTAAACACCTAAACTAGCTTGAAAGATCTTAAGATTTTTTTCATGAAGAAGGTCTCAGTGCCCTTAGTTACTCTGATAGACTAAAAGCCCTGTTTCTCTTCTCAGTGGAATAAGACTTCTGAAGGGTGGTCTCTACTTAGCCTTCCATAATATGAATGGCCCAGCACTCTTTGAACTCCTTCACGTAACCAGAACCAGTGGTACAGCATATACACATTCTAGAGATCTAAATCCAAAACCAGTGATAAAGCAAACACATTCTAGAGATCTAAATCCAGAACCAGGGGTAAAGCATACACATTCTAGAGATCTAAATCTATACTACCACATTGACATTATATGGTATGACAGCTACCTAACCCAAAACATCCCCCATTTCTGGAAACAACTGCCTTTACCTATCAAGCAGTGTAGTTCAGCAATCTTTAAAACCATTCTGGATGACTGGATGGATGGTCAAATATTTTTACCTGGAATTTGTGGAAAAACCTCCTTAATGGGGGGGGGGGCACTGTTAGCCCCTCATCAGTACTGGATGATGTGGCAGAGCTTCTTGACAGTCTGCTCTTTGCTGAAAATATACTAAGAATCTATGAACCTATCAAACCGAAGATGAGACTTTTGGTATTAATATTTATTCCCACTTGACTTTTAATTCTATTGCAGCTTCTTGCATGTATATTATAATTTATTTATTGCTTCATTTACATTAAGCTCTGTTTTACTGATATTAATTACTTAAATTGCTTAGATTCAAGCACCTACATTCTAAGTTCAAGTTAAAGTTGTAAAATATGTAACTATACATGCATGCCTACATTCGAGCACAATACAAACAATCCGATTTACCGAAAACTCACTATGAGGTCCTCTGAATTAAACAAATCACAGTGAATTATTATTTTGTAATTTGAGGTATGTATTCATTAGACTCTTATTTTGTATAAAATTTCCAGTTAAAGAACAAACATCCTTAACTGCCTTTTCTTTCCTGGAGAGAAAGAATGTCTGTGTAATATGGCTTCTACACATAATCTCTTTACCAGTAGTGAGTAATGATGCTTTAAGAAATACAGCTTTTTGCTATGGCAGAAAGCCAGTGTTTTCATTCCCTGTAATGCTAAAAGATGAATACAGAATCAAACATGAATGGATTTACATTTATTTAGTTTATTTATTTTAGCAGCTTTTCATTCATTGATCAGTGCAACAATAAACAGTCATAAAACTGAAAAATTCATGCTGCAGATCTGGTACTTTTCCAACAATGAGATTCATCTGGGACACATTGCATGACGTCCACCATCTACAGGAAGGGTAACTCCAGTGATAAAAGATGCTGCATCTGAAGCCAGAAAGGCTACTGTTTGAGCCACTTCATCTGGAACACCTGGCCTTCCCAGTGCATGTGTCTCCTTGCAGTGTTCAAGAAACTAGAAGAGGAAAAAAGTTAGCAATTAAGGTAAAAATAATATAAAAAAACAACAATAATAAAGCAATATTAAGAATTATGTATAGTGTTAATGAAGTATTTCAATATAATAAACTGGTAATAATGTACAAGCCAATGCATTCGATAACACAGCAAAAGTTTAAAATGAATAAAATCAACAAATATACTATTAGATCTTGTAATTTTAAGAAGAAACAGAATTGTCCTGAAACACTACTGTAGCTACAGACGAACACATGGAGCAGACACTGCTGTAGCAACTACGGCGCAGAGGAATTAAATATCATAATCATATCAAAATACACTTAAGGTTGTGCAGTGAGACTGTGGTTTTGGGTTCTACATGGCCAAGAGACATGCATAACATATATTATTTCAAATAGGTTGTGTCTCAGTTGGCCACAGAAAGTATTTGAAGATTATGTCATTTATAAACACATCCAATAAATTAGATAGTAGTGGATGATTCAAAAAAGCATGTTCCACCATAGACTGATCAAATGTCCCTTTGTCTACCTTATCTCAATAAAACAAAGTTGCTGCATTATTTTCTTCAACGTGCAGCAACATCATAGCTCTATATAGTAATGTGAGGTGGGGTCATGTCCTGCAATGAGGAGTGGATTTTGCTTCCAGGTATAATATCTTACTTTGGCCCATTCAATTTTCACCAAAAATATGCTTAAGTCATTAATGTGTTCCGCATAACAGCTGTCGGTAAGATGATATGTACATCATGAACAGTTATATCCTAGGAGGCATTAGTGTATCCTGACTGCTTTAATACTGACCACCTGCACTCAATAATGGAACTGTATATGCCTGTACCACTAACTGTCAAGCAGTTCAGTTAGTGTAATGGAAAATTCTGGATTATTAGTATCCTACATTTGAGGTCACATCAGCTCCACAAAAGCACATATTTATCAAAATACTGAAATACTGTTTTTGTCAGCTTCTTTAATGAATGTAGTCACCAAAAGAATTAAAACATAATTTACTGAAGAAAGAAAATCAGGTAATACAGAATTAAGCAGAGCCTCCCACACACTGTTAAAGGGGGCTGTGCCCCTGCCCCCTACTTATTCCAACTCTTAGGTCACTTCACGGTGAGAAGAAAAAGGCAAACTCTCACCATGCAGCAGCCATTTTTAGCAGTCTGCTGCATGAACAAAGCTAATTACATGAAAAAATGACTCAAACAGTGAACCACCAAATAAATAAATGACTGCTGTGCCAGTCAATGCCATCTTTGTAACTTCTTCTTCCATCAAAAGTCTTATCAGTTTAATGATTCAGCAGTACCCGGATAACCTTTCCAAATGCACTAACGGGATAGAAAGGAGAGCTCACTAAGTCAGTACTAGCTCCATAGTCCGAACAAGTCCAGCTTCCTTACACCTTGTTGGCCTTAAACTGGATAAGGTGCCATCTGGATGAATTCAACTCTAAGAAGTTGAATTTAGATGTTGCTTTCCATATGAAATCACCACTAGTGTGGTTTACAAGTATGCAATGGCAGTGGTTCTTTTCTTCTGGGAGATTTCTCCCTTCTTTGTGTTCCTCTGATCATGCAATTGGTATACATAAGTTTGGGAGGTGTGGGAAGGCTTATACCCCACTTGAGGGTAGTGGGAAAAGGCTCTTGCCCTGAACAAAATATGCTTTATTTGTGTTTTGCATCTGGATGAGCTTTCCACCACTTATTTTCATCCAGTTGTAATGTCACCCAAATAGCCTGATGAGTCATACTGTAGGCAAAACTCCTTCTTTGGAAGGCTTTCTCCAGCACTGTAACAGCTGTCTCTCTGGAGGAAGGTTTAAGGATGTCAATAGAGCCCTTATATCCCTGCACCATGACAGATACAGTTGCAGCTGTACAGTCGCCCATGTGGGGTGGTAAATGATCTTAGCCAATCCACCCTGGAGAAATGGGACAAAAAACACTGTTGAGTTCTCTGCTTGTGTCTTTGTAGAAGACAATGTCTTGGCATTGAGCAGCATTCTACCATCATCAATAATGATGCCTAAAGTCAAGGCTCAAGTATTTGGCTTCAGTAACTGACTAGTAAATCAGTGTCATTCGGGGGGGGGGGTCTAGTGTGTCTGCATGGTATTAAATGGTCAGTATACACACCTGCTTTGCCATGGATGGCCAGCACTCCCCACCCCCATGTTTTTTTCATACCAGCTATACTGGCTAAAACTTTTACTATCCCACAGGGCCTTTCTTAGGCAGAATTTACCTGATGAGTATCCCAATAAAGCATACTCCAGTCCAGATGTCAACTTGTCAAGTTACTATTACTGAAAGCCAGAAGCTTAAACAAAATCTCTAAATCTGAGGCTTTCCTTAACATCAACGACATCAGCATTTATGTAACTATAGAAACTTTGTTGCATTGTAGTGACAGCACTTCCTGCAATCCAGGGTACAATACTGCACTTTTTTACAGCCTCATTGTCTCACCTGATTTTGCATGATACAAATCATATAGTCAATAAAAGTAATCATCACATTATGGTCATAGGAAAGTACAGTTGTGTACCTACCATAAATGTAGATGTTCGAGTGATTTCACTGTTGCAGTCATTACACTAGGGTTATCCTGCTGGCAGGCTACCCGCAGTCGGCCTGAATTCCAAAGTCTTGGTCCGGCATCGGTTGCTGTCGCCTCTTCCCTGACGTCAGTGTGCCAGGGGTATAAAAGATGCAGCCGTCGCCATTTTCTTCAGTTTTTCTTGCCCCAGATATCAGGTGCCCCCAAATGGAAGGCTAAAAAATTATGCCAATAAATATGCATGCACTGAAGTAAACATTCCCTTCCTCTACAAGCAAATACACCACACAGGTTGTATAGGATAGAGAAGTACAGATAAGTCCCAGCAAAGAAAAGGGGGATGGTGGGTGGGTAACCTGGACTGCAACAGTGAATACACTCGAACATCTACATTTATGGTAGGTACACAACTGTACTATGTTCATCGTGTTTCACTGTTGCAGTCATTACACTTGGGTTGAATCCCAAAGCTGAGGTTGGGTGGCTGGGTCTAAATAGGATTAGGAGAGCTGCATGGCAAAGCCTGCTCTGGATTTAGAGTAGAGAGGTAGCTGGTAGTGCTTGGTAAAAGTGTGCACTGAACTCCAAGTGGCAGCCTCTAAAATGTCTTTGGTTGGTACTCCTCTGAGAAAGGCTGCTGAAGTGGCTGCTGCTCTGGTTGAATGCGGCCTAATGCCCTTAGGCACTGATTTGCCATGTTGTGAATAGCAGAAACGAATGCAGTGGCCTATCCATTTTGAAACAGTCTGCTTTGAGATAGCTTTTCCTTGTGATCCTGCAGCATATGCCACTAAGAGTTGCTCAGTCTTTCTGAAAGCTTTAGTTTTGTCCAAGTAGAAGCTTAGCTGTCTGTGTATGTCCAAAGAATGCAGGAGTCTCTCACCCATATTCTGTGGGTTTGGATAAAAAGTAGGCAACTGAATGGTTTGATTAAGGGCCACACTGGACACTACCTTAGGCATAAAAGTCGGGTTCATCCTCAGAGAAACCCTGTCTGGATGGAAAATGATAAAAGGTTCCACAGCCATGAGTGCCTGTAACTCTGAGACTCGTCTTGCAGAGGTTATTGCTAGAAGCAGAGCTGTTTTACATGATAAGAACTTTATCTCTGCTGTATTGGCTGGCTCAAAAGGCGGCAGTGTGAGTTTTTCCAAGAAATAATTGAGGTCCCATGCAGGTATTGGAGCTCTCCTTGGAGGTCTTATGTTTTTGGCCCCTCTGAGGTACTGCCTTAGCAATGGATAAGAAAAAATAGGTGGTTCCGTATTGTAATGAGCTGAAATGGCAGAGGCATGGATTTTAATTGATGAAAAGGATAGGCCTTTGTCCAGCATCTCAGTTAGGTATTGTAAAATCTGAGGAATATTTGGTACAAACGTGTCAAATCCTTGTGCCTGCTTCCAAGCACTGAATCTCTTCCATTTTTTTGCATAAGATTTTCTGGTGCTGGGCCTCCTGGCCTCCAAAATAACATCCACCACTGCTTTAGAGAGAGATGTGTTCTGAATGGCTAAATTATCTGCCATGCTGCCAGATTTAGAGTCTTGAGTTGACTGTGCAGGATCTGATTGTTTTGTTGGGTCAGTAAGTGAGGAATTAGAGGTAATGTCCAGGCTGGGCCTTGAGACAAGCTCTTTAGGATTGGGTACCAGTGCTGGCGGGGCCAGTCTGGGGCGATCAGAATAATTTTTGGCTTCTTTTGTCTGACCTTTAGGAGTCCCGCAGTCCAAGTAACACAGTTTATTGGTAGAAATAACACAACATAACGCTAACAATCCACAATGCGTTTTCGATCAACAATCTTCTTCAGCAAAAACTGCAACAGTCTTCTACAGCAAAAACTGAAACACTGAATCATGCTTCACTCCTGATTAAATAGCCCTGCCCTGTTGTCTGTCCAATTACAGAAATTGCTAATTAGTTTGAAAACATCAACTAATTTAAAGTACCAGTATGTAAAAAAAATGTGTTTATAACTTAACACACTGTATTTTAGTCAAATAGTTTTAAAATAAATAAATAATTGTTTACATAGTTAGAATATGAAATGACTTGAACATATTCTGATTAAAAAACATGTATGGTGTTATAAAATTTCACATTAAAACCACTTTGTTGTTTAAAAACCTTTTTAAAACTGATTTCTTCCAAGTTATATATATTGAATGTGATAAATGGTGAAAAATCCTTGTGCCTGCTTCCAAGCACTGAATCTCTTCCATTTTTTTGCATAAGATTTTCTGGTGCTGGGCCTCCTGGCCTCCAAAATAACATCCATCACTGCTTTAGAGAGAGGTGTGTTCTGAATTTGTTGGAATCCAGTACTATCTGCCAGTATAACTCTTTATATTCAAGTTTATCTTCCCATAATCCACCCCTAATATCCCTAGGTAAAGAGTCTAGCACAAAAAAAGAAAATTCGGATTTTGGGCAAGAAACTTGATGTCTAAACAATGCATTTTTCACATTTTGTTTTTTAACTTCATATAAATGTTCGTAAATGCGACATCTAAGTTTCCTTTCTGTTTTTCCCCTGTTTTTGTATTTGTTGCTTCAATTTTCGGATGGCTGACACCACGGAAGCAGCATCCAACACAGACTTCTGCTACGAAAGCAGAGGTGAACTCAGGAAGGTTATAGGTCAGTTGACCCAACTAGTGGAACTACTAACTCCGGTTTGCTACTCCCTGGTAGGCGGGGCTTCCGGACGTAGGAACGCCACACCACCAGTACACTCAACACAAGGGGCCAGCCAAAGTGATTCCGGTTCCAATACTAGCGCATTTCAACGGGCTATCAGTCCTGGTTTGCAGAGCAACGGCACAAACGAGTGGTACAACGCACCAAGGAGCGGACCAAGCTATTCCCTGCCCTGACATTGGCTCACTTAATCAAGCCAACGGTTCCACTTCACATGGGAGCCAAAATTTTGTTGACTTCCCGAGACTACTTCGGAGTGGCAGTTCACTCCATAGAAACAGTGGAACGCCACCATTTATTCCAGGAGAAGGACTTTCTGGACACATTAACAAAGGTGACACTAACAAACAATGTAACCTTGATTTTCAAGGTATTTTGCGCAAATGTTATAATATGCAAAGTGACACTTGTGACAAAGGGGCTAAATCTTACAAAACATACCAACAAAGTCTTGATGAATTATACTTTCTTTTAGACAAATACAAACGTTTAGAATGTGATTGTAGTTATTTAAAGGAGTGCCTTGCAAAGGAGGTAGTACCAAAAGGATTAAGACTATCAAAGTTCCCGAACAAAGTTGAGGAAGGGTCTGTTTTTCATTTGAATTTAATAAACATTTTTGACCAGTTTGGGTTTGAGGTTGTTAAAGCCATTTTAACAGAGAACGAGAGGGTTATGGCTTGTTTGATAAAAAAAATGGAAACCACTAACGACAGGATAATTAATGATTTGCTTTTTAAAGTAGACAAGGAAAAACAAAAGTATTATGACATTTTTGGGCAAATAGACTCAGACTGCATTAATAACATGAACAGGAAGTGTGGCAAGCTGGCTAGGGACCTAAAGGAATATAGGAACAATGTAGCATACCCTAAACCTAAGTTTTATTCAGGGATGCAAGATTACAGGACCACTAGGGAAGAGAGGTGTCTCTCACCAAACCCCAATTATGACCATAGGGACGATTTTGGAGACAATCAACCTCAGGAAGAAGAATACCCTTTAGGTCAGGGTCTCCCCTCCCCTCCCCCCTCCCTCCGTCGATCCAATCGGATCCGCAACCAGAATCGGGTTTACTACAACCAGAGGGGTTACAACAGGCAATAGGCAATCACGTGGCCATCTTCCAGGAAGGGAAGACCTGTGAACTCAACAATTACAAAATTTTCAACTACAGTAACCTGGAGGTAAAGCCTGAACACTTTGAATTATTTTCAAAAGGTTTTAAATTTGTTCCCAACAGGAAGGCCAGTATTCCCAGATCCATCATAGACTTGAAACTATTCTTGAGAAAACAAAATTTATATTTATTATTCAATGGGTCCGAAGTAACTACACCATCTACCCCAGGTCTCAAAAGGAAGAGTGTTTTTAATCCACCACTTCACCCACAACTTAGGAATTTTGGTAACTTAATGGAAAGAGAGCTAAGGAATACTATCACAAACCATTATGTTATTCCTAACCTATCACAAACAGAGAAAAAAACTATTAAATGAAATTAAACAGAATGAGAATTTGAGGGTGATGCATCCTGACAAGGGAGGGGGGACAGTTCTAATGGACCACATTTTGTATGAATCCAAGATGAGGGAATCCCTACATGACACTAGTAAATACTCTAAGGCCTCGATCAATGAGATGAACATAGCCAAAAGCAAAATACATATAATGTTGGATGACTTACTGTTGGAAGGTTCCATCAGTAAGGACCAACACAACTTTCTATTTAATCAACACCCTCGGATCCCGATGGTATTTGGAATACCAAAGGTTCACAAGAATCCCACAGATCCACCACTTAGGTTAATAGTTTCGGCTGAGGGGTCTATCACTACACCACTAGCCAAATTTGTAGATGACAAACTGAAGGTCTTGTCATACACTGGAGACATGGTCCTTAAGGATTCTTGGGACTTTCTAAGGAGGGTTAAAACAGAATTGTTTTCACGGGACCTTATTTTTATTACCCTAGACATAGTTGATTTATTTGGTTCCATCCCACACGACACAGGCCTTTTATGGTTGGAAGAAGAGATTTTGGACCAAGGCACTTTGTCACACCTTGACTTTACAAATTGTCTTTTATTCATGGAAACTATCTTAAAAAACAACTACATGTACTTCCAAGGGGAATTTTTTAAACAAAAGAAAGGTGTTGCCATGGGTGCCAAATGTGCCCCTACATATGCCAACATAGTTTTGAAAAGGTGGGAAAAACTATACATTTTGAACAGTCCATACACCCAATGCTGGTGTTTGTACAAGAGATTCCTGGACGACATATGTATATTTTGGACAGACACAATGGAAAAATTCCATGAATTTTTGGATTATTTGAAAGACACCACCAACTTTTTGGATTTCACATTTGAGGCAAATGTGGAACAATGTGTGTACTTGGACATTATACTTAAAAAGCAGGCTACAGGATTTTCCTCAGGTATACATCGCAAGAAAACCTTTTCAAATTCATACCTTCACTACCAAAGTTCTCACCCTTATTTTCAAAAGAAAAACATAGTGAAGGGACAACTTGTTAGGGTCAGTCGAATGACCTCAGACGACTCAGAATTTTCAAGTGAAAGTAACAATGTTTGCAACATGTTAATGGATAGGGGTTATCCAAGACCACTACTTGATGAGGCCTTACTCGAAGTGGTCCAAGAAAGGCACAAAAGATTTGCCCCTATTCTAGGACAGAACATCTCTAGTACAACCAACGATTTGGGCTCCAAAGAAACCACTTCTTTAGATACAGCGCATATACTTGATTACACGGGGGATTCAGGGCCTATTAGGCAAGTTATATCTAAGGAATGGTCAAGATTTGTTCAAATTTCAGATTTACCTTTCAAAAATCAAAGACCACTAAAATGTATTTATCGGAGGGACACCAATTTCAAACAAATGTTTGAATTTGGTGGCCCTAAAGACAAGAAAACTGGCACCCGGGGTGTGGGGACATACAAATGTGGGTTTTGTTCCCAATGCCGCAGGATTAGCAACAAAAAGGAGATTTTTTTGAAAGCTAGGAATAGAACACTCACTAGCAGAGGTACATTTAACTGCAACAGCAATGGTGTTGTATATCTTGCAACCTGTAATTTCTGTACCTCGTTTTATGTGGGAAAAACAGAAAGGAAACTTAGATGTCGCATTTACGAACACTTATATGAAGTTAAAAAACAAAATGTGAAAAATGCATTGTTTAGACATCAAGTTTCTTGCCCACAAGCAGAATTTTCTTTTTTTGTGCTAGACTCTTTACCTAGGGATATTAGGGTGGATTATAGGAAGATAAACTTGAATATAAAGAGTTATACTGGCAGATAGTACTGGATTCCAATAAATTTCCAGGTTTGAATGATTATTTGTCTATAAAGCCAGTACTAAAACTTAGATCTGCAAAATTATAAAGCTCTTGTACTTACATCACAAAGCCACCAGATGTCACCATTTATCACATTCAATATATATATAACTTGGAAGAAATCAGTTTTAAAAAGGTTTTTAAACAACAAAGTGGTTTTAATGTGAAATTTTATAACACCATACATGTTTTTTAATCAGAATATGTTCAAGTCATTTCATATTCTAACTATGTAAACAATTATTTATTTATTTTAAAACTACTTGACTAAAATACAGTGTGTTAAGTTATAAACAATTTTTTTTTTACATACTGGTCCTTTAAATTAGTTGATGTTTTCAAACTAATTAGCAATTTCTGTAATTGGACAGACAACAGGGCAGGGCTATTTAATCAGGAGTGAAGCATGATTCAGTGTTTCAGTTTTTGCTGTAGAAGACTGTTGCAGTTTTTGCTAAAGAAGATTGTTGATCTAAAACGCATTGTGGATTGTTAGCGTTATGTTGTGTTATTTCTACCAATAAACTGTGTTACTTGGACTGCGGGACTCCATCGTGGTGATCTAGGCAGGATTTTATTGTGGTTACTAGCTTTCATCATTTTGCCTACATCTCCTTTTTGTATTTGACCTTTAGGAGTACCTTGGGGAGGAGAGGCGGTGGAGGAAAGGCATATACTGTTAGGGTTTTCCAGCTGAAAGTTAGAGCATCCACTTTCCATGCTTGCTTGTGATAAGTCTTTGTGCAGAATCTCTGTAGTTGGCAGTTGTGAGGGAAGGCAAATAGATCTATGTCTGTGCGTCCCTATTTCTTTGTTATCATGCTGAAGACTTGTGGATCCAGTTTCCACTCGTGGGGATCCGTAAGGTTTCTGCTTAGTTCGTCTGCCAGAGTATTTATCTTTCCTGGCAGGAATTGTGCTTGCAGGTGTACTTGATAAGTCAATGCTGTGTCCCACAAATTCATGGCTTGTCTGCAGAGGCGGTAGGAATGTGTGCCTCCCTGCTTGTTTATGTACCACATAACTGTAGTATTGTCCGTCCTTATCAGTAGTTGTCCCAGATGAAGGAGATCCTTGAAAGCTGTCAGGGCATTCTGAACAGCCAGCATCTCTTTCTGATTGATATGCAGATGCCTTTGGCTTGTGGGCCATGTGCCCTGAATACATTTTCCTGCCATGTGGGCCCCCCAGGCATAATCTGATGCATCTGTTGTTATTAACTGCCTGGCTGTGGGTGGGCTGAAAGGCTGTCCCTTGTTGTGGTGACAGGCCTGTGCCCACCATTGAAACTCCTGTTGCAGGCAAGGAATGAGGGTAATTAATGTTTCCAGGCTGTGGCAATGTTGAGTCCAAACACTTTTGAGATACCATTGTAGTTTCCTCATATGCAGTCTGGCATATGGAATTAGCAGAATGCAGGATGCCATGAAGCCCAAAGCCTGCAGAATTTTTCTTGCAGATAACTGGGTCTTTGTTGCCAACATTTTGAAGTAAGAAGTCAGTTGCCTTCGCTTGTCTGGCGTGAGATAAGCCATCTGGGCAGTTGTATTTAAGCTTGCACCCAGGAATATTATCTCTTGAGAGGGTACTAGTTTTGATTTCTTTTCGTTTACTGTGTACCCTAGGCAAATTAATAATCCTTTTAGAAACGCCAGATGCTTTAGTAGAAGGTCCTTGTTCTCTGCTTGAATAAGGCAGTCGTCCAAGTAAGGATATATTTGAATTCCTCTTTGTCTGCAAAATGCAATTACTGGTGCCAGGCATTTTGTGAAGACCCTGGGCACAGTAGATAAGCCAAAGGGTAGTGCAGAGAATTGGTAGTGCATTGAGCCAGCTATGAATCTGAGGTATCTTCTGCAAGATTGTCTGATTGGGACATGCAGGTATGCCTCTTTTAGGTCCAAAGTTACAAGCCAAGCCTTCTTGTCCAGCATGGGCAGAAGCTGCTGCAGAGTCAACATTCTGAATTTTGGAACATCCAGGAATGTATTTAGAATAGACAGGTCCAGTATTGGTCTCCAGGCTTTGTCCTTTCTAGGTACCAAGAAAAGTCTCGAGTAAAATCCTTGTCCCTGCTCTTGCTGTGGCACTGGCTGAATGGCCCTCATGTCCATGAGGGATGAAACTTGTTTTTGTGCCTCTGCCCATTGATTGTGTGGCAGGTCTGGCATACCTTTTGCCCTTGGCAGGGTGTGAAAGTGGAACCTGTAGCCCTGGGACACTATATTCAAGACCGATTTGTCCTGGGTGATCATGTGCCAATTTTGAGAAAAAAGTGCTAGTTTTCCCCCTAAGGGGGCTGCCAAAAGATAAGTGCTTGGTGCTGGCAGAGGAAAGTTATTGGGACTGTTTCCTGTATGGCTGTGATTTGTCTTCTCCGCTTTTGGAGGTAGAAGCGCCCCACTGTTTAGGCCTGTATGAGCCCTGGGGCTGGGATCTGCCTCTGGGGCATCTGTATCTGCCTCTTTGTGGCCTGTCTGACACTGGAAAGGACCAATTCTTTGTAGGCCAGTTCCTGCTAAATCTGGGAGGTTGTACCTGTAAGAAATCCTTTACTGTTTGCATAGATTTTGCTTTGTCCTCCATTTTCTTCAACACCTCCTCTGCTTTAACACCAAATAAAGTATCATGCTGTAATGGAACATCTAATAATTTTGCTTTAACATGATCAGGCAGATTCTGTTCCTTTAACCAAGCATGCCTCCTAATGACAGAACCCGTAAATGCGGCCCTGCACGAGGCCTCCAGAGAATCAAAACCACATTACAATGTATGTTTTCCCACTTGTTCAGTTGCATGCACTAAATCCTGCATTTCCTTATTTTTTGCACAATCAGAATTTGTCAACAATTTCTGTTTAAGCAGTGACATTAAGTATTGCTGATATTTAAGCATATGAAATTGACAATTTAAAGCCCTAACAGCCAAAGTAGCAGAAGTGTAAACCTTTTTCCCCCATTTGTCTAGTGCCCTTGAATCCCTGTCAGAGGGGATAGGGTTTTTTGCAGTGGAAGCCTTGACACCTTTGGGACCCTGAGAAATAGTTTCTGGTCAGTAGCAGGGTTTTTATAAAGAAATTTATGCGAATCTGGAATCCTGTAGTATCTGTCTGGTTTAACAGGGGCAGGGGGTAAAGAGTCAGGGGAAAGGCCGGACTCTGAAAATACATCATCTACAATGTCTAACACAGGAGGAATAGCAAGAAGCCTGTGCTGAGGTAGTAAAAGAAAATCTCTAAGCCTTTTCTTTGATTCTGAGTAGCCTTGGCTCTCCCAGTGAAGTGCTCCCTCATGGTATGCAGGGTTTCCCCAAAAGAATAATCCTCAGGAGGAGAGGCTGAAGGGATAGATTCTTCAGCATCCGAATCCTCATAGGGAGGAGAGAGTATTCCTGTTCAGAAGAGGAGTCAGGGGAAATGGAAACCTGATCTGAAGATTCATATTCTGTCTCTTGCCTAGGCCTCTTATCAGGAGGGGGATGGGAACCCCTGATCAAGGTAATTGGATCTTCGGCCATTTTGAGCATCTGTTTTCTAGGCATGGAAGTCTGTCCAGGAGAATGCTGTACTTCTTTCTTTGTCTTTAGAGCTGCTTTAGTCTTTGCTTTTGAAGCTGAGGCAGGCTTTACATATAATTGAGTTGGTCTGAAAACACCCTCAGAAGCCAATGCCTGCTCAGCGGCTCCGGACCCATGTGAGGGAATAGTTTCAGAGTGTCCAATACCTTGAGTATCCAGAGGCCTAGTTGGCTCCACGTGGGAGTCGACAGCGGCCTGTGGCTCTGAGGTAGTGGGCGTCAGGGGCTGCAAAAGCACCTCACTGAGAACCGGCGAACCGTCGACTGGCTTAGCGGGAGCCTTGTCGTCGATTTTGGACCTTGGATGCCTGTCCTTTTCTTTTTCCTTGCGCTTTTTATAAACTCCGGTCATCGGCTGTTCCGACAGCATTATATAATTGAATCTTCGGCCAAAGTAATGAAAGGCAAAATCGTACCGATGCTTAATAGTGCATTGGTTAAATCTAGCACAAAACCAACAGCTAGCAACGTTGTTATCAGGGCCTAGGCAAGGAATATAGTAAGAGTGAAAATCCTTATGAGGTATTTGCTTCCCACAAGAAATACAATTGTTAACTTTTTCTGACATCGGTCTGGAGCAAGAAAAAAGTTTCCCCAATGGGGTACTTAGCTTTAATGAAGACTTTGGATCTGAAATTCGTTTTTGAAAATCTCAGGAGTCGGCCGACCGGCACTTGCGAACTGCTTTTGCTTCGGGCACCGCGCGGCAAGAAAGACTGGAGAAAATGGCATCGGCTGCATCTTTTACACCCCTGGCTTACTGACGTCAGGAAAGAGGCAACAGCAACCGACGCCGGACCAATACTTTGGAATTCAGGCCAACTGGGGGTAGCCTGCCAACAGGATAACCCTAGTGTAATGACTGCAACAGTGAAACACGATGAACATCAGGATCTAGGTAAGCAATTGCAGGGACCATGAGATACCTAGCCATATACACCTTTAAGTAGATACACTTAAAATTTCTTGCTACCCTTTACAAGCACTTAATGCAGCTAACCTCCCAAATCAGAAGGGCTGCACATGATAATCCTGGTATAAATTTGTGTCTACCCATCCAGTCACCAATACTAGCTTTAAAGACAAGCACAGTCGACTTGCAGAGGTAACTTATTCCATAGGCTGAGAATATGTTGAATTAGGAACCTATCCTTCTAGCGAGTCCCTACTTTTAAGTTAGGGTTTTCTTAGTGAATTCACTACAGTATATTAAGGCAAAATAAGGCCTGACAATATAGAGTCAGACATTTATGCATTCAGTT
Organism: Protopterus annectens; assembly: GCF_019279795.1. Lineage (NCBI taxonomy): Eukaryota > Metazoa > Chordata > Ceratodontiformes > Protopteridae > Protopterus > Protopterus annectens. The sequence continues at coordinate 172,789,845 of NC_056739.1, forward strand.
TCAGAAAAAGAGAATTTATTAGAAAGGAACTATAAGCATGAAATGTGCAGAAAATATATTAATACAGAATGTTCCTTTCAAAAGAGAAAGATGTTGTCAGCTACAGAATGTTCCTTTCTCAAGGGAAAGATGCACATAGCAATGGAATGCTAGATAAAGTCGCGCATGCAAGACCAGGCTTGGAAACCAAGGCAACTAAGGCTAAAGAGGCATGTAAAGGATTACAGGGTTTTGGAATTATTAAAATATACTTCACATACAGTTAGGGAAGTCAGTTAGTTCAGACTGACATAAAGAAAATAGTAAATATCCAGCATTCCAGAAAGGAAGTTAGCTTTTGGACTTATATGTTAAAGGGTCTCTACAATACAGACACTTGAGTCTGAGTATAGAAGACAGGTCAAAAAGACTGTTTCAGTTTATATTACTCAGGAGAATCAGAATACATATGCAGAAACTTTGGATATATTTAGTAGCACTGTTATTACTAACCAGCACTTCTACAGACTGTTACTGTTTATCAGCTTTGTTAATGAAGACAGTAGTCAGATATTGTGAACATCTTAAAAAAAAAAAATGACTTACGGCTTTTCCTGGTTAGGGGTCGCCACAGCGGAACTCCGGTCCGATCATGATTGGCAGTAGATTTTTACAGTGCCGAGTTGCCAGCCCGATGCCCAACCTCCAAAGAAGGCACGCCCATTCACGCTTGCACCTACCTGCATGTCTTTAACTTCACTCGACCACGGGGAGGACATGCAGACACCACATAAAAGATGATCCAGCCGAGAATCAAACAGGAGAACTTCTTGCTGTGAGGTGACAACGCTAACCGCTGCACCACTGTGGCTAGATATTGTGAATATCTAATAAAGACTTATTAACCGAACTACAGTGTTTGCAGAATTCATTCTGAAAAGTGCAAAAGACTTGACCCATAAAGGAGATACTGGCACCTGTTCAGCACAAGTTTGGGTAATTAACACATAAAGACTTTCATTCCAGTCTCATTTGAGTTGTTTCCAGTTAATTTCCCTGTTAATACTACAGTCTCATCAACTTTTTCACCTACTACGGGTGTTTGTAGAACCGCTAGGTTTGCAAAGAAATATGAGACCAAACAGGACTGGATCTTTCATGTCTCAAAAAGCAAGACATAGGTCATGTTGGACCAGATGTTAGGCTACTTGGTATATGGAATGTTATGATAAATCTACTGGCATAGTTAAAGGATATAAGGCCTTTAATTATTTTGTTTAAAAATCATTGGGACCTTTCCAGTTGGGTGATATACTTGATTTATGCGGCTCCCTATTACATCCTCGAAGACGCACTTACCCGAATACATAAACGCCGACACGTCTCCATTGAACCACGTAAACATCGATCGTCCTGAAGCACGAAATCCAAAACGTCGAATCTTCATGGTTGGCCCTTCCGTGGTATAGCTCCGTAAGGTAAGTGTGCGATAGTTACCGACCTTAGGGTTAGGGTGTGGGTTAAGGTAAGTGCATAGATGGTAATGTATGTGAGATTTAGTGTAGGGTTAGATGTAGGGTTTTGTTGCATGTATGTGTGTGGATTATTTATTTTGTTTGGGTATAACTTGTTAAGATAAGTGTGCGATAGTTACAGACCTTAGGGTTAGGGTGCAGGTTAAGATAAGTGCATAGATGGTGGTATATGCAAAATGTAGTGTAGATTTAGAAGTAGGCTTTAGTTTAGGGTTAGAAGTAGGGTTTTGGTTAGTGTATGTATGTGGATGTTTAGTTTGTTTGGGTAGGTAGTATGTAGCGGGCGGTGGGGTGGGACAAGTATGACAGTTCGAACTTTTGAATTTCGCAGTTTAGGGCGTTCGGTGTATTCGCGGAATATGTGTCGTTGCTTTTGTATTCGTTTATTAGGGCTTTTGAGCTTGCAATATAGACCCGATTTAACCATACCAAATGGCACACTGTGTTTGATAATGGGTATAATAAGGGAAGAGTGCGATGGTAAAAATGACTTCTTTGGATCTTGAAGATATTGCCATAGAAATTAACTGGATCAGATAGAAGGATTTCCTCACTATAGTAGAAATATGATGATAAGATGAGAGAGTGAGAGAGAGAGAGATTTGTCAACATAAGTACCCAGGTATCTTATGACCATACCTGTTTAAAGAGGAGTACCACTTATAATACATGAAGTGAGAGCAGTTTTTTGTCAAACAGTACTATGCTTTACTTTTTTGCATTTACCTTCATACCGTTTTCAATACCCCAGGTATGTGCATATTCCAGCCCTTGTTGCAGCAGCTTAGAATCAGTAAATGAGCAGATAATAATGCCCAGCTTGCTGTCATCAGCCAACTAGATCAGCCACATTTCACTGGTATAAGCTTGGATGCCTGCAAAATAAATGCCAAACAGGAAACAGCCCAGCCATAATCCCTGCGATATCCTACTAGTTATAATTTTACTTTCAGAAAGTGTGCTTTTACTGCTTAGAATCTGTTGGATTGCCAGCCTGCAACCCAGAAGCCAATGTACAGGTTTATATTACATTTGCCTAACTTTTTAGTAAAACTAGCAAGGAGGCACAGTTTCAATATCCTTGGCCAGGTCAAGTTAAGAAGCATGCAGACTGACCACTGTCCACAGCCTCTATAATATTTTCAAAGTTCACTATAGGTTCATAGGTGTGTACTAGGCTAATGACCACTGGGGCCTTTTTAAGCCTAGCCATGCATCTCAAATCTCTGACAAGTTCTGACACCCTTGATAAGTGTAAGCAGGAGTTTGGGAGAGGAAACATTTACAAACAGGGGCCTGGGAGATGAACCATTTGCAGGCTGTCTGTGCCCATTAGAGACATAGGTCCCAAACCACGGATGTATTTCCTGTTCCCCATCCAGTTGTCCAAGTTACACTTGAATTGGGTTATGGAGGAACTGTTTCACATGGATGGGGAGCCTGTTCCAAAGAAGGGGTTGTTTCTGGGATACATACCTGTCTCTTCAGCAGGTCCTATTTATATTACAGGCAATACTTAAGTATTTAAACAGGTAATTCTGGTGCTGTTTATTTTGCAGATATACAGGAGGTCCAGAAGGGTGAGGTCCAACAATGCCTTGTATTTCAGGCATATATCTCCCCTCAACCGCCTCTGGAGACCATCTTGTTGTGATTTTTCTCTTTAAAAACCTGCTTTGTGACCCCTAAAAACATCTCTCTATCTAGGGTTTACTCCAAAACCAAGTTTGCTGCTGATTTACTATTTTCTGATTTTACTGATAATCACAAATGGTTTAGCTCCCCAGCAATTTTTTTAACTGAGACTACTGTCTATTGCTCTGAATTTTACCCCCATCTTGGATAGATGCATTCAGGCACCAGTACTATTCTGATTTAAGCATAAAGGCAAGTTTAAAACTAAGCCCATATGGTGGAATGACTGCATCAACAAATTCTATAACAAAAAGAAAAAGCTCCTGCCCATCTCCAAAAGACATCCACTTCATCATTATAAAAGGAATTTAAAACTGGCAAGTAAGTCTCTAAACTTACCACTTCAAAATGCAAGACCAGTTATGAACTTATAACAAATTCAAAGGACAACAAAAAGGCCTTCTACAGCTATATTAGGGAGCTTAGAGGAAAACTACAACTCTATAATGAAGTTAGCTCCAAGGGTACTTCTTTCTCTTTTCCAAAGGGTATTGCTAATATTACTGTGGACTAACTCATAGGCAATTACTAGGCTAACAACCCCAGGGGGCTTTTATGAGCCTAGCCATGCTTCCCAAGGTCCAAGGTGAGAATCAAACTCTGTACCTTGTGTCTGTGAGATAAACACCTTAACCGTCATGCTAGCCCCTCAAAACTTATGCCAGCTCTCAATAACTTTCTCTTTGTATTTCACTCCATCTACATTCCCCTCTGCTCTACCCCCTCCATTCTCCTACCTGACATCCATTTGGACCAAGTCCTTTTGGCATTTCCAGAATTAAAAACACTACTTCCATGGGGCCTGACAATATCCCTGGGATGTCTGGTGAGAACTGTAAAGCCCCACTTAGCAAAACTGAGACCATGGATAAGGGGCATGCAGCCCACAATACTTATATAAACCTTTCCATGGCCTTTGATGCTATCCCCCATGCTGGGATCACTTGACAAACTATCCCAACTTATCATTAACCCATAAACAGTTCATTGGATTGGTATCTAACTATCTGACAGAACCAATACCATTAAGGTCAGCGCTATTTGCTTTAGAGAGACATATGTCACCAGTAGTGTCCCACAGGGCTCTGTTTTGGGTCCTCTCCTCTTTGGTATATATTTCTATAAAATAAAAGTAGATATCAAGGGATTATGGCTAACCAAGTTTGCTGCTGATTGCAGGCTGGGGCAGTTATTAAATCCCTTCTGATACTGAAGTTCTCCAACAAGTGCTGGATCAAACAAATGCTTAGTGTAATCATCATTGCCCTCACTGCCCAGAACTATAGCACAGTTTCCTTTGGTAAATCTAGCATCGCTGCTGTTTACCATGTGGACACCATTACTTTTAAATTTAACAGCGTCATCAAGGGTACGGGTACATAAGTTGATAATAGATGCTCCTTTTACCACCACATCTCTAACTTGCACAGTGCATCTCCTTGACGTCCAAAAAGCTTATAATACCACTTTATTTACCCCTTATTAGGCCCATCATTGAATCTAATAAACCACTCAATGTGAACCTCACTAAACCCCTAAACTAGCTTGAAAGATCTTAAGATTTTTTTCATGAAGAAGGTCTCAGTGCCCTTAGTTACACTGATAGACTAAAAGCCTTGTTTCTCTTCTCAGTGGAATAAGACTTCTGAAGGGTGATCTCTACTTAGCCTTCCATAATATGAATGGCCCAGCACTCTTTGAACTCCTTCACGTAACCAAAACAAGTGATACAGCATACACACATTCTAGAGATCTAAATCCAAAACCAGTGTAAAGCATACACATTCTAGAGATCTAAATCTATACTACCACATTGACATTATATTGCATGACAGATACCTAACCCAAAACATCCCCCATTTCTGGAAAAAACTGCCCTTACTTATCAAGTAGCATAGTTCAGCAATCTTTAAAACCATTCTGGAAGACTGGATGGGTGGTCACATATTTTCACCTGGAATTTGTGGAAAAACCTCCTTAATGGGGGCACTGTTAGCCCCTCATCAGTACTGGATGATGTGGCAGAGCTTCTTGACAGTCTGCTTTTTGCTGAAAATATACTAAGAATCTATGAACCTATCAAACCGAAGATGAGACTTTTGACATTAATATTTATTCCCACTTGACTTTTAATTCTATTGCAGCTTCTTGCATGTATATTATAATTTATTTACTGCTTAATTTACATTAAGCTCTGTTTTACTGATATTAATTACTTAAATTGCTTAGATTCAAGCACCTACATTCTAAGTTCAAGTTAAAGTTGTAAAATATGTAACTATACATGCATGCCTACATTCGAGCACAATGCAAGCAATCCGATTTACCGGAAACTCATTATGAGGTCCTCTGAATTAAACAAATCACAGTGAATTATTTTTTGTAATTTGAGGTATGTATTCATTGGACTCTTATTTTGTATAAAATTTCCAGTTAAAGAACAAACATCCTTAACTGCCTTTTCTTTCCTGGAGAGAAAGAATGTCTGTGTAATATGGCTTCTACACATAATCTCTTTACCAGTGGTGAGTAATGATGCTTTAAGAAATACAGCTTTTTGCTATGGCAGAAAGCCAGTGTTTTCATTCCCTGTAATGCTAAAAGATTAATACAGAATCAAACATGAATGGATTTACATTTATTTAGTTTATTTATTTTAGCAGCTTTTCATTCACTGATCAGTACAACAATAAACAGTCATAAAACTGAAGAATTCATGCTGCAGATCTGGTACTTTTCCAACAATGAGATTCATCAGGGACACATTGCTTGACGTCCACCATCTACAGGAAGGGTAACTCCAGTGATAAAAGATGCTGCATCTGAAGCCAGAAAGGCTATTGTTTGAGCCACTTCATCTGGAACACCTGGCCTTCCCAGTGCATGTGTCTCCTTGCAGTTTTCAAGAAACTAGAAGAGGAAAAAAGTTAGTAATTAAGGTAAAAATAATATAAAAAAACAACAATGTTGTGTCTTTCGGCTTTTCCCGGTTAGGGGTCGCCACAGCAGAACTCCAGTCCGCTAATGATTGGCAGTAGATTTTTACGCGCCGAGTTGCCGGCCCTGATGCACAACCTTCAACTAAGGTACGCCCATTCACACATGTCTCCACGCAGAAGAATAAAAAACAACAATAATAAAGCAATATTAAGAATTCTGTATAGCATTAATGAAGTATTTCAATATAATAAACTGGTAATAATGTACAAGCCAAGGCATTCGATAACACCGCAGAAGTTTAAAATGAATAAAATCAACAGATATACTATTAGATCTTGTAATTTTAATTAAGAAGAAACAGAATTGTCCTGAAACACTACTGTAGCTACAGACGAACACATGGAGCAGACACTGCTGTAGCAACTACGAAGCAGAGGAATTGAATATCATAATCATATCAAAATACACTTACAGTTGTGCAGTGAGGCTGTGGTTTTGGGTTCTACATGGCCGAGGAACATGCATAACATATATTCTTTCAAATAGGTTGTGTCCCAGTTGGCCACAGAAAGTATTTGAAGATTATGTCATTTGTAAAGACATCCAATAAATTAGATAGTAGTGGATGATTCAAAAAAGCATGTTCCACCAAAGACTGATCACATGTCCTTTTGTCCGGCTTATCTCAATAAAACAAAGTTGCTGCATTATTTTCTTCAACGTGCAGCAACATCATAGCTGTATATAGTAATGTGGGGTGGGGTCATGTCCTGCAATGAGGAGTGGGTTTTACTTCCAGGTTTAATACCTTATTTTGGCCCATTCAATTTTCACCAAAAATATGCTTAAGTCACTAATGTGTTCAGCATAACAGCTGTCAGTAAGATGATATGTATATCATGAACAGTTATATCCTAGGAGGTATTAGTGTATCCTGACTGCTTTAATACTGACCACCTGCACTCAATAATGGAACTGTATATGCCTGTACCACTAACTGTCAAGCAGTTCAGTTAGTGCAATGGAAAATTCTGGATTATTAGTATCCTACATTTGAGGTCACATCTGCTCCACAAAAGCATATATTTATTAAAATACTGAAATACTGTTTTTGTCAGCTTCTTTAATGAATGTAGTCACCCAAAGAATTAAAACATAATTTACTGAAGAAAGAAAATCAGGTAATACAGAATTAAGCAGAGCCTCCCACACACTGTTAAAGGGGGCTGTGCCCCTGCCCCCTACTTATTCCAACTCTTAGGTCACTTCACGGTGAGAAGAAAAAGGCAAACTCTCACCATGCAGCAGCCATTTTTAGCAGTCTGCTGCACGAACAAAGCTAATTACATGAAAAAATGACTCAAACAGTGAACCACCAAATAAATAAATGACTGCTGTGCCAGTCAATGCCATCTTTGTAACTTCTTCTTCCATCAAAAGTCTTATCAGTTTAATGATTCAGCAGTACCTGGATAACCTTTCCAAATGCACTAAAGGGATAGAAAGGAGAGCTCACTAAGTCAGTACTAGCTCCATAGTCCGAACAAGTCCAGCTTCCTTACACCTTGTTGGCCTTAAACTGGATAAGGTGCCATCTGGATGAATTCAACTCTAAGAAGTTGAATTTAGATGTTGCTTTCCATATGAAATCACCACTAGTGTGGTTTACAAGTATGCAATGGCAGTGGTTCTTTTCTTCTGGGAGATTTCTCCCTTCTTTGTGTTCCTCTGATCATGCAATTGGTATACATAAGTTTGGGAGGTGTGGGAAGGCTTATACCCCACTTGAGGGTAGTGGGAAAAGGCTCTTGCCCTGAACAAAATATGCTTTATTTGTGTTTTGCATCTGGATGAGCTTTCCACCACTTATTTTCATCCAGTTGTAATGTCACCCAAATAGCCTGATGAGTTATACTGTAGGCAAAACATCTTCTTTGGAAGGCTTTCTCCAGCAACCATCTGAATCTGCAAGAAACACAAATGTGATCTTTGGAACACAGACTATTTGTGTGAATAGAATAATGAATACTGAAAAATCTAGTGGTCTATTAGCAAATCATAACAGAAGACAGTATTAATAAGGAGTGAGCCAGTTACACCACAATCTGATGATTATAGTATCATTGAGGTAACTGCTGAAACAATCTAAAGGACAAAATGAAATTCCAAGCATTATTATGCTCTCCCAAAACAGTGACTTACCAGGCCCAAAGTTTTATTACCTGTAGAAAAGCTACACCTGTCAGCAAACCAACATGTATCATAGACAGAAGAGTGTCACTTGGCTAAGTCAAAGCCGTTGCTGCGCTATAAATGGTACTGAGTATGTCACTGCTCATACTACATCTCTCCTTTTCCCCAAACAGCTCATGCCTATGAAACTCCACCACTTTCTCAAGAACATGGGTGCAGAAACACAGACCTGTTATCAGTCAAATGCACATCACCATGTTTGGAACAGGCATCGACCTTTAACATTCCAGCTCTCAGGAAAAGAAATGCAGGAACGGGTGAAAGATGTAGCACTAAGATATGCATATGTGGTGCTGGTTGAAGTTTGTTGCCTCCTTAAGCTGCTCCATTATATCAAAAAATGAAAACATTAAACCATTACATCAAAAAATTAAAACATTAAATACTCGAAGAAAAGTTGTTTACTTGACATGGTTTTCAGTCTACAGTTGAGTGAAGGAGTTGTGGCCAATGTTGCAATTAGTCTGGAGGATGTCGGAACTGAGAAGCTGACCCTGAATGGACTGTGTGAAGTTTATATGAAAGTAATGGCGGTAGCCATACTTGATGAAGCAGAGTACTTGTAATAACCAACGGGCAGTTATAAAACCTGTCAAGCAGCAAAAATGTGGGGTTCCAGACAAGGTTACTGAGACCATAAACCAAGCGAAGCAGTTTGAAAGGAATGGACGCTAAGGCAAAAAAAAAAAAGAAGTTTGATGCCTCCTTAAGTTGCTCTGTTCCATCAAAAAGTTATAATACTGAATATTGGAAGAAAAGTTGGTTACCTGGCATGATTTTCATTCTACAGTTGTGTGAATGTGTCATCTCTCCATTGATAATGAAAGAAATAGGCAAGTTGTGCAATCTAGATACCATGAAGTAGTAGCAGACCAGATGGCAACTCATCCAGTTTAAGCCCAATAAGGTGTAAGGAAGCTGGACTTGTTAGGATTATGGATCTAGTACTGACTTAGTAAGCTCTCTGTTCTAACCCTTTAGTGCATTTGGAAAGCTTATCCAGGTACTGATGAATTATTGAATTGTTAAGACTTTTGATGAAAGAGTTACAAAGAGAGAGGAAGCAAATCACTTAATGGAGTATGCGAAAGCAAAGATGGTAGAGTGGAAAATGCTGGTTGTAGCAATGGTAAAATGTTTGTCTCTTCCAGAAGAAGAACTTAAATTTGGGAAGTTTAAACTAATTTTGACAGAGTCCTTGACATGTTCTTAGAAAGAAGAGATGGTGTGGAAACATTGCCCTATATCCTGTGAGAGATTCACAGTAATATTTTGCATGTACCTTAATGTTTACAGACATCAGGCTTGTTTTTAATCTTTGTGTTTCTAAACTACAGCAAAACAATCCACTTTTTGTTGTGCTGATGAGGTCACTAAAAAGGCTGAAAACACACATGTCCACGCCTAGTGGGTTTGGCTTTATTGGCCTGAATATACCGATCCCATTTTCAGCAGAGATCCAGGGGAAAAAAGCTCCAGCATGGCAACAATTACATATACATATATATGGTGACACTTTTTTATACAATGGCAAAAAAAAAAAAAAATACATGACCTATGAACTGACTAATGAAATTCAGAATGATAAAAGAAGCCATTTGTTTGAACAACAGCTATAAGAAGGGGTAAAGGAAAATGGAGTGCAATGGGTACAACACATATCATACAATCACCAAGCAGCCAGACTAATACAGTAGACAAACGGATGGTTGAAAGAACAAATTCTACAAAATACTAAAAGTGTGACATTATATGGATGGGCTAAAGTACATGAATTAGCTGTAACACAACAAAATAAAAAAACTCATATGAATCATTAGACTCCACTGTAAATATATACAGACTGTAAATGTTCCACGTGCAGTCCTCTGAAAATGGAAAGATTATATCCAACAGCAGTACGGCATAGTAATGTGTAATAGATAAAGAGATAATTGTACAATTCGACTCTGCTAAACAACTGTTGTATTTTCCTCTTCATAGGTTATCACACATTTGAGAAGAAGCTACACTTAACAGATAGACCCTGCAATTCAAATAATCCTACTCCATTAGGGTGAAGTGAAGATACTGAAAAGTTGACAGCAGACTCTGCATGTCAGTGATAACATGAACCATTACATGCATTTCAACTGCAATCGCTAAGTTATCTGGACTTTCAACAAGTTTCCAGAAAATGATCATTTGTACTGCAAATACTAAATAAAATCTCGAGTGATGTGCATCAGAAAAGATTAGCATGATCAAAGACAAAGGTATCATTGTCAAAATAGCTATTCTAATTGTAATTACTCTATTAATGCATCCTTCATTAATTATAATTATTTGCTGACTTCTCTTATGTATTTTACTTTGCTGTTTGTATTGCAAAGTGATTCAAATGTATATGAAAAAACATAAAGGTCTGCAGCAGTGTAATCATTTGGATTCATACTCAGCATGAGAGACCGAACCCAAAGGGTAGAGTGTGGGTGCTTTTGCACTTTGTCTCTGCATATGGCTCAAACCCCTAATAAGCAGAGTATGAATATGTGTTTTTCTGCAAGACTGGTATGTACAATTGTGCATTACAGCTAAAGCTTGCACTGCAGGAATCTACTCTTATAATAACAGTTCACAGGCATTTACAATACATTATTAAGTTATGCTATTGCATAAATTTAGTTTTATTAGTAGCACTACAGAAGTGTAATTTTATAATTCAAGTATATTATTGTACTTATGTTATGTTTCCTGACATACACAAAGGAAACCAATTACAGAGTGCAACTGTATGAGATAAGAAACAAACTTAACCTTCAAGCTGCAGTCTATTCCCAGCAGTTAAGTATGTGAAAAAAATGCGCAGTGAGCCAGAGAGTGATGAAGTATGTCAGACTGGTCTTTTTGAAATATGCAGACTGATCTTAACAGCCTAGCTTGTGAGAAAATGTATTTTAAAATAAGCAGCATTAAAATGAATCAGCAGACGCAAGAGATGATCAGGGCTTTGTTAGGCTCTCTGGCGCATTCTTCAGGACAGTACATCTGTGCCTGACTGTACTGACAAAACCTACCAAAACCTGTTACCACTGCCAGCTGACATAGGAGAGCCCTGTCAGATGTATGCAACTTTCTTTGACAATGCTTATAAATGCTTCATAATAGAAAAAAATAGAACTAATAGAACAACAAAGCTGTTCCAGCTTGTAAATGCTCTATAATAAACTTTTTTAAAACTGCTCCTGCTGGTGTCTCATGTGTCCTTCTTTGTCACTGCAGCCTGTGCTATAAGTAATTGCCTTGTCTCAGAATTCTAGTGTCGAATCTGGCTCACCCCTACCAAGCAGTACTGGTGAGCCAGATTCTAGTGTTGAATCTGGCTCACCTCTACCAAGCAGTACCTATCCTCCCCAGAACTCCTAAGACCACCTACTAAAGCAGTGAAGTGCACAAGCATTACACATCCTCCCATGAATTATCTACAGAATGTCCGTCTCATCCAGGCAAACAACAGCATAGACCACTGAAACACCCACTCATGACCCCGACAGGGGGCACAGACACAGAGAGGTGTCCTGCTCTCTTTTGTATCATCCACCATGCCCAGGACATGTGAAAGCTCCTACACCCAAAAACAGCAGTAGTACTCTAGCTCTGCAGTGCAGAGGGATACAGCGCTAATTGTGGCGCAAATATCTTTAGTGTTATTAGAGATCCAGGTGCTAGAAGAACCAGGCACATTGCAATCAGAAGTGGCAACTGCTGATCCCCCATTCTGGGAGGGAAGGAGGTGTTTCTGCTACTAATCTGACACTTCCCCGGTCATGGGGGTGGATGTTATAACCATGTAACAGCTAATAAATTTAGTGTACTGGAAAGGGCAGCTCTGCTGATAGCTACATGCAGTGATGTGCAGCCCCATCCAGTTACAGCATAATAAAAAAAATTCTTGGTGTACTGAGACAGTGTATGTGATGCTGCTGGATTGCTCTGTTCCATGTTTCCCTTTCTCCTTTCCACCTCCACCAATGGCTGTGGTGCTTCCAGTGGTAGTACCAGAAACATTTAACCTAACAGATTCTGGAGTAACATTATGCTGGAGAGGTACACAAGGGGGAGGAACAGCAGTAGAAAACTTAGGAGGCACAACAGTGGGATTCAATGATGGAGTACCACAGTTAAGACAGACTGTTAGGGATAATGAGAAGGGAGGAAAGGTGGTATGACAACATCAACATAGCAGTTCAGCATGCAAATGGAATGGGTATAACATGCATGTACCACAGGCCTGTTAAGAGTGCAGTCATAACCTCCATCCACCACAAGCACTATATATGGGGAAGGGGGACTGAGGGCATCTGTCACAGAATATAGCACTCAGTCAGAGGCAAAGAAATTCTATAAGGGTGGGGTACAGCTTTCTCAGGTATAAATAACAATCGACAATGGAATCGTGAGATACAAAGGTATGAACAAAATAAATTCCAAATTAACCACAAAAAAAATGTTATGCTTTTTTTGGGTCTATATCATAAGATCGAAAAATAAAAACATCGGCTTACTTTAATCGCCACGAAAATCTCGAAGCTGCAGTTTATCGAATGGCCAAATCACTGATTTCTTTCCAAGGGAAGGAAATCGGAAGGCCAACAACTAACAACACATAAAAATAAACACATTGTGCCCCCCACACACCCCCTAACTAAATATTCTAACTCCGAGATCGCACTACTGTCAGGGAAAGGGCAGATGTAACAGAATATCCAACTGATTTATTTCCCTTGGAAAGAAATTGGTGATTTGGCCATTTGATAAACTGCAGCTTTTGACATTTCTGTGTCGATGAAAAGTAAGGTGACGTTTTCATTCTTCGATCTTATGATATAGACCTCTTTCTTCCACCCTACAACAGAGCCTCTCAATTTCCTGTCCTGACTTTTTCAGACAATAGCTACAGTATTATTCCTTTTGTAACTTAGTACAGACCTTAGGCCTAACCTTTGACTCTGTGCTAAGCTTTACAACCCACACTAATAATATCATTAACAAAGTCTCACAGCTAAATCGCTGCTATAGGATATCATGTCTATCTCCTACTGCCAACAAAGAACGGGTCAAAAACCTTCTCCCTTAACTAGAACACTGTCTTTCTTTATTCTCTTTTTACTCTGCTTATAACACACAAAGATTACAAATCACTGCTGACACCCGAGTACACAACTGCAACTTTCTAAATTACCTAAATTGGTTACCCATTACTGCAAGTTCCACTCATCTTCTATGCACCTTAATATATAAAATTCTAAATGATGACTACTACTTCCCTTTAAAAAGAAAACTCCTACTCCCTAAGGAAGTTCCCAGCACAACTTAGTATCACTCAACCATCTCCCACTTAAAATAGTCATTATTGGTGACAGCATTCCCATGAATAAGCCCTGCTCTCTCAACCAAACTACCAGTTGAAACTAAGTTACTCTTACCAAGTTTAAGATGTCACTTTCTGGGAACCTCTTGAAGGAATTTTCTTGTAAATGATTTAGGGATAATGAATACACTCTTCAAAAGGCTTACAATTCTAAAAGTGCTTATTTTCTTTGCCATTTAAGTCTTCTTACTTTTATGTTCTCCTCTTAGTCTCTAGGCCTTTCTCTGCAAATCTCTTTTACTCACTTCCATCTTTTTAAAGAAATTCAAGTTTAAACCTTTAAGAAGAAATTTCATGTAGCCAAACTTTACTGCAATCCAGTAAATTGACAAAAACCTAATGTAAACTGCTATCTTATTAGAAATGTATAACAACTGTAGAACAATCTACTCTATAAAAAACTTTGCAATAACTGCATATGAACTGATGTAGGATGTTCTACTTTACAAAAATTGTATAACAGCTGTATATTAACATTCTGAAGTTCTGCAATAATCTAAAATCAACACTCCATCATATGTCATGTGCATATAAGTTTGCTTTCACTGTTTATGTCTCCAAGTCCAGGTTACAGCTAAAAAAGGGTCCCAGGACTAGTACACCTACCTGTTTACAAAATAGTAAATAAATACATAAAAGTAGATGTATTAAGTATGTTAAACACATAAAATAAAAGTTGACTGGAGAGACAGAAGCATAAGCAATGTGTGGACTGTATCTGTATATTAAAACTATTTAGAGGGAGTGAGCTTGAAAAGGTACCTTAGGAGAAGTACTATGAAGAAAAACAGAGGTACTTTTTGTGCCTAGTCACAGAATATACTTTTTACTTTCTATATGTTAAGGATATGAAGCATATAATATGGTTGTTATTTTGACATGATGAGCACATTATCTGTATGTTTGACAAAGAAAGGAAAGAGCTGATATATAAAATGAAATGGATATACCACTTATGTCGCCTCTGCTTTATTGTTTGCTAAGGAAAATATTCTTGATAATATGAAAACATAACTGAGGTTTCAACATCTGTTGGTTCTTCTGACAAGCGGCTGAGATTCCTCAAGGTTAAAACTGGACATGATACAGACTGGTAAAAATTGAAAACAGTCAATTTGGACAATATAGAGACAGGATGGATGTTATAGTGAAATGAATGAAGTACAATATGAATTGAATGGACAAGTGATATCAAGTGAGCTTTCTAGGTCACACAGTTTGATGGGGGAACATGTTATTTCAGTCAAACAGAGGCATGATAATGACTAGTGAAAAAGTAAAATGAATGAAATGATGAAGTGTAGGAAATAAAGGTGTGAATGATGAAGATATGATACGTTACAGGGGCTTTGTTCTACATACGGAGCCTTAAATTTGATAAGAATTAAAAAGGGGAAAAGAAAAGACAAGTGCCAGCATGATGTAATAACGATAAAATGTTAAGTCTTAAACAATAGTAATGACTGGGGAGGTAGAAGCTAAGTATGAGCGTAACATTTCATGAGGCAGCGTGACAGGTTTGGCTGCCTGTCTACTGAAGGCATAGATTCTGAGACAGAGATTGGAAGCACCCTGCAATAAACACAGAACAGATACAAATAACCTGTTAGAAAAGATGAAGTTTCATAACTTGGGAAATAATGGTGCACCTGATTTAAAAGGAGTGGGGCAATAAAAAGAAAGTTAAATGGTATTACAGAAGGTATAGTGGGAAAGATTTATTGGTTCTAAACGGATACATCCAGATTTCACCCCAAATGAGAAAGGAATTGGAAAGGGGGGTAAGGGATTATTTAAGACTGATGTGAGATTTATCTCTGTGAAAAATATAACAAAGAAGACAGGAATGTATGCCCTGAAAGACAGATGTATGATATTAAGGTAAGATTTGAAGCATCACAGCAAAAAGGAGAATGCTGTTAAAATTACAGGGAAGTGCAAGGAATGTAAGAAATGTTATATACACTGACACAAAATGTAAACAATGTAAACATGTCTGTTAATAACAGCAATAAAGGTGTTTAAAAAAGATCCAGCAGTAATTCCCTATGACAAGCTCGCATGTACATTCATTTAAGCAACCTGAAGCAGGAGCAATAAAGCTTTGCAACAGCATAACTAAATAAAAAATGCACATCTCAAGAAACTTCTGCTCATTACAGTTTCTTCATTGTTATGGATACTTACAACAGACAACTACTTCCAATGACTTAAATCAAAGACCTGGTTAAAACCGGGCATTTCTGCCTTTGTGAACACCCACAACACTGAAGTGAGATTATTCAGATCTACAGATGCTTCCTGAATCTGATGCCCCCGAGTTTTAATTAAATTTTCGGACTATATTGATTATTAGTGGATTTGAGCTGATGAATAAGGGATTCTTTAAAGTTTTCACTAGACTCAAAGAAACCCACCTAAAGTCTATATCTATCTATCTATCTATCTATCTATCTATCTATCTATCTATCTATCTATCTATCTATATATATATTGGTACATTAACCTAACTAAATAGTCTCCTGGATAGGCATTCAAAATCACAATGCATTCACTTATGTACCAAGCTAAGAACAGGTAGCTACCTACACTGTCTAAAGCGTGAACATACTTGGACATCTGTTGGTGGCAAAGGTGCACAGATTCTGTGACAGATGCACTTTCTATTGTAGAAGTTATACCAGTGATATTCACAATGTAACCAGATAACTAGTGCAGTAAATAAAACTCTGCTCTGCAGTGAGCGGTAGAACGAAAGCTGCAGCAGCAGCCCAGAAAACAGCCCCAGAATAATGGCAATCTTACCTGGGCATACTGCTCTTCAGTCAGACCAGCTCGCTTATGAACTTCTGTAACGATCACACCCGGGCTAAAAAAAAGAGATTTATGACAAGATATATCACCTAGACATTCACATGACAGCATGGATATATAACACACATAACAACTATTAAAACCTTCAATATACAAAACTCCCACTGAGCCATCTACCCAAGGCAGACACTTCAGCAAGTCATTAAGCTTGTTCTCTTCAATTTCAGCCAGTGTGAAAAAGGAACCGCTTCCATGACCTGTACACTGATGAAATAATGCACATGTATTCAGTGTCATGCAACTACCTGCTTCATAACTGTACACTGGATGAAAGATGGTACCCTGAAAGAACAATCCCAGACAAAACATCTATTGAGATAATAGTTCTGCCACGTTCACTAAAATGTCACCAAATTACAAGCTGGTAAATCTGTTTTAACTGAACTGAACATAAGAAATTTTAAAAAATGTCAAATATAATACAGCGTGAATTATAAATCTAAATTCAAACTTATTTTGCAAGAGGCCCACTGCACGATGCATGATTGCCTGGGCAATAAATGCTACCATTCTAAGGTTTCTCAGCCTCATGGACAAGGGATTCTCACCTTCTCCAAGGCTGTATGATGTTGCAGCTTGTAATGTTTATGTAATGATGCTGAAGGATACACAGCTCTCCACATGGGTGGGTTCAGCATAATGGTTAAAGTCTTTACCTCATAGGCACATGGTGCAAGGTTTAATTCTGATCTCAAGGTTTTGACTAGGCTTAAAAAATGGCCCTTCAGGGCAATTAGCCTAGTATTCTCCTATGAAACTATGAACAAGGGGAATGCAGGGGACAAATTTACTTCCCAATGTATTGTTTATATTGCACATTTCCAAAATGTTCTGATTGGTTAAGTTCAATTCAGTGAGTTCTGAATGGGTTATTCATGATTTAAGCAATGTTCTCAGTCCATTTTGACTGATTTGTCTGTCTGTAGGAGAAATTATGTAGCTGGTAATGTACAGATGCAATACACAGCTTGGGATATGTGGCACTGTATGAAACTGTGGCCCCACTTTCAAAAAAATAACAGAGAATATTAAAAAAGGACACAACCAGAATACACATACTGGAGGCCTTAGAAACTAAATAATTGTCCTATAAAACATAAATGAAGCCAAGGAATTTGCATGGAATGTGTATTTATTATGTTAAAATATGCATGCTCTAAGGATTAGCCTTGGATCATGAGCAGAAGCAAGTCGACATAACTGTGTCGATCCAACAAAAAATAAAAGCAGGAAACACTGTGCTAAGTGCACACGCCAACTATACAATCCAAAAACAAGCATAGTGAAACAAGCCGGTCAGACGAAGCTCTTGGTGGTAGAATAAAATTCCTTTAATGCATGATCACAGGTTCGAACCTGTGAACATGCATTAAAGGAGTTTTGCTCTACCACTGAGAGCTTCATCTCACTGGCTTGTTTCACTATGCTTGCGTTTGGATTGTGTAACTGTGTCGATGTTAACAATGTCAATGGTTCAGTCATTCAACACTTGCTATTATACCTATACATTATAACATCGATGTTCAGAACATCAAATGTCATATGGCTGAGACCATATGATCAATGTTCTGAAATGTTGAAAATTACAGAAGGACCAAAGAATGCATCCCCACATCCATGCTAATTGTATATACCGACTCCCTAGTCACATTACAGTGGGGAAAAGGACAACTTCCCTAAGCCCTACTGCACCGTAATCTCAGAAAAACAATTTCACATTTTGGAATGTTGATCATATGGCCTCGACCATATACAGTTCAACATTCTGAAATCTCAAGGTTGTGAAGTAGACCCATATATATATATATATATATATATATATATATATATATATATATATATGTATGCATATATATCTATATATATATATATGTATATATATATATATATATATATATATATATATGTATGTATATATAGATATATATATGTATATAGATGTGTATGTGTGTGTGTGTGTGTGTATACTGTCTATACATATATATATATATATATATATATATATATATATATATATATATATATATATATATATATATATATACATATATGTATACTGTATATATATATATATATATATATATGTATATATATATATATATATATGTATATATACACACACACACACACACACACACACACACACACACATACATACATATACAGGTGTGTGAGTGTGAGGGTGTGTGTGTGTGTGTGTGTGTGTGTGTGTGTGTGTGTGTGTGTGTGAGTGTGAGTGTGTGTGTGTGTGTGTGTGTGTGTGTGTGTGTGTGTGTGTGTGTGTGTGTGTGTGTGTGTGTGATGTGATTAAGTGTGCATACATGCATATTTTCAGGGTTGGAAGTGGAGTTAGCAATACACTGTTAAATGGGTTAAGAAGCCAAAAAGTTGGCCGAATGTCTGTCTAGGAAACTTATTAGTCACAGAAATTATTCTTCTGTGGGGACAAAGCTCCACATATCACCAATGCAGGGGCTGTGAACCTGCATCAATGCTTCTTATGATAATCACCTCTTGAGACTCTGAACATCAAAAAGTTCAGAAAAAATTCTGACAATGATCTCATCTTTTGACCAAATCTCATCAAATTTTTGCTCAAGTTTTACAAAATCAATATTCAGCTGAACTGAGTTCAGCCCAACAACCTACCCTCCCACAGAACATCTTCAAATCATTCTAAAGTAGAATATGGAAAATACAATGTCAAAGATTCTAACAAACCAACTAAAGCACATTGTTCTAAAACGTGAACATCACTTACCAGACAGCATTAACTCTTACTTGTTTGGCAGCAAGTTCTGTAAAAAAAAAAACATTTGAAGTAACTTTCCACAGACTGATTTAGAAAGTAATCTGGAAGCACTGTATAATGACTAGAATATACAAATAATGTATGTATTATTTATTTATAAATAATGTGTTAAGTAATGGGACACAGATTCAACTTTCACCACTGTAGTATTGTACTAAGGCTGTCTACACTCCACTGCATTTTCGTATTGTTAGTCTATTCAGTTGTGAAAAGGAGTGAAATGAAACTTAGCAGCACTTCATGCAAGCTATCCAGAGAAAGCAGTGTGCAAGGAAATAAATGCTGTGCATGTTTCCGAAATTGTCATACTGTCTAGTACAAAATAACTCTTATTTTAGGGATTGTAGCTATTTTATTTGCACTCAAACCAGCTGCCATTAGCAGAGGTACACTTTTTGAATATCATCAAAACCCACAAATTCCTGCCACACCAGTAATGCTGAGCTTGAATAAACTCCTTACCAATTTAGGAGGGATTCACTTACTAAAATTAAGTGACCCATGGCACAACAGGGTATATCTCTGACTTTAGTTGATTATACTGTTAACAAAGAACAGCAGCATTTGAACCAATGTTTTGAAATTTGAAATTGGTCATATCTCAAACACCTGAGAAATAAGAGGACATAACCTGGATTCAGGACCTGTACCAGTGTTTGCAAATACAATCCTATATATGCAGCTGGTGATGTAGAGAGCAACGACAATTAATGCACTGTAGCAATATCTCCTGGCATCCTCCTAGAGGTGACACAGACTACAAATGGGGAAGAATAACAATTAGGCCAGAAATTTTGAAAAACAGTAGCTGAGGTACCATTTTCAGAGTCACAAATAGTATGTGTACATACATGTTGTCACAATGACTTTCAACCAGACAGCTCATGCTATGTCTCACAGTTTCCCGAGATCACCAAATGGATGTTCTTCCTCAACTGCAGGATGCCCTCCTTCCTTTCTGGAGCTTCTGTCACATTTCCAATGGTGGTATATGCTCATACTTACATCTGATGCAACTATGCCCACTTGGGGAGGGGGGTCTATATCACTTAATCAAAAGTTGTATTCATCGACCAGTATATGTCGAATGTCATTTCAGTAAATGAGGCAATCTTTCCCAGGGTAAGGAAGCACTTGGACAGCTATACAACTTTGCCCTTTTCCCCACCATAGTGCGATCTCGGAGTTGGTATATATAGTTCGGGGGGCACAGCCATCCACATTAGTGGGTGTGGTGGGTGAAGCCATGGGTTTGTTTGATTTTCTGTGGTTTGTGTTCCGATGTACCTTTGGCCAAGTGATTCATTACCCTCAGAAATATTTTGTCATTTGCTGAAATGACGTTCAGCATATAGTGATCGATGAATAAAGGTTTGATAAATTAAATGTTTGATTATGTGATTGGCACCTCCACTTGGAAGTATCATTAGTCATCCTCCACCTTACCCATTGCTTAAACCTGAGCTCCACATCCTCTCTCGATGTAAAAACATGGTGTATTAAATCAAAACCAGAGCTCCTTCATAAAAGTGTCCAAACATGAATTCAAGTTCATCCATCTCAGTATCTAACTTGACTCCATTCTGGTGTTGTAAGTATAAATGGCATCCTTTCATCCAAGTATCCTAACTCTAATCAGTGTTCCTCCATTTCAGCTCCCCAAATCAAAACCATCATTCTGCATCTTAGCTTCCTAATTCTAACCTGCATCTCTGAAGCCTGTGCTCCAAATACACCTGCCAGTATCGTCAGCATCTTAGCATAGACCTAAATCCCTCACACTGACACTTCTTCATGACATTATTTTAGGCTGGGCTCCAAGCCTACAGATTTGAGTCCATTACAGCTATGTAAATTTATGTCTGTACATGTGTCTTCATCATGATGGCATCCTAGGTAAAAGTGTGTGTGTGTGTGTGTGTGTGTGTGTGTGTGTGTGTGTGTGTGTGTGTGTGTGTGTGTGTGTGTGTGTGTGTGTGTGTGTGTGTGTGTGTGTGTGTGTGTGTGTATGTATGTATGTATGTATGTAACTGCTTCTGACATTTTTAACAGAGTACTTTAAGAGATGACACCACTATGCACTGCAGAGCCTTTACATTAAAGTTTAGGTTAAGATACTAAAACTGAGGGTGTTATCTTCATTAGGGTGGGTAGAATACAAGTTTAAACTAAGATGACACAGTCATGACTGAAACAGGGAAATACACCTGCCCCAAACCAGCATAATAATTTCATATGTGAGTTTGAACATAAGGTACTTCTGGAACCATAGCTGAATTACTGGGATGGCTGGCAGTTTTGATGAAAGAGGCAGGTTTACCATGTACAGTCATAAGGACCAGCCAAAAAAATGAGATGGCACAGAGTGACCAGACACAGTGTCACTTTATCAAGATATATGCTATTGCCCTCACCCCTAAAAAGTGATGACCTTTAAGAACGCATAAAAATAATGCTCCATACAGAGAGTGGGCGATGTTGGAACAGAATTATATCATAATAAAAACTTTGATAAAACCACAAGTATATATGTGGTAAGGTAGACAGCTAGACTAGAGAGGAGGTATGTCAAAAATAAATAAAAAAAACTTAATAATATGTGACAAGAAGAATACTGCAAGACAGGAAATTAATCTGTATACATCCACTCAGCTGTAGCAACAAGACAGTTCCTTTAAGTACCAGCACACTAAATAATTTACTGGCCCTTTAAGTATAATACTGAATGCCTTGACATGTAACATGTACAGAAGCTGAAAATGAAAATAAATAGATATAATACAGACAAAATCTTATATCGATAAAAAACATGCCACCCGTGTAATTAAATGGACAAACTCAATTTACATGTTTTGCACAGTTTCATGCTTGTTTAACTGCCTTATTCCATAATGTCATTACCAAAATGTATTTATTTATTTTTTACTTATTTATCCTTTGTTGAACAGGTTAGTCTCACTAGGCTAGTACCCTTTTTTCAAGGAAGACCCCAGCTGATATTTATACTGCTAGAGGAAATTTGGCCAGGGCATTTGGGAACTTCCCCATTTTGTCACTGTTGCCAGTGGGACCACTTTGGAGAAGCACTTCCTGTTTCTGTTCTGGGTGCAGAGGCAGTCCTGAGAAACAGAAAGGCAGATGGAGAGATAGAGAAGGAGGTGAAATGATGAAAGAAATGGAAGAGAAAGCAAATATCAAGACCAGAGAATGTTTGCAGGATTCTGAGGAGATGTTTCAAAGAAATCTGTTTGATGGAGATGAGTCAGCAAATGGTGGACATATAATTACAGCCCTCCAGTAGGGAAGGTTGCTGAATTTGCTGAATGATTTACCTAAAGAAATGGTGGTGCAGTGTAAGCCAGACAATGAAGAAGATCGTTCCTGGAGGGGGGGGGTTAATTATGGAGAAAATACAAAAGAAGGGTGCAGAGACAATCCTGAAGAATAGTTGTGAGATGGAAAAGAAACATGCAGAGAAAGCAAGAGCAGGCAAAAGTTGAGTACCACAAAGGGCAGAAGAAAATAAAAAACAGAAATATGTAGTAAGGATTCAAAGAAAAGAAGACAAAGAAATTGACAGAGATGAAGTGTGGGAGAATTTATAGCTCTTTGGGTATAAAATCACATGAGGCAAGATCATCTATTCTTATTAAGAAAAATACATTTTGTGACATATATAATTTTTCTTAGAGATTATGAAAAAAGAAAGACTGTTATCCATGGAATCTTTATGTGATAAAAGCATTTAACAGGGAAACAAAAATGAAAATTCATCTACAAATTCGAACAGAGGCAGTAAGAGACTTTGAAAGGAAATTTGAAAACTTTATGTAAAGAAGTACTGGACATTGCAAAAGTTTATGACAAAACAGGTTTACGGACTGGTAGATGAGACTGTAATGTTGTATTAAAAATAGAAGAAGAAAAAATTATACATATACCAAGCATGATAAATGTGGAGGGGAATGGAGGTGTCATAAAATACTGGGGACATGATGCAAAAAATGTGAATTGAAATGTTATACATGTATCAAAATTGGACATTTATGCAAAAAGTGCAAAAATGAAAATAAGGGTAAGAAGAAAGAAAAAAGAAAATGAACAGAGAGAAGACATTTTAGAAGTGGTAGAAATGGAAGAAAATTAGATGAGAAAAAATAATAAAGGGGACATAGAAGACAGTTCTGAATAAGTGATGAAAGAGACATAAATTGGGAGTAAGTAAAATAGTAAAAAAAATCTGTTGGTAAAAAGGTAAAAGACAGAAAAAGAAAGTTTAAAATATTAAGTACAAAAGGAAAAAAGGGCAGCCACTGTGGTGCAGCGGTTAGCCCTGTCACCTCACAGCAAGACTTTCTCCGGTTCGATCCTTGGTTGGGGTGCCTTCTGTGTGGAGTCTGCATGTCCTCTCTGTGGTCATGTGGGTTTCCTCCGGGTGCTCCGGTTTCCTCCCACATCCCAAAGACATGCTGTAGGTGGATTGGACACTCTAGATTGGCCCTAGTCATGAGTGTGTGCATGTGTGTGTCTTCCGTGGAATTTGGGCTGGCAACTCGACACCGTAAAACTCTACTGCCAATCATGAGCAGACAGGTGATCTGCTGTGGCGACCCCTAACCAAGAAAAGCCAAAAGAAGAAGTACAAAAGGAAAAAAAGAAAAGTAATGGATGAAAAAGAATATATACAGTTAATGATTGGGGGTTGGTATAATGGTTAAGGTGTCTGACTCATAAACACAAGGTACAGTGTTTGATTCTCACCTTTGGGAGGAAAACTGGCTAGGCTTGGAATGACCTATTAAGAAAGCTAACCTAGTAATTAGCTATGAACTTATGAAAGCATGAATCTACGGAAAATGAAAATTTTAGAGTGCTTTCTGTAAGAATATAATAATAATAAGAATAGGGATTTTGAAGTGGTGTAACATGTGATATAGATGTAATTATATTAGAAGACACAAGATTTTTAACAAATGAAGAAGGACTGCAGAGAAACTATGTAGAGGAAAGATAATCAAGAGTTTGGGAAATGATAGATGTTCTGGAATAACCATATTCTGTAGAAATACAGTAAAGATATTAGATAAAGAAAGGGAAAGGTTATTTCATCAGATTTTAGACTATGTAGTGATAAACATGAATGTTATAATAACAGGAGGCTTGATTGTGATTTAAGAGGCAAACATAAAAAGAAAAGAAATGATACAAGAAAAATGTTAGAAGTTATAAGATGTGGTAAGTTAAAACACTGGAATAAAAATTCATGGATTTAGAAAAGGGGTATGTATAGAATTGAAATAGATTATGTTATAGTATCAGAAGGTTTAGTTATAGGAGAAAGGGGAGGTAGTTTTATATTTTTTTATTAATTTTTTTATTAAATTTGTTTACCTGGGAAGTCTGACTGGGGCAGAGGCCCTTTTTCAGTGGATGCCCAGGAAGAAAAGCTTCAAACAGTTAAAGTAATAATAAGAAAATGTACTTGCATAGCATGACAGGTAACAACATAGCTTAAAAGCTATTTTGGCATGCAACAGAGATTATACAAACACAAACATAACAGATTGCAGCACAGCTTATTCTGTTTTGTTTATATACAAGACTCGAATGAAGAAGTAGATAAGAAGAGTGCATATGTCAGTTAGACAAGTGTGATATTAGTTACAGTTGTTGTAGAAGACAGACATACACTGAGGTAGGCTGAGCAGGAGACAGCATCCAGCAGTTGGAAGACCAGCTGGAAGATGCATAAAAGAGGAATGTAAAGAGGGTAGATGGTAAGGCAGAGGAAGGGCAGAGAAGGTCCAGATCATCCTGGGGTAGTACAGGAGCACAGCCAGTTGTTGGTTAGATGTTCTTTGAGAAGAAGTTTGAATTTAAAAGAGTCAGTAGTGTTGAGTATATGCTGGGGAATGGAGTTCCAGGTTTTTGCTATTTGGTTAGCGAACAGAGAATCTCTGGAACTGTTGTTGGCTTTAGTGACTTTTAGTAAAAGCTTGTCCAATGAACATAGGCTTTGACTGTCTGAGTTAGGTTAGACTGCTTTGTTAAGGGCAGGGCAGTTGTCAGGTTGGTGTATGATGGTGTGGGCAACTGTAAGTTGGTTGAGTGCTAGCAGATTTGGTAGTTTGATCCATTTTAGTTGGAGAGCCAAACAGTGGTGTTTTCTGTTTGGGATGTTAGCAAATTTAGCTATTTCATGGTAACTGGTTTCTAATATGGTTAGGTCTGATCCTCTAAGATTTGTGAAAACAGGAGAAGCATGCAATACAGTGGATAGCAGATATGTTCTGGCAATAGACTGTCTGGATGTGTCAGTGAGGAATGGTTTTGGCTCTGTACAGTGAGTCAAGCCTGGTGTGGACCTTTTTAATGGCAAGGGCTATGCATTTATCATATTTTAGTGAGTTGTCAGTTGTGACTTCTAGTACCTTGGTATTGTCAACAGGCTCAATTTTGGTATTGTTAGAGGAATGGATTAAAAAAGGGAAAGGAGGCTCAGGAGTTTTGGTGTTTGCGAAAAGCATGCGTTTTGTCTTGTTTGGGTTTAGTAGGAGTTGGTTTTCACTTAGATACTGTTCTATGTCTTTTTGGGTTCTGTCTAGGAGTTCAGGGAGGGACGGAGCTGTGCAGATGAGTGAGGAATCACCTGCATATTATATAAATGTTGCTAGTTGGGATGCAGAGCTAAGTTTGTTTGTGAAGTTTATGACAAGTAGTGGCCCAAGAATTGAGCCTTGTGGAATGTCTACTATGACAGGCAGCAGCACTGATATCTCATTTTTCCACTTGCCTGCTTGCTGGCATTCTGACAAGTAGCTGTGGAACCATGAGATGATTGATTGGGTGAGACGTATGTTGGGCAGTTTGTTTAGTAGTTTTTGATGGGAAACTATGTCAACAGCTTTTGACATGTCGAGGAAAATGGAGGATAAGAATTTCCCACTGTTCTTGTTTTAGTTGGCTGTGTCTGGGAAGCTTAAAATAGCTATTGTGGTACTGTGTTTTGGTTTAAAACCAAGTTGAGAGCTGGAGAAACGGTTGTTTAGTAGTAGGTAGGGTAGGAGTTGGAACAGGATTTTCTGATCATCTTGCAATATGGCTAGAGATAAAGGAAAAAAAAGGAATATATAAAACTAGGCAAAGAAATAAAAAGGATAAATAAGAAAGGGAAAGATCATATTACTATGAGAACAGTTTATAAAAACTGGTCTAACTGGTAGGTGGTATTTAAGGAAATATATAAAATGTTTTTACAGTGGTAATATGATGTGAGAAAAGTAGAGAGAAAAATATGAAAGAACATATAACAATGTATTGGAAGATTTAGAAAATAATGATAGAAAGTACTTTGACAAAGAGAAATAATTATATGAAAGAAATCAAGAAAAATGCCAGAATTGCTATATAAGCAAAGATATTTTACAAGGAAAAAGAGAAGAAGTATTGAGTTACTTATGCTAATTAGTAAAGGAAGATAGTAGTATAATGAGAGAAATAAAAAAAATTAAAAGGAGAATTTAGTGATGTCTTTAAATCATCTAGATAAAGTATTAGGGCAAGAAAATATAGATTTAGCTGCAGGACCAAATGGAATAGGGTATAAAATGTATAAAAATTTAAGGGATTGGCATTTTTTTAAGATTTTGAATGAATGGTTAAATTAAGGTTTTATGTACGAAAAAGTATGTGGTGGAGTACTTAAATTCATACGGAAGAAGGAAAATAAAAAACAATTTAAAAAAAATGGAGACTGGTAGTATTGAATAATAATGATCACAGGATCTTAATAAGAATAATGCAAAAAAATTGAAACTAAAATGGAAAATATTATAGAAGATAGTACATACAGTATAAAGGGGAAAGGTTGTCAAGAATGATTAATGATAGAGAAATTGTGGATGATAAGTATGAATAGAAAAGAAGAAGTGAAAATCATGATAGGAGACGTTGATAAGGCATTTGATACAATTGAACATGAAATCGTACAGTCAATAACGAAAGAATACAATATAAGTGAGAAAGTTAGGAAATTATGTATGTCAGGTTATAGTAATAATACAGGAAAAATACTTGTAAATGTCTGGTTAAGCCAATAGGTACATATGAAGAGTGGTATATGACAGGGATGTCCAATGAGTTGTATACTCTTTGCATTAGTTATGAATGTGACAGTATGTAAATGAAGGAGACAGGTTATATAACACCTGAAATGTTAAGAATTCCAGTTCTGTTAACATATGCAGATGACATAATAATTGCAAAAAATGTGTTTTAAAGACGTAATAATTTACATAAACGAGTGTCTAGAGATGATACAGAAGGCATTAAATAAAGAGAAAAGTAAAGGTTTAGGTGATGTAGTAAAGATGGGATATGTATTTTACAATGAATGAAATTTCTGTGTTAGGTATAGAATTTAGGAATAAAGATGTAAGTAGAAGTAAGTGGGAAAAATACAAGAAATAAAACAAACCTGTCTTTTCTGGAAAACGTATAAATTAATGTTCAGAAAAATGGCTTATTTGATTACTTCAGTACTGATGGGAAAAACAACATACTTGGCAAGTGTATTTATGTTGCCAACAGTATTTGAGAAGGAATTACTGCAGATATTTTTTTCACTTACATGGTTTTCTAGATTAAATCCGGTAAAAAGAGGAGTTTTGTATGTAAACAAAGAGGAAGGAGATTTAGGTTTAATTAACCCAGTGGTACAGGCTGCTTCATTAAATTAGTACAAAATGTTAAAGTGGATAAATGAAAAAAGATTAGTAGTAAAATTGTATAAATTAAAGTATGATAATTTTTTGGATTACAGTAAAAAAGAGTAAGAGAGAAAAATAGTGTATAAATAAAAAAGTAAAACATTGCCAACAAAACATATTTTTGAGGAAAATAAAAATTGATGATACAGAAAATATAGAAAAGTATGGTATAAGAATGTAATGATAAAACATTACTATGTAAAACCATGGGAAAATCTAACAAATGAAAAAAATTAAAGCTATAAAAATAAGAAGCAAATGATGTAATCAGAAAATAAAATGTCAAGACTTTTTTTTGTGTAGAGTGGAAATAGATAAATTGCCAGTGAAAGGAAATATGCCATATAAAAAGTGATAGAATATGTTTACATTGTCAAGAAGAAACAACTAAGGAGCACGTGCTTTTGAAATGTAAAAGAATAAAAACGTTATGAGGAAAACTATGTAAAGAAGATTTTTTTGAAGATATAAATGAAGTGGCTAAAATAAACATGGATATGATTCAATACGGATATCATAAGAACAGAAGTAAAAAACATGTTGAAAGAACAGCTAAAAGTTAATTTATATGTTATATGGGTTACACAGAATGAAAGAATAAATAAAATTATGTTTAATGGTAAATGGATTTTATCAACAATATTAAGTAAATTCAGATGGTGGTTATGGAAAAAGGAGTAGGGGGGTCTAATAGGGATGAAAATTTAGAACGACTGTAAAGGAAATTGTGAATATGTGTAAACAGGTTTGTACATCTATATAACTGTTCATTTGTAAATATTTGAAATAGTAAAGAATTTACAAATAAGATCTCTTTTTATATAAAAATAAAGGACCCCTAGTCTTTTTGATAGGTTTTGTGGGCTCTTTTACATCCACCTGATCTACCACCAACTAAAGCAGACGGGGCCTTGGTTTAACATCTCATCCGAAGGACAGCACATTGAATAGTGCAGTACCCCCCCTTATGCTGTAGTGCAATGTTGGCAATCAATTTACATGGTACGGGAATAGAATGTTGCACCACTGACACCACTGAACTTGCATTCAGTTGTCTAAGATACATTACAAATTTCCAAATCTAGGATCTCTAAAAAGATTTGTTTAAAGATGTCATGCATTGAAATGTCTTACCTAGAGCGACACACCTTGTGAAGTGATCTACCGCTGCTTTTGACATACAATATGGCAGAACATTAGGGAACTACAGAATGTTAAAAGAAAAGTTAGTGCCAAGAAAAAAAGAAACTCAACAAACAACAGTAGAAAAATCCTGACAATCTGCCTTAGGTGGCCATCACCTGTTTTTATAACTACAGGTACTGCATCACTGATCATTGTGGGGGGGGGGTACAGCCAACAAACACACAGCTTCCTTCTACTTGAGCTATAAAGTGATGATTTCATAACACTCTGTATGAATTTCAACCTTCAAAGCAACAGACTAATGTCACTGTTACATCAGATTCCATTTTCTTTCTTTCGGAAAAAAAAAACACATTGATGTTTACAAACTCTCATCTCAGAAGTCATACAAAGAATATTCCTCCTGATTCCTAAAGCACCTGCTTTTACTGTAGCAGAACAACTTAAAATGTAAAGTATTAAACAATAACACACAATCTTTCCTTAGTAGATATTTTACTTTTATTTTATTTAATGACTGAATGAGTGACTGCTTTTTCTGCCTGTAGAATCCCCCATGGTGCCTGTACTCTTGTAGCCTGTCAGCTTGTCGTGCAATTTAAAAAATACTTTTTTCTCCTTACTTCCTACAGTAGTTTACTTTTTTGACACAGTACAATGCCACCTCACAGTGCTACTGTATTACACTTATAGTTTTTTCTTCCTTTGCATTAAACATTTTCTTCCTCAATTGCTAATAAACACAAGAGTTATGCTGAAGCCATTAAAACATTCCCAAGGACCAGAAAGCCACAATAAAAAAAAAAAAAAAAAAAAAATTATATTTCGTACCAAAGTTGAATGCCTTCCTCCACACAGTATGAATAACTTTATCAAAACTCAGTTTTCATATCGTGACTTGCTGGTCCTTGGGTACATGTTCATAGGTTCATAGGTAGGTACTAGGCTATCGGCCCAAGGGCCTAAGTAAGTCTAACCAAAAAGGTTCCCTGGCTTACGCTACCCAAGAAAGTTAATTTCCTGTGCCCCTGTCGAGCAGAGCCACAGAAGTGATCCCCGAGGTGTATTTCCTATTTCCCATCCACTCATCAAGATTTTTCTTGAAGAGTGCTAATGAGGAACTTTGCTCGACATAGATGGGTAGCTTGTTCCAGAGTATAGGAAGTCTCTGGGACAGGAATCGATCCCTCCAGCATGTCCTGATTATTGTGGTGACAAGGTTTAGTTTCCTACAGTGTTTAGGTCAGAGGGAGTGGGATTTCTTTAGGTGTAGCACAGCTCTGGGTTTAACATAGCTTTATATGTTAGGCAGAGATCTCCTCAGAGTAGGCGATATGCTACGGAGTAAAGCTGGAGTTTTTTGAGATGGTCAATGTAGGGCATCTGTTTGAGGCCAGTAATCCTCTTTGAGAGGTACTTCTGTGGCCTTTCCAGCTGCTGCAGATGTATTGTGAGGTGCATTCCAAAAGGGGCATTGTACTCTATAATGGGTCTAATGAGTGCCGAGTAGAGGGGAACAATGACCTCTTTTTTCCTGGATGAGTTAGAGGCTTCAGAATAACTAACGTATATTGATTTTAGTTGTTATACTTGTTGCTTCCATTTTGGTTCTTTCTCAGTTGCTCTCTACTGCTTCCTTCAGTGTACCTGTCAGTCAGTCCTAGTACTCATGCAATTATTGAATGCCTGCAAAGTTCTTAATAGATGCTTCGCATACTCTGATTGTACTACTTTTCCTGACTATACCACTCATGGTCCTACATTATAAATTTACTATTTACAATTTTCTATATCCTGTATCATACATACTATAGTTTGCTGTTGAGCTTGTTTCTATTAAAATTCAAGCTTGTTTTATAGTACCATCTCTGTACATTATGCTTTCTGCTTCTAAAGATTGTAAATATTCCATGCTACATTTACTCTGTATCATTGCTCTGCCTTTATGCCGCAGGTTGTTGTTGCATGACTATTTAGCATGGAGTAAAAATTGCTTATATACAGATTCTGAAATGACACCAACATGGTTAACAATGAGAAAAACTGTATTCTTCCTTAAAAGTGAACCTGCAAACCATCTAAGAATTTTAGACCAATAACTTGCCTTACAACAATATATGTTAAATACATATCCATGCAGACAGAGTTCGCAGTCACTTGGAAAAAAATCCAAACATGGCAAAAGAAAGGTAATTAAAGAAAAATAATATGGAAAATACAATTGTGTACACTTACCATACATGTAGACGCACAAGTGTATTGACTGTTGCAATCCTGACTAGTGCAATTTCCTGCCATAGAAGCCCCTGGCCGGCCCGACTACCAGAAAAATTTCCCCCCTCTTCCTGCAGCCATTGGATGCACTGTCTGACATCACTACATCAGGGTAAACAGGGAGTCAGCCGGCACCATGACCTCAGTACTTTCTTCCCTCCAGCAAGTAGCAGCTACCCACTATGTCTTTAAGGCCAAGGGTGAGGGAGCAACCTTGACTGAGAAGGAGAATGTCCAAGCTATCCCACAGTCAAAAGAAGGAGGGAATGGAAGGAAAGAATACTGCAACAGTGAATAAACTCCCGATGTTAGTTCACAGTACCTCTATCCAGTAGGGCAACTGGAGTGATCCCTGGGGTGAACTTTATGTTACTCATCCACTCATCAAGATTTCTCTTGAAGAGGGTCATCGAGGTGCTGTGCTTCACATGAATGGGAAGCTTACTCCAGCGTATCAGCAGTCTTTGGGAGATGAATCTGTCCCTCCAGCATGTTCTGTTAATTGTGGTAATGAGGTTGTGATCTCTGCAGTGTGTAGCAAAGGGGGACTGGGATTTCTTTAGATGTAGCATTTCGAGTAGGGCTGGGTCGGACATGGCAGAGATCACCTCTAAGTAGATGATAAGAGACTGAGAACAACTGAAGTTTCTTGAGTCTGTCCATGTAGGACATGTGTTTAAGGCATAGGATCCTTTTTGTGAGGTACTTTTGTGGCCTCTTCAGCTGTTGTAGGTGTCTGGTCAGGTCATGCCAAATGGGACGTTATATTCGATGATTGGCCTAATGAGGGATGAGAAGAGAGGGATGATGATCTCTTTCTTCCTGGATGTGAAACCTTTGGTTATAAGATGTGCCACATAAAAGAACTTTCTGACCACAGTGGCAATGTGGTGGTCAACGGTGAGGTGGCGGTTGACCTGGGTGCCCAGATCTCTTATGGCCACTTCAGTGTTTAGTGTGCTCCCATCAACGTGGTAATTCGTGGGAACTGATTTTTTTCCAAAGGGGATGACAATGTATTTTTTGGTGTTAAGCTTCAGGCCATGGTTCCAACACCAGTTATTGGTCTTAGACAGGCCCTTTTGTAGGATGTTTGCATCACTTGGGGAGTTAATAATGACTCCCAGCTTGCAGTCATCACTCAGCCAGAGTCCTTCTGTGCTGGCTTGGACTTTGAGGAAGTAGATGCCAAACAGGAGAGGACCCTGGACCGAGCCGTGTGGAACTCCACTCATGACTGGTTGACAGTCTGACTTGGAATCCACAACTTTCACTCTATGGGTCCTGTCTGTGAGCCAGTTTGCAAACCACCTAGTGATGTAAGGATTGATGCCTAGTTTGGTGAGTTTATCAATGATACCTGAGTGGGGAATGGTATCAAAAGGCTTGGCCAGTTCGAAGTGGACTGTATGCACTGCCTTACCCTCATCCACAACTTGGTGACTGCCTCGAAGAAGTCAACCAGGTTCAGCAGGCAAGATCTCCCCTTGACAAAGCCAAACTGTGTGGGGTCAAGAGTTTGAAGATTGCATATATCTTTGTTAAGCAGGTCCATGATGATGTGCTCCATAGCTTTGCATACCAGACTCGTCAGGCTAATGGGGCGATAGTTCACATGGTCTGTAGCTGCTCCTCCTTTATGGAGTGGGATGACTGTAGCAGTGCACCATTCATTAGAGACATAGCCTGAGATAAGGCTGTGATTGAACAGGGCACACAGATGTGGTGCCAGTTTGTTTTGTAGCTCATGTAGGATGCAGCCAGGGATATTACCAGGTCTCATGGACGCTGTATTCTTAGCTTTGGATGATGCAGCTTTTACCTGTGTTGCAGAAATGGTGAGAACAAGGCTTTCTTCTGGTATT
Source organism: Protopterus annectens (assembly GCF_019279795.1). Lineage (NCBI taxonomy): Eukaryota > Metazoa > Chordata > Ceratodontiformes > Protopteridae > Protopterus > Protopterus annectens. The sequence goes on from NC_056739.1 coordinate 172,823,396, forward strand.
GTGATAGGGCCCTTGGCAGGAGAGAGAGGGGTAAAGTTGGCACTGAATCTGTCGGCCAGTATGTTGGCTGCATCTGTTGACTCAGTATAGGAGGTGCCATTGTGCAATAACTTGGAGCAAATCTGGGTATTGCCTTGGAGGTTTTTGATATAGCTATAAAAGGCTTTGTGGTTGTTTTTGGTGTCAGCTGCAATTCTGCCTTCAAAGCTGGCTTTAGAGAATTTCATAAGGGATCTCAGCTTTTTGTTGAAACTGATAAGGGAGGTTTTCCAGTCCTGTGACTTCAGTTTTTTCTGCAACAGTTTCTTCCTTCTGTTGTAGGGTTTATTGATGGCTGGGGACCACCAGACTGGCTTCCTTTTTTTGGAGGAGAGTTCTATTTGGTATGGCAAGGTCCACGCATTTGTATACGTGCTCATACAGTGCACTGATGTATGATTCAGCAGTCATGCAGGTATTTTCCACTGGTATGTGTGCCGAGAAGTTAGCCACCTCTGCTTTTAGGAGCCCAAAGTTGGCTTTAGAGAAGTTTTTCAAGGTGGTCACCTTAGCGGGGGTTGTAGGTGAGATGGAGATTTCCATGGTGATCAGTTTGTGGTCAGATTTAACCAGGGAGGAATTAACTATAGGTGTGGAGCAACAGTCTCCCATGTTGGTGATAACCAGGTCAAGGATGTTGCTTCCTCTAGTGGGGGTCAGAATGAGCTGGTCCAGGGCATTGGAAATGATAAATTCCAGAAAGCATTGGGCCTGTACATTGGCACTTGAATAGTTTTCCCAGTTGATGGAAGGGTGGTTGAAGTCACCCAGTATGAGAGTATTGGGATGGACCTTGACAGATTCCAGGGTGCTTAGAAACTTGGAGTGAGAGTCTAGGGATATGTTTGGGGTTCTGTAGCAGGCTGTGACTTGTACCGCCATCTTACCCAGTGTTAGTTGTACCTGAAGCATCTCGGATGCATTATGCTGGGCTGCCAGTCTAGATGTGTGTGAATCCTTTACGAATATTGAGGCACCACCACCTTTGGAGCTTCCGGTTGTATTCTGGGGCCAAAAGGTATGGAATGAGTTGCAGTCTGGGAGTGCAGGGGTGCTTTCTGCCTCTTTAAACCAGATCTCTGTTACAGCACAGATGTCGACATTCTCCATTTTGAGGAGAGCTTTGAGCAAGTGCATCTTGAGATTTAGACTTCTAGCATTGAGCAGCATGACCCTCAGATTGCATCTGTTTGTAGCTGTTATGGTGGAACTTTTGTCTTTGGAACACTGCCTAAAAAGATATATAGGGGTGGCAAGAGCCTTAACCAGTACCCGGAATCCCAGGGGTGACAGATGCAGGATGTCTCTGGCAAAGTATCAAGGTCTGTCGATCATGACATCCCAGGCAGACAGATACAGGATCCCCTTCGAATGACACCAGAAACTTAGCCAATTGTTGAAGTCAATCATTTTCTGCTCATGCTGTGGTATCATTCTGGGTGATAGTAGAATACTGCTTAGGGCTACGGTCATACCTGCCTGGGCCACATAATCCGAGTGTTCCATCACATCTCTTTTCATGTAGTCCAGGAAGGTACATCTCAGGTCATTCACACCCACATGGACAATGACTGAGTCATATTTGTACTTGATGTGGAGTGAACTGAGTGCATGTGTTATGTGGCAGATCCTGGCACCTGATAGACAACTGACTGTCACCTTCTCCTTGTTCATCCTAGTGAGTGGGACATCAATGTGCCTCACAATTGAGTCTCCTATGATTACTACATTGGGCAAAGTGTTTGGCCTTAAGGGCTTAGGTTGAGGGGCACACTGTGGTGGTGAGCTATGTGTTCTGGGGTTGGTGTTGTGTTGTGGTGGGCGAGTGCATTCCTGTCTCAGGGGGTCTCTGTTGTTTGGGTAAATTTTTACTGAGAGTCTCTGCGAAGGTGGGTGTATGGTTTGTGTATCTATGTGTGAGTGGTGATGGTTGGTGTTTTGGTGGGCTGTGTATTCTATGTAGTGAGTTGCAGGTGTTGACCTTCTCCTCTTGACCAGCTAGTCCGGTCTTGGTTGGAGTGTGCACTGCTTCCAGTTTGGTGATATAAGTGCATTTCTCACGTGTATGAGTGTTGGGAGATAAGAGGAGAGGGTTGCCTGTGCACATTAGACAGTTGCCACACTGTCTCAGAATGCCCAAGTGCACTAGGTTAGCAGGAGGAAGCATAGGAAATTGCCCTACAATCATACCAGGAGGGGTGATCATAACTAATACGTACTGGCACTGTTACTGCATAGGAACAGCTAGTGCTGATAGCACCTAAGTGTGCTACAATAAATGCTACAAAAGCATGTTAAAGTGCTAGCCGATTAAGCTAACTGAAGTGCAAGAAGTAAACTAACGAGCACCTTCTAAGGGAAAAATTGAAGAGCAGACTTTCTGACACCGGTAATAGTTTACCTCAGCTAAGCGCCACTGTGCGGTGTGCAAACCCACGCAAATACCGGCTTTTAAACTAGAAAGTTGAAGGGGATGGAAAAAAGTATAGTTGTGTACACTTAGCACAAATGTAGATGTTCGAGTGTATTCACTGTTGCAGTCATCATATTTGGGTTATCTGTAACAACAAAAAGGGTGCCACTGGCGAAAGAAGCAGATGAAATGATGCTGAAACACTCGTAGTTTATTGAGAAACTGCAATTAAAATACCATAAACGCCTTGTATTACATATTTCGCATTTTCGTCCAACTTAATCAGACTTCCTCAGATGAATGACCTTAACCTCATTAAAAATACTTTTATATTATCTTTAAAAACCAAGAGCCAATGAATTTAAAATTCCAATTAAAAGTGAACCAATGCTCAATTAAAATATTTACATATTTAAATAACTTCATGAATATTCAGTTATTCTTCATTCCCATCATGTTACTTTTAAATTAACATTCTTAATCATTCTATGTAACCAAATAAAATAGTTTGTAACATGTACCATAAATACATAAAATTTCAATTTACAATGTATGAATACTTTGTTTTAAAAGACTATAAAATGTGTTTAAAAATGAATAGTGCATGAATTGGTTGTAGTTTATTTTACTAAAATGTTACAGGCAACAGTGCCACCTTCAGTCAACAAGGAAATATTACATTCATTGAACATATTTCAAAGTTTGTCAGCCCACAGTTTTAAAAGTGGCAAAATAGAAATAAAATCATTTAACCCTGGACTTTTTCCTGATTCCAGGGTTAATTGCCACCATAATTCTCTATATTCTATTTTTTCCTCCCATGGGCTACCCCTTATGTCATTATTAATTTGTTCCAGTACTATGAAAAAAAATTTACAACCATCACATTCCTTAGAATGTTTAATTAAGGCGTTAGTTTCTTTACCCTTAGACATATCATGGACATGTTCATATATTCTTCTTTTTAGGGTAATTTCTGTTTTTCCCCACATAAAAAGTTTTACATTTGTGGCAAACAGCTAAATATACTAACCCATTTGATTCACAATTGTAATAACCTTTACTCTTAATCCACTTTTCCCTACTCTCAAGGTAAATTTCATCAGTATTCATAATATATTCACACTGATTACAATGTCTGCACTTGTATGTGCCTAATTTTATTTTACCCCCTTTGTGTATTTTATTTCTTTCTTTGTTTTCTAAAATGTTCTTTTTACTACTTGAATTTTTATACACTACCTTAGAAGGTAGTCTAGAAATACCTTCCAAATCAGTAAGGGAAACAAATCTATCCCATTCCTTCTGAAATACTTTTCTTATATTATTATTTATTACATTATATTCCAGGACTAATGCTTGTTGAAAATCATTAGTAGCATGTACATCTCCCTTTTCTATTGCAATATTACCATTATCACTAACATTACTATCTCCTTTAATGGGTTTAAATTTATTTTTGTACCACTTTCAATCTCTGTCCTAATATTTTCCACAAATTCCTTAGGGTAGCCTCTTTCAATAAACATTTTCTCCAAAAAGTTACATTCAACTTTAAAATCACTATCAGAACTAGTCATACGACACCCCTTTACAAATTGTCCCTTCACTATGTTTCTCTTACAATGTGAAGGGCGAGCACTTTTAAAATGAAGAAAGGAGTTACAAAAAGTAGGTTTTCTGTAAATCCTAGATTCTAGTTTATTATTCATTTTGTAAATTTCTGAATCAAGATATTGCAGGGTGTCGTACGACATAAGTAAATTTAAGAAAATCAGTTGTTTGACCAATATACTGCGGTGGTGGTGCTGCGGTAGCATTGTCGTCTCATAGAAAGATGTTGTCCCGTTCGATTCTCAGCTAGAGCGTCTTCTGTGTGGAGGCATACGTGGATGGGGTGTGCCTTCGTTGAAGGTTGTGCGTCAGGGCTGGTAACCCGGTACGTAAAAATCCACTACCAATCATTAGCTGACCGGAGTTCCGCTGTGGCGACCCCTAACCGGGAAAAGCCGAAAGAAAGTTGTTTGACCAATATATTCCATAAATTCTTCAAACATCTCACTACTGGCTACCCAAAAAATAACTATGTCATCTAAAAACATTCGGTATAATGTCCAGCAGGAGTTAAATTTTGAATTCAAGATGTAAGTTTCTTCCCATCTTGTCAAAACCAAGCTTGCAAAAGTGGGTGCACAGGCTGCTCCCATGGCTACCCCTTGTGCTTGTTGGAAAAAGTCACCATTAAATGCCAAAAAATTGTTTTTTAATACCATATCCATTAAACTCACACTCGCCATTTTCTCTTTATGGGTTAATTGTCTATCTTCAAAAACAATTTCTTCAAACATATTCATTCCTGATAAGTAAGGTATAGATGAAAACAAATAGACTATATCTATAGTGATAAAAAGTAAATTTTCAGAATATAAATCTGGAGTTATCTCCCTTAACAAATCCCAGGAGTCCTTTAATATAACTTTTCTATTAGTCCAAACATGCTTTACCTTTGTATCTACATATTTTGCCAAAGGTAAAGTTTTAGATCCGTCGGCAGATACAATAGGTCTGAAGGGTGGATCTTCGGAATTTTTACGAATCTTGGGAATTCCGAAGATCGTTGGGACTTTTGGTTTTTGTACATTCAGATAATCAAACATTTTTTTGTCAATAATGCCTTCGTGAAGCATGTCTATGAGGCTTATATCTATCTTATTATAAGCTAAATTAACCTCGTTCCTAGAGACACAGGCATATCTAGTTCCGTCCCTAAGAATTTGATTCATTTTCGCTTCATATTGTATGTTGTCCATTATTACTATCCCCCCACCCTTGTCTGGTTTCATTATTCTAACATTTAAATCACATTTTAGTTCTTGTAAAATTTCTTTTTCTCTCTTACTTAAATTTGTCTCATATCTAATTTTACATTGTGCATTTCTAATTTCTTTCTCCATAATTATTTCCAGATTCCTTAATTGTACATGCATGGGGGGATTGTAAATAGTCTTCTGCATTAATCTTTGATCTTTGTTTTTATTTCTGGTATTCTTAAAAATAATTTCTAAATTCACTTTTCTTAAAAATAACTTAATATCTAACAATGTTCTAGTCAGGTCTCCTTTGACATAAGGAATACATTTGAGTCCCTTACTTAGAAGGTTGAAATGTTCCTCAACAAGGGTAATATTACTAAAACTGTAGACAGAAAAATCAATGTAGGTGTTCCTAACCCCCTCAACTACTATCTTAAAGTCATTAATTTGATCATTAATGGGGGGGGGTAAACTATCTAGTATCTCGCTTTCCCTATTCTCCCCCCCCCATTTGAAAATGTTCATGTTGGTACCCATTTTTGTTATTTTGCCTCTCTGATCTAGGCAGGGGTGGAAAATCCTGATAATTATCGTTACCCCCTTCCTGATACCTTTGTTCACTGGTATAATTGTCATCATTTATCTGTCTATTTGAATTATTATTATTGTGGTACTTGTATGTTGGCTTGGGGTAACTGATATTATTCTGGTACTCATATACATCCCTCTTTAATTTTTTCATCTTCCTATTTACCAATTCACCACATTTAACATATATTTCCTTCCTTATTTTAAAATATTTCTCTTTTTCTTCACAAATACTAAAAATAAGGTCTTGTTTAATACACAAATCCAACTCATCTATTTCTTTCTGTAAACTTTCTTGCAGTCTAACATTCTCCTTAACAATAAGCTTCAAAACATCTAGTCCACATTTATTAAATACTTCTAAAAGTTATTTATGAAAAACAGACCCTATTTGCACATTATTAGGGTATTTGTGAACACGTAAACCATTTGGAACAATGTTCCTATTGATACATTCAGTTAGATATGCATTTTCAATACACAAAGTTCTACATTTTAACATTAATTTTGATAATATGTCCACTTTTACATTATAGGAATCAGAAATAGGTGGCAATGGATAATCACCAGATTCAAGTTTAAAACAGTAACTGGCTTTAAGCCACTCAATGGTCTCTTTACAAATATTGTCTGTAACAGTACCTGAAATCGCTTGACTAAAAGTCAGCGGTTTTGATTTAGTTGCAGTATTGCTGTTTCCTCCAATTAAACATTCCACAGGGTTATTGTTAGCAAAAACCTTGGTGTAGCATCAGGATTGAAGGAATCACCATTCGGTTCGTTTAGGTCGCTGGCGTCATATTGGTTACCAATAAGCTCCCTTTTCCTTTTACATTTCTGAATGCCAAACCCTTCAGTCCCACTTCCTGATGCTAGGGCGGGATTTACGCTCGATCCGATTAACGATTGGCACAACGGTGTTAGTAAGTCAATCAACTCTGTGAGTTGGCCAATCAATTTACGTGATTGGCCTAATTCGTCTTGCCCCTTACTTTCCGTCAAGGGCTCTTTTTCCATCGCCAGTCCACAAAATTTACAAATAAGAAGAAAATGCAGGTAGAACTCCCAGATAACCAACTAGTAGCAACAAAAAGGGTGCCACTGGAAGGAAATATATGTTAAATGTGGTGAATTGGTACATAGGAAGATGAAAAAATTAAAGAGGGATGTATATGAGTACCAGAATAATATCAGTTACCCCAAGCCAACATACAAGTACCACAATAATAATAATTCAAACAGATAAACGATGACAATTATACCAATGAACAAAGGTATCAGGAAGGGGGTAACGATAATTATCAGGATTTTCCACCCCTGCCTAGATCAGAGAGGCAAAATAACAAAAATGGGTACCAACATGAACATTTTCAAATGGGGGGGAGAAGAGGGAGGGGAAATACTAGATAGTTTTACCCCCCCCCCCCATTAATGATCAAATTAATGACTTTAAGATAGTAGTTGAGGGGGTTAGGAACACCTACATTGATTTTTCTGTCTACAGTTTTAGTAATATTACCCTTGTTGAGGAACATTTCAACCTTCTAAGTAAGGGACTCAAATGTATTCCTTATGTCAAAGGAGACCTGACTAGAACATTGTTAGATATTAAGTTATTTTTAAGAAAAGTGAATTTAGAAATTATTTTTAAGAATACCAGAAATAAAAACAAAGATCAAAGATTAATCCGGAAGACTATTTACAATCCCCCCATGCATGTACAATTAAGGAATCTGGAAAGAATTATGGAGAAAGAAATTAGAAATGCACAATGTAAAATTAGATATGAAACAAATTTAAGTAAGAGAGAAAAAGAAATTTTACAAAAACTAAAATGTGATTTAAATGTTAGAATAATGAAACCAGACAAGGGTGGGGGGATAGTAATAATGGATAACATACAATATGAAGGGAAAATGAATCAAATTATTAGGGACGAAACTAGATATGTCTGTGTTTCTAGGAACAAGGTTAATTTAGCTTATAATAAGATAGATATAGACCTCATAGACATGCTTCACAAAGACATTATTGACAAAAAATGTTTGATTATCTGAATGTACAAAAACCAAAAGCCCCTACGATCTTCGGAATTCCCAAGATTCATAAAAAGTCCGAAGATCCACCTTTCAGACCTATTGTATCTGCCTGCGGATCTAAAACTTTACCTTTGGCAAAATATGTAGATACAAAGGTAAAGCATGTTTGGACTAATAGAAAAGTTATATTAAAGGACGCCTGGGATTTGTTAAGGGAGATAACCCCAGATTTATATTCTGAAAACTTACTTTTTATCACTATAGATATAGTCGATTTGTTTTCATCTATACCTTACTTTATCAGGAATGAATATGTTTGAAGAAATTGTTTTTGAAGATAGACAACCCATAAAGAGAAAATAGTGAGTGTGAGTTTAATGGATATGGTATTAAAAAACAATTTTTTGGTATTTAATGGTGAATTTTTCCAACAAACACAAGGGGTAGCCATGGGAGCAGCCTGTGCACCCACTTTTGCAAACTTGGTTTTGGCAAGATGGAAAGAAACTTACATCTTGAATTCAAAATTTAACTCCTGCTGGACAATATACCGAAGGTTTTTAGATGACATAGTTATTTTTTGGGTAGCCAGTAGTGAGATGTTTGAAGAATTTATGGAATATATTGGTCAAACAACTGATTTTCTTATTTACTTATCATATGTCATACGACACCCTGCAATATCTTGATTCGGAAATTTACAAAATGAATAATAAACTAGAATCTAGGATTTACAGAAAACCTACTTTTTGTAACTCCTTTCTTCATTTTAAAAGTGCTCGCCCTTCACATTGTAAGAGAAACATAGTGAAGGGACAATTTCTAAGGGGGTGTCATATGACTAGTTCTGATAGTGATTTTAAAGTTGAATGTAACTTTTTGGAGAAAATGTTTATTGAAAGAGGCTACCCTAAGAAATTTGTGGAAAATATTAGGACAGAGATTGAAAGTGGTACAAAAATAAATTTAAACCCATTAAAGGAGATAGTAATGTTAGTGATAATGGTAATATTGAAATAGAAAAGGGAGATGTAAATGCTACTAATGATTTTCAGCAAGCATTAGTCCTGGAGTATAATGTAATAAATAAAGGATAAAGGGTCTCAAAAATAAGAAATTTGTGGAAAATATTAGGACAGAGATTGAAAGTGGTACAAAAATAAATTTAAACCCATTAAAGGAGATAGTAATGTTAGTGATAATGGTAATATTGAAATAGAAAAGGGAGATGTAAATGCTACTAATGATTTTCAGCAAGCATTAGTCCTGGAGTATAATGTAATAAATAAAGGATAAAGGGTCTCAAAAATATGTCTTATGCTGTCCGACTGAAAGAACTCCAGCTCTATTCAGTCTCATACCGCTTGCTCAGAGGTGACCTGTGCCTGACATATAAGGCCATGTCAAACCCAGATTTGATGAATATGCTTCACCTCAAAAAATCTAGATCCCTCAGAACCACAAGGGCGGGAGACTTAAACCTTGACACGGTTATAAATAGAACGTGCTGGAGGGACAGATTCATCACCCAGAGACTCCCTATGCTGTGGAACAAAATCCCGGTACATGTGAGGCAGAGCACCTCGCTGGCCTTGTTCAAGAGGAATCTTGACCAATGGATGGGAGATCGCAGATATAACCCAGGGATTACGTCAGTGTCACTGCTTGACAGAGGCACAGAAAAATGATAGGCATAGTTTTTATTCAAACTAAAGGCGTGAAAGCCACATAACTATGGGCTAGGCTTATAAATGCCCTTGGGCAGATAGCCTAGTATGAAACTATGAACCTATAATATAAGAAAAGTATTTCAGAAGGAATGGGATAGATTTGTTTCCCTTACTGACTTGGAAGGTATTTCTAGACTACCTTCTAAGGTACTGTATACAAATTCAAGTAGTATAAAGAACATTTTAGAAAACAAAGAAAGAAAGAAAATACACAAAGGGGGTAAAATACAATTAGGCACATACAAGTGCGGACATTGTAATCAGTGTGAATATATTATGAATACTGATTAAATTTACCTTGAGAGTAGAGAAAAGTGGATTAAGAGTAAAGGTTATTACAATTGTGAATCAAATGGGTTAGTATATTTAGCTGTTTGCCACAAATGTAAATCTTTTTATGTGGGGAAAACAGAAAGGACCCTAAAAAGAAGAATATATGAACATGTCTATGACATGTCTAAGGGTAAAGAAACTAATGCCTTATTTAAACATTCTAAGGAATGTGATGGTTGTAAATTTTTTTCATAGTACTGGAACAAATTAATAATGACATAAGGGGTGGCCCATAGCAGGAAAAAATAGAATATAGAGAATTATGGTGGCAAGTAACCCTAGAATCAGGAAAAAGTCCAGGGTTAAATGATTTTATTTCTATTTTGCCACTTTTAAAACTGAGGGCTGACAAACTTTGAAATATGTTCAATGAATGTAATATTTCCTTGTTGACTGAAGGTGGCACTGTTGCCTGTAACATTTTAGTAAAATAAACTACAACCAATTCATGCACTATTCATTTTTAAACACATTTTATAGTCTTTTAAAACGAAGTATTCATACATTGTAAATTGAAATTTTATGTATTTATGGTACATGTTACAAACTATTTTATTTGGTTACATAGAATGGTTATGAATGTCAATTTAAAAGTAACACGATGGGAATGAAGAATAACTGAATATTCATGAGGTTATTTAAATATTTAAATATTTTAATTGAGCATTGGTTCACTTTTAATTGGAATTTTGAATTCATTGGCTCTTGGTTTTTAAAGATAATATAAAAGTATTTTTAATGAGGTTAAGGTCATTCATCTGAGGAAGTCTGATTAAGTTGGACGAAAACGCAAAATATTTAATACAAGGCGTTTATGGTATTTTAATTGCAGTTTCTCAATAAACTATGAGTGTTTCAACATCATTTAATCTGCTTCTTTTGCCAGTGGCACCCTTTTTGTTGTTACTAGTTGGTTCCCTGGGAGTGCTACCTGTATTTTCTTCTTATTTGGGTTATCTGCCTGCAGGTAGCCCTCAGTCGGCCTGAACACCAGAGTCTTGGGATTTCTGTGTCGGATGCTGTCGCTTCTTCCATGACGTCAGGTTGTCAGGGGTATAAAACATGCAGCCGACGCCATTACATCAGTTTTTCTTGCCCTAGATGTTAGGAACCCCCACAATAGGAAGCAATTACATGGTGTGGAACACCCCCAGTAGAAAGTAAATACCAATGTTATAAGATATGGCCAAACAAAAAAGAATCGGTGGAAGTATGGAGAAGTCAGGGGGCTGGAGAGAGGGTAACTAGGACTGCAACAGTGAATATACTCAAACATCTACATTTATGGTAAGTGTACACAAGTGTACTATGTTCTTCGTGTTTCACTGTTGCAGTCATCACATTTGGGTTGATTCCCAAAGCTGAGGATGGGTGGAGGCAGTCAAGAAGCATTAGGGCTGGCAAGCAGGCCCTGTAAGACTGCTGTAGCAAATCCAGCTCTGGATTTAGAAAAGATAGGTAAATGGTAGTGCTTGATGAAGGTGTGTACAGAGCTCCAGGTTGCAGCTTCCAGGATGTCCCTGGTAGGGACTCCCGTGAGAAATTCTGCAGAGGGTGAAGTAGCCCTAGTGGAATGTCTTCTGATCCCCTGTGGGGTAGGTTTCCCAAGGTGTTTGTAGCAGAAATGGATGCAGTGTGCTATCCACTTAGAAATGGTTTGCTTGAAATGGCTTTGCCCTCTGCCCCTATAGCAAAGCTGACTAGCAGCTGGTCAGATTTTCTGAAAGTTTTTAGTTCTGTCCAGATAGAGCCTAAGCTGCCTGTGCACATCCAGAGAGTGCAGGATCTTTTCCCCTTTATTTTGAGGATTAGGGAAAAAAGTTGGCAAATGAATGGATTGGTTTAAAGCCACACTAGATACCACCTCGGGCATAAATGATGGGTTAGTCCTGAGGGAAACCCTGTCCGCATGGAAGATAATGAAGGGTTTCACGGCCATAAGGACCTGCAATTCAGACACTCTTCTTGATGAAGTGATGGCTAGAAGTAAAGCTGTTTTCCAGGAGAGGAATTTTAACTCTGCTGAAGCAGGAGGTTCAAAGGGTGGAAGCATGAGTTTTTCCAGTACAAAGTTAAGGTCCCAGGCTGGAGTGTGAGCTCTCCTGGGGAGTCTTAAATTTTTGGCTCCTCTCAGGAACTGTTTGACCAGAGGATGAGAGAAGAGGGGTGGCACAGTATTGTAATGAGCTGAGACAGGAGAGGCATGAATCTTAATTGAAGAGAAGGATAGGCCTTTGTGGAGCATTTCTGTTAAGTAATCTAGTATATGAGGTAAGCTGGGCACAGCTGTGTCCATTCCCTGAGACTGGCTCCAAGAACAGTATCTTTTCCACTTTTCTGAATAGGATTTTCTAGTACTAGGCCTCCTTGCCTCAGGGATGACATCCAGCACCTGTTTACTGTGGGTTGCTGGTGCTGAGTTCAGGGGATGAGCCAAGCTGCTAGGTTCAGGGTTTGTAGCTGAGGATGCAAAATCTGGCCCTCCTACTGGGACAGCAGGGAGGGGGTCTGAGGCAGGTGCCATGGTGGTAGTACTGTCAGACTGCACAAAAGTAGGTCCCAGTGCTGGCGTAGCCAGTCTGGTGCAATCAAGATTGTCCTTGGCTTGTCCTGTTTGATCTTTAGTAGAACCTTCGAGAGGAGTGGCAGAGGAGGAAAGGCATAGATTGAGAGGTTTTCCCATGTAAAGTACAGGGCATCCACTTTCCGTGCTTGGCTGTGGGGAGTTCTTGTGCAATACTTGCTCAATTGATAGTTCTGAGGGGAAGCAAAGAGGTCCACCTCTGGTGCCCCCCCCCCCCCCCCCACCTGTGGATCAGAAGCTCGAATGATTTGGGCTCCAGTTTCCACTCGTGTGGGCCCATTAGATTTTTGCTTAAGTCGTCTGCCAGTGAACTTAGTTTGCCTGGCAGGAATTGAGCTTGCAGGTGCACTTGATTGCTCAAGGCTGTGTTCCACAGAGCCATGGCTAACCTGCAGAGTGGGTAGGAATGGGTTCCCCCCTGCTTGTTTATGTACCACATAACTGTGGTGTTGTCTGTCTTTATCATTAGTTGCCCTGGAAGAATAAGGCTTTTGAAAGCTGTCAGAGCATTCTGTACAGCTAACATTTCTTTTTGATTGATATGCAGGTGCATTTGCTTTGGGCTCTATTTGCCTTGAATGCATTTTTCCTGCCAAGTGAGCCCGCGCTGGCAGGGGGGGTGAGTGAAAGGAGTCGGATTTTGTTTTCCATCTTAAATACCTGAATGTACAAAAAACAAAAGCCCCTACGATCTTCGGAATTCCCAAGATTCATAAAAATTCCGAAGAACCACCTTTCAGACCTATTGTATCTGCCTGCGGATCTAAAACTTTACCTTTGGCAAAATATGTAGATACAAAGGTAAAGCATGTTTGGACTAATAGAAAAGTTATATTAAAGGACTCCTGGGATTTGTTAAGGGAGATAACCCCAGATTTATATTCTGAAAATTTACTTTTTATCACTATAGATATAGTTGATTTGTTTTCATCTATACCTTACTTATCAGGAATGAATATGTTTGAAGAAATTGTTTTTGAAGATAGACAATTAACCCATAAAGAGAAAATAGCGAGTGTGAGTTTAATGGATATGGTATTAAAAAACAATTTTTTGGTATTTAATGGTGAATTTTTCCAACAAACACAAGGGGTAGCCATGGGAGCAGCCTGTGCATCCACTTTTGCAAACTTGGTTTTGGCAAGATGGAAAGAAACTTACATCTTGAATTCAAAATTTATATAACACCTTGCAATATCTTGATTCGGAAATTTACAAAATGAATAATAAACTAGAATCTAGGATTTACAGAAAACCTACTTTTTGTAACTCCTTTCTTCATTTTAAAAGTGCTGACCCTTCACATTGTAAGAGAAACATAGTGAAGGGACAATTTGTAAGGGGGTGTCGTATGACTAGTTCTGATAGTGATTTTAAAGTTGAATGTAACTTTTTGGAGAAAATGTTTATTGAAAGAGGCTACCCTAAGAAATTTGTGGAAAATATTAGGACAGAGATTGAAAGTGGTACAAAAATAAATTTAAACCCATTAAAGGAGATAGTAATGTTAGTGATAATGGTAATATTGGAATAGAAAAGGGAGATGTAAATGCTACTAATGATTTTCAACAAGCATTAGTCCTGGAGTATAATGTAATAAATAATAATATATGAAAAGTATTTCAGAAGGAATGGGATAGATTTGTTTCCCTTACTGACTTGGAAGGTATTTCTAGACTACCTTCTAAGGTACTGTATAAAAATTCAAGTAGTATAAAGATTGTGGGGGCTTTTGGTTTTTGTACATTATTTTAGAAAACAAAGAAAGAAAGAAAGAAAATACACAAAGGGGGTAAAATAAAATTAGGCACATACAAGTGCGGACATTGTAATCAGTGTGAATATATTATGAATACTGATTAAATTTACCTTGAGAGTAGAGAAAAGTGGATTAAGAGTAAAGGTTATTACAATTGTGAATCAAATGGGTTAGTATATTTAGCTGTTTGCCACAAATGTAAATCTTTTTATGTGGGGAAAACAGAAAGGACCCTAAAAAGAAGAATATATGAACATGTCTATGACATGTCTAAGGGTAAAGAAACTAATGCCTTATTTAAACATTCTAAGGAATGTGATGGTTGTAATTTTTTTTCATAGTACTGGAACAAATTAATAATGACATAAGGGGTGGCCCATAGCAGGAAAAAATAGAATATAGAGAATTATGGTGGCAAGTAACCCCAGAATCAGGAAAAAGTCCAGGGTTAAATTATTTTATTTCTATTTTGCCACTTTTAAAACTGAAGGCTGACAAACTTTGAAATATGTTCAATGAATGTAATATTTCCTTGTTGACTGAAGGTGGCACTGTTGCCTGTAACATTTTAGTAAAATAAACTACAACCAATTCATGCACTATTCATTTTTAAACATATTTTATAGTATTTTAAAACGAAGTATTCATACATTGTAAATTGAAATTTTATGTATTTATGGTACATGTTACAAACTATTTTATTTGGTTACATAGAATGGTTATGAATGTCAATTTAAAAGTAACACGATGGGAATGAAGAATAACTGAATATTCATGAGGTTATTTAAATATTTAAATATTTTAATTGAGCATTGGTTCACTTTTAATTGGAATTTTGAATTCATTGGCTCTTGGTTTTTAAAGATAATATAAAAGTATTTTTAATGAGGTTAAGGTCATTCATCTGAGGAAGTCTGATTAAGTTGGACGAAAACGCAAAATATTTAATACAAGGCGTTTATGGTATTTTAATTGCAGTTTCTCAATAAACTACGAGTGTTTCAACATCATTTAATCTGCTTCTTTCACCAGTGGCACCCTTTTTGTTGTTACTAGTTGGTTCCCTGGGAGTGCTGCCTGCATTTTCTTCTTATTTGGGTTATCTGCCTGCAGGTAGCCCTCAGTCGGCCTGAACACCAGAGTCTTGGGATTTCTGTGTCAGATGCTGTCGCTTCTTCCATGACGTCAGGTTGTCAGGGGTATAAAACATGCAGCAGACGCCATTACATCAGTTTTTCTTGCCCTAGATGTTAGGAACCCCCACAATAGGAAGCAATTACATGGTGTGGAACACCCCCAGTAGAAAGTAAATACCAATGTTATAAGATATGGCCAAACAAAAAAGAATCGGTGGAAGTATAGAGAAGTCAGGGGGCTGGAGAGAGGGTAACTAGGACTGCAACAGTGAATATACTCAAACATCTACATTTATGGTAAGTGTACACGACTGTACTATGTTCTTCGTGTTTCACTGTTGCAGTCATCACATTTGGGTTGATTCCCAAAGCTGAGGATGGGTGGAGGCAGTCAAGAAGCATTAGGGCTGGCAAGCAGGCCCTGTAAGACTGCTGTAGCAAATCCAGCTCTGGATTTAGAAAATATAGGTAAATGGTAGTGCTTCATGAAGGTGTGTACAGAGCTCCAGGTTGCAGCTTCCAGGATGTCCCTGGTAGGGACTCCCGTGAGAAATGCTGCAGAGGGTGAAGTAGCCCTAGTGGAATGTCTTCTGATCCCCTGTGGGGTAGGTTTCCCAAGGTGTTTGTAGCAGAAATGGATGCAGTGTGCTATCCACTTAGAAATTGTTTGCTTGAAATGGCTTTGCCCTCTGCCCCTATAGCAAAGCTGACTAGCAGCTGGTCAGATTTTCTGAAAGTTTTTAGTTCTGTCCAGATAGAGCCTAAGCTGCCTGTGCAGGATCCTTTCCCCTTTATTCTGAGGATTAGGGAAAAAAGTTGGCAAATTAATGGATTGGTTTAAAGCCACACTAGATACCACCTCGGGCATAAATGATGGGTTAGTTCTGAGGGAAACCCTGTCCGCATGGAAGACAATGAAGGGTTTCACGGCCATAAGGACCTGCAATTCAGACACTCTTCTTGATGAAGTGATGGCTAGAAGTAAAGCTGTTTTCCAGGAGAGGAATTTTAACTCTGCTGAAGCAGGAGGTTCAAAGGGTGGAAGAGTGAGTTTTTCCAGTACAAAGTTAAGGTCCCAGGCTGGAGTGTGAGCTCTCCTGGGGAGTCTTAAATTTTTGGCTCCTCTCATGAACTGTTTGACCAGAGGATGAGAGAAGAGCGGTGGCTCAGTATTGTAATGAGCTGAGACGGGAGAGGCATGAATCTTAATTGAAGAGAAGGATAGGCCTTTGTGGAGCATTTCTGTTAAGTAATCTAGTATATGAGGTAAGCTGGGCACAGCTGTGTCCATTCCCTGAGACTGGCTCCAAGAACAGTATCTTTTCCACTTTTCTGAATAGGATTTTCTAGTACTAGGCCTTCTTGCCTCAGGGATGACATCCAGCACCTGTTTACTGTGGGTTGCTGGTGCTGAGTTCAGGGGATGAGCCAGGCTGCTAGGTTCAGGGTTTGTAGCTGAGGATGCAAAATCTGGCCCTCCTGCTGGGACAGCAGGGAGGGGGTCTGAGGCAGGTGCCATGGTGGTAGTACTGTCAGACTGCACAAAAAGTAGGTCCCAGTGCTGGTGTAGCCAGTCTGGTGCAATCAAGATTGTCCTTGGCTTGTCCTGTTTGATCTTTAGTAGAACCTTCGAGAGGAGTGGCAGAGGAGGAAAGGCATAGATTGAGAGGTTTTCCCATGTAAAGTACAGGGCATCCACTTTCCGTGCTTGGCTGTGGGAAGTTCTTGTGCAATATTTGCTCAATTGATAGTTCTGAGGGGAAGCAAAGAGGTCCACCTCTGGTGCCCCCCCACCTGTGGATCAGAAGCTCGAATGATTTGGGCTCCAGTTTCCACTCATGTGGGTCTATTAGATTTTTGCTTAAGTCGTCTGCCAGTGAATTTAGTTTGCCTGGCAGGAATTGAGCTTGCAGGTGCACTTGATTGCTCAAGGCTGTGTTCCACAGAGCCATGGCTAACCTGCAGAGTGGGTAGGAATGGGTTCCCCCCTGCTTGTTTATGTACCACATAACTGTGGTGTTGTCTGTCTTTATCAATAGTTGCCCTGGAAGAATAAGGCTTTTGAAAGCTGTTAGAGCATTCTGTACAGCTAACATTTCTTTTTGATTGATATGCAGGTGCATTTGCTTTGGGCTCTATTTGCCTTGAATGCATTTTCCTGCCAAGTGAGCCCCCCATGCATAGTCTGATGCATCTGTTGTTAGGGTTTGGGCGGCAGGGGGTTGAGTGAAAGGGAGTCCTTTGTTTTGGTAGCAGACCTCTGCCCACCAAATGAACTCTGCCTTTAGGCAAGGAATGATAGGAATCATTGTTTCCAGGTCCTGAGAAAGTTGACACCAGAGACTTTTTAAGTACCATTGAAGTTTCCTCATATGCAGTCTTGCATTTGGAAATAGTAGAATGCAAGAGGCCATGAACCCTTGGGCTTGCAGTATTTTTCTTGCAGAAAGCTGGATTTTGGTGGCCAGTAGACTGAAGTAATTTGTCAAATAAATTTGTTTTCTGGAGTGAGGAATGCCATCTGGAAAGTTGTGCTTAAGCTTGCTCCCAGGAATACAATCTGTTGGTTGGGTACCAGATGTGATTTCTTTTCGTTGATGCTGAACCCCAGTGAAGTTAGAAGTCTCTTTACAAATGTCAGGTGCTGGAGTAGCAATTCCTGACTGTCTGCCTGAATCAGGCAATTGTCCAAGTATGGGTAAATGTGAATGTTTCTCTGCCTGCAATATGCAATGGCTGGAGCTAGGCATTTTGTGAGTATCCTGGTCACAGTAGATAAGCCAAAGGAAAGTGCAGAGAACTGATAGTGCATAGAGCCTGCTCTGAAACGTAGGTATTTCCTGCAAGATTCCCTTATGGGGATGTGCAGATAAGCTTCTTTTAAGTCTAGGGTGACTAGCCAGGAGTCCTTGGCTAGCATAGGAAGCAGCTTTTGGAGAGTCAGCATTTTGAATCTTGAAACCACCAGGAAGGTGTTGAGAATAGACAGATCCAGGATAGGGCACCAAGAGTTTTCTTTTCTGGGCACCAGAAACAGTCTGGAATAAAAACCTTGTCCCCTTTGCTCTGCTGGGACAGGCTGAATAGCCTTGATACTGAGAAGAGAAAGTACTTACTTTTGGGCCTCTGCCCACTGGCTTGGGGGGAGGTCTGGCCATCCGCTTACGGTTGGCAGTGAGTGGAAGTAGAATCTGTAACCCTGGGATACAATGTTCAAGACCCATCTGTCCTGGGTGATGTACTCCCAGTTTTTTTCATGCAGGGCAAGTTTCCTAAGGGTGCAATTACTTGGGCAAAGCTTGGAAGAGTTAAGGATAAGTCATTGCAAGATTTTACCATAGGCTGGTGGCTTACTACTCCCTGTTTTAGAGGTGGGAGCACTCCATTGCTTAGATCTGTGCATACCCTGAGACTATAATCTTGGTGGTCTGCTGCCCCTGGGTTTGGACTGAAAAGGTCTGGGAGGGACTGGAAAGGACCAGTTTTTAGAAGACCAATGCCTACTGAATCTAGGTGGCTATACCTATAGGAAATCTTTAACAGTTTGCATAGATTTAGATTTTTCCTTCTTTTTGAGGACTTCTTCTGCTTTATTGCCAAACAGGTGCTTTTGGTTTAATGATGCATCTAGTAATTTTGCTTTGACATGGTCAGGCAGGATTTGTTCCTTAAGCCAAGCATGCCTTCTAAGAACAGACCCAGTGACAGCAGCCCTGCAAGATGCTTCTAAAGCATCAAAACCACATTGCAAAGTATGTTTTCCAACTTGGTTAGCAGAATGCATTAACTCTTGTAAATCTTTATGTTCTGCACAATCAGGAATCAACATAATTTTTGTTTAATTAGCTCCATAATATGTTGCTGACACTTTAATGTATGAAACTGGCAATTTAAAGCCCTGATGGCAAGAGTAGCAGAGGTGTATACCTTCTTACCCCATCTGTCTAAAGCCCTAGAGTCCCTGTCCGAAGGGGTAGGGTTTTTGGCTGTTGTAGCCTTAATGCATTTAGGTTCCTGGGAAATGGTCTCTGGATCTGCAGTAGGATTCTTAAAGAGAAATTTGTGGGAGTCAGGTACTCTGTAGTATCTGTCAGGTTTCCTGGGAGCTGGAGGCAAAGTATCAGGGGTAAGGCTGGATTCCAAGAAGACATCATCTACAATTTCCAGAACAGGAAGGATAGCTAGAGGCCTGTGCTGAAGAAAGTTTAAGAATTCCATGAGTCTCTTTTTGGACTGTGAGTAGTCCTGGCACTCCCAGCAGAAATGTTCTCTAAGGGTATGTAGTGTTTCACCAAAAGAAAAATCTTTTGGTGGGGAAGCAGAGGGAATGGAATCCTCTACATCAGAATCCTCATAGGTAGATAAGGGTATGTCCTGGTAATCAGAAGGCTCAGAGTCAACAGACTCATGATCTGAAGAATCAGAAGGAAAATCAGTTCTTGGTCTTTTTGAGGGGAAAGGCTGTCTTCCCCTAATTAAAGTAATAAGATCTTCAGCCATTCTAATCATTTCTTTCTGAGGCATGTGGACCTGAAAATGCCCTTTGGTCATTGGTTTCCTAGGCATAGTGCGAACTCTGGGCCTGAGAAATTCAGTATTTTTGGTTTGAAATGAAGTCATCAGTTTAATATGAAAATTGGAAGGCCTGAATACACCCTCAGAAGCTGGTGCCTGCACAGCGGCTCCGGACCCATCTAAAGTAGAGACATCCACAGGTTTCATAGTCGAAGAAGCATCTCGCGGCATACCAGACTCTGAATGGGTCTCAGTAGAGGCCTGTGAATCTGTAGAAGCGGGTATCAGGGGCTGCGAAAGCGCCTCACTGAGTACAGGCGGACTGGCAACTAGCTTAATGTAAGTGTCATTGGCAGTTTTGGACCTATGCAGTCTGTCTCTGTCTTTATCCTTATGTTTTTTTCAGAAGATTGGTAGTTGGATGTCTTATCAAAGCCATTTTGGAATACTGAGAATGAGAGAGAAAGAATTTAGCGACACAAATAGCCTGATGATGAATAGTACGGGTATTGAACAAGGCACAAAACCAACAGCATGTAACATTGTGGTCTCGGCCTAAACAGGTGACGCAGTAAGAATGAAAATCTCTGTCAGGTATTTGCTTTCCACAGGCAAGACAATTATTAACATTTTCTGACATCGGTTAGAGCAAGAAAAAAGGAACTCCAACTGGGTACTTATATTTTAGAAGACTTCAGGTCTGAAACTTGAAAAACGAAAATTTCAGGAGGTGGCCTACTGGCACTTGCAAACTGCTTCTGCTTCAGATACTGCACGGCAAGAAAAGCTGATGTAATGGTGTCGGCTGCATGTTTTATACCCCTGATGACCTGATGTCATGGAAGAAGTGACAGCATCTGACGCAGAAATCCCAAGACTCTGGTATTCAGGCCAACTGAGGGCTACCTGAAGGCAGATAATCCAAATGTGATGAGTGCAACAGTGAAACACGAAGAACATCTGGCCATTACAATTTCTGGACCAGAAACCATTCCTCCTGTGATAGATAGGCTACCTAGTGCTTACCACTCCCACTGATAAGCAAGAAGGCTTCCCTCCAACACAGAAAGGTCTGGGGGCTCATAAACTTACAAAACAGTCCTGGATATAGGAAATCTGTATCTGGACTAGACTAGTTACAGGAAAGGCAAGAAACAAGCTTAGAACGTTTTTCATTTGTTTTTTTTTTTTGCAAAAAAGCAGTTAAAACAGTAGCAAAAACACTTTAAATGCAGTACAAGCTAGCCCACTTGAGTGTGTAGCAATATTTAGGCATATACAGTTTAAATAAATACAGATAAATTAAAAATGACAAAAAAACAAGTGCAGAGAGCAGTAAGTTATGAAAAAAATCAAAATGGAGGCACTTATCTCTTTCTCCTTCCTGTTGCTATTATAGAATGCAGGACTCCAAAATTGGATCTGCAGAGCTTAAACAAGTGCAAACTCAAGCAAACACAGGGCTTTTAAACCAGAAAGTTGAAAGAGACAGAAAAGTGCCCAAACAGCCAATAGGCTAAAGGGAGGGTGGATGGAAGAACTAAGGAGAGGCAAGGATGCCCTGAAAAATGGCAGTGGCAAACCCCGCTCTGGACTTGGAAAATGTAGAAAGATGGTAATGTTAGGTGAAAGTATGCACAGAGGACCAGGTAGCAGTTTGCAAAATATCCTTAGTGGCCACCCCTTTAATAAAGGCAGAGGAGGTTGTGGTAGCCCTAGTGGAATGTGTCCTCACAGAATGTGCAGGCTTCTTACCATGATGGCTGTAGTAAAAAGAGATACAGTGGGAGATCCATTTGGAAACTGTTTGTTCTGAGACTGGTCTCCCCTACTGGCAAAGGCCACAAAAAGTTGGTCTAACTTTCGGGCATTCTTGGTTCTGTCCAAGTAGTAACGCACTTGCCTATGCACATCCAAAGTATGAATGATCTTTTCTCCATGGTTTTGAAGGTTAGGAAAAAATGTAGGTAAGCGTATGGTCTGGTTTAAAGAAATCTTTGTTACCACCCTGGACATAAAGAAAAGACTGGTACTAAAAGATACTCTGCCTGGGTGGAAAATGATGAAATGTTCCACACACATAAGGGCCTGAAACTCTGAACCTTTCTGGCTGAGGTAATGGCTAGAAGGAAAGTTGTCTTTTGGGTAAGAAATTTTATATTTGTGGAGGCCACTGGCTCAAAAGGTGGAAGGGTGAGCTTCTCCAGAATGAAACTGAAGTCCCAGAGGGAGCAGGAGATTTTCTGGGAGGCCTAGTATGGGCAACCTCTCTCCAAAACGGTTTCATGAGGGGATCAGAAAAGAAAGGAGGCTGAGAAGACAGATAGGCAGATATAGCTGAAGCCTGAATTTTTATAGTGGAGTAGGATAGTTCTTTATCAAATAAGCCAGATAAGTATGACAGGATCAAAGCAATCTGAACTTGCCAAGGATTTTGTCCCTTTTGTCTGTACCATAAAATTAATCTTTTTCATCTGGTGAAGTAAGGCTTTTTAGTGCTAGGTCTCCTAATGTATTTTAGAATGTTCAGGACTTTTTTGTCAAGCAGTGATGCCTTCCATGGGATCAAGGTATCACCCAAGCTGTGAATTTAAGTGTGTGCACATTGGGATATATGATAGTGCCCTTGTTTTGTGTTAGCAGGTCCACTCTGTGTGGCAGCAGACATGGTTTCCTTTTGGTTAGATTGAGCAATAGGGGGTACCACTGCTACTTTGACCAGTCCGGGTCTATCAGAATTACACATGGCCCTTTTTCCCTTATTTTCATCAGTACCCTGAGCAGCAAGGGTCCTGGGGGAAAGGCATAGAAGAATAGGCCTGACATAGGGAATGAAAAGGCATCTGTCTTCAAGGCTGACTTTGTTTTGTTTTATTTCTTTGGTGGCAAAAAGATCGATCTTTGGCACACCCCATTCATTGGCTATGCTGAGAAAAACTTCCTGATGAACTTGTTACTCATGGGGGGTCTAAAAGGCTCCTGCTGAGGTGATTTGCCAGTTGAGAGGTACAATCCTAAGGAGTTTGCTGTTTCCCAAATGTCCACGGATAGGCGGCAAAGGGGATAAAATCGAGTCCCCCCTGCTTATTTATATATCATATAACCATGGTATCATTTGTTTTTACCAGGAGGACTCTGTTTTCCATTGTTCTTTGATGGCAATCAGGCCTTTTTGGCCTGCAATCAGTTCTTTTAGGTTGATGTGTTTGTTTTTGAACTGGAAGTACCATCTGCCTTCAGTCTAAAAGTTGCTGTAGTGGCCTCCTCAAGTTATTTATGATACATATGTTGCCATAAGTTAGTATTGAGGGATAATCTTGAAGGGAAGGCCCAGACTGAGGGGCATGCTTGGACTCACCAGCCAAACTCTTTCCTGAGATAAGGAAACAGTTTTATCCTGAAAGTAAGAGACTGAGAGTGTTGGCACCACACATTTTTGAGGTACCACTGTAGTTTCCTCATGTGTAGTCTAGCCAGGGGAATCATGAGGATGCAAGAGGCCATGTAGTCTAGGGCCCTGAGATATTTTGTGGTTGTGAGGTATTTCCTGACAAGGAACTTTTTGAAGTACAGTGCTAGAAATGTAACCTTGTCTGGAGGGAGAAAGGCTTTCTGAAGCAATGAGTCCAGTAGAGCTCCCAGAAACACAATCCTCTTCATAGAGTTTGTGATTTTTGGGTACTGATAGTGAACCTCACTGAAGTTAGTATATTTTTGGTGTAAAGCAGATCTGCTTTGAGTTTTTCTAGGTCTGTTACCTAAATGAGGCAATCATCTAAGTAAGGGTAAATCTGAATTCCCTTTGCCCTGCAGAAGGCTATCACCGGGGCTAGCCATTTTGTAAAAAGCCTGGGTGCAGTAGACAAGCAAAGGGCAGAGCACAGAATTGATAATACCTCATACCTGCTCTAAAGTGCAAGAACCTCCTGTGTGATTCCTCTGTGAGGTGTGGAGGTATGCGTCTTTTAAATCTCAGGTTACCATAAAGGCGTTGGGGGAAATTATGGACAGCAGTTTTTATAGAGTTAGCATTTTGAATTTTGGAATCTGCAGGACTCGATTGAACCTTGACAGGTCTAGAATTGGTCCCCAGGTACCTTTTTTTCTGGGGACTAGGGAAAAGTCTGGGGTAAAACCCCTTTCCTTACAAAGAGGTTGTCTTAGGTGTGTAGAAGATGTATTTGGTTTAAGGCCTCAGCCTTTTGACTTGGAGGAATATCTGGGAAGCCTTAATAAATCAAGCATTGTTTGAACTTGAGTTTATAACCTCTTTGAATGATGTTTAGAAGGCATAGATCACTAGTAAAGAGGGTCCAGTTCTTGTGGAATAGGGACAGTCTCTCTTCCAGCCTAGGGGACAGGAAGGTTGAGAGGTAGGGGATTGGAGAAGGAGAAAGGGAAGGCTATGTAAGAGTCAAGACTGCTCCCTGCTAGGTCTCTGGGGGTGGGATCCCACAGGATTATTAGGGTCTGTTTGACACTGTCTTAGTTGCTGATGCAGTCTTTGGCTCCTTTCCCTATGAGATCTCCTTTGTCTAGGCTCAGATTTGGGGGGCTGGAAAGGACCACTGTTTTGTAGGGTAATTTTGGCAGATCCAAGCAGGTTGGACCTGGAGGAAGTCCTTGACAGTTTGCAGGATGTGGCCTTATCCTCCATTTTCTTAAACACAGCCTCAGCCTTTGGACCAAAAAGAAAATCTTTGTCCAAGGGGGCATATAGGAGACTGGATATGACATGTTCAGGAAGGGACCTCAACCAGGCATGCCTTCTAATGACAGATTCTGAGGTTGCTGCCTTGCTGGAAGCTTCCAAGTCATCGCAGACACAGTGCGGGGAGTTGCATAAATCCAGTAATTCCTTTGGGAGGACCTTATTTTCAATCCTCATCAGTTTTTGTATCATGTGGTCAAAAATGGTTTCCTGGTACTTTACCATATGAAACTGGCAGTTCAAAGCCCTCATGACAAGGGTAATAGAGGTGTAGACTTTCCTTCCAAACCTGTTCAAGGCTTTGCTTTGTCTGTTGGGAAAGGATTTTTGGAAGAACTAGCTTTTGCTCCCTTCAGGCTGGGGGAATGGCAAGGGGTTTCTGTTCAGGGAGATTGAGGAATTCCCTAACCATCTTCTTGGATTGTAGCATATTCCTGATCTTCCCATTTGAAGTGTTCCCTCAGGGTATGTACGATTTCCCCAAAGGAAATATCCTTGGGGGGGGGGGCAGAATCAAGGTTTTACACAGAATCAGAATCACCACAGGAAGTAATAAATGCACCTTCCTCAAAGGTGGAATCATCATTATCAAAGTCATCCTCAGAATCAAGAGAGTCAGAAAACTCTTGGGGTGAATTATCCCACTTTCTTTTACCAGGGGATGATTCAGGTGGAGGGAGGCATCTGGATCTGACCAAGAAAATCAAATCCTCAGCCAATCTCACTAGGTCTTGTTGATAGGCCTGAGATTGGGAGCCAGTAGGCCTAGAATGAAGTAAGGAGGGTGTAGCTTTTTTTTGTATGCAGCCTTAGACGTAGGACTATGGATGACCTCTGCACTTGAACTTGGATGTGGACAAATGACTGACTCCCATGGGCAGTAAGCCGAGGCAATCTTCTGATGACATGAAGAACAGTAGTTGGTTTTACAGAGGTCATCGGAAGCAGGAACCTGTGAAGTGGCCCAGGACCCAACCGATGAGCTAAGTCCTTCAGTCTGTCAGGGAAGAAGAGGGACCCAGAGGCATAGCAGACACCTGCGCCACCACTTCATTCACCAAAGGGGACTGCAAAGGTGCCTCACCTTCTTTTACAATCACAAGTCTAAGAGGACTGGCCGGCAGTGAGAAAGCATTGTCTGAGTTGGCTATGGCCCTAAGTCTGAAGAACTTTCCCTTTCTTCATATAGGGAGGTCACCTTCAGCTCAAATGGTGGACTACATGGTACGCGGAGGCCCTGAAGACTCACTAAAATATTTAGTTAGAATATCAGCCCTCCGCTTGATAATTTTGCTATTAAAGTGAGCACGGAACTGACATTTAGGAATGTCATGTTCCGGTCCTAAACAAGCCACACAAAGACAATGAAATTCCCAGTGCAGTATCTCTTTGCCACAGCGAAGACAGTTATTAACTTTCTCTGACATTATTCACAAAACATATAAGAAGTTCCCCAGTGGAGTATTTAGCTTTGGAGTTCTTCTTCCTCTGGTGCGGACCAACTGATGAATTGACTAGCACACTGCTTTGGGCTCCGATGGCAAGAAAGAACTGCTGTCATGGTGCCAGCCGCCTCCCTTTATATCCAGACATTTACGTTATACAGGACATCCTCCAGCTGCAGGAGGAGGGGAAAAGATTCTCTGGTAGTCTGGCCAGCCAAAGTCTTCCACTGCAAAAAATCCCACAAATCAGGACTGTAACAGTGAAACATGAAGAACACCAAAGGATCATCTATTATTAAACAAAGCTATAACAGAGAGCTACAAATGGCATGGAGGGATTGCAAAAAAACATCTGGCAGCATTCTACATTCAGTTACAGAATGCTTACAGAGCATATAAGTATATCCTATATTGATAAATTACATAGCAGTGACTATGAAACAGTGGAACACCACTTTACAACTGAAACATGATAAAGATTAAATTACTATCCTGTGAATAAAAATCCAAAGAGTAATATTCCAGGGCAAATCTTTTTGTCTTTATCCCATTAACATTTTTACTTAATATACTAGGCTACGGATGCAGTGCAACTTACAGATAACATCCCTGCCCAATGACATTTATTTTTTTTAACAAATCTACTTTTATTATCATTTCTTTCCAATTAATAAATTATCCATTCCTCACACATATCTCCTAACTGCTAAATGCTGATGGTGTATGCCAAGAATTTAATTTGTCTCCATAATTGCACTTCTACTGTATTCTTTATTACATCTCAGCTTGTCCATTACCAACATTTTCATCTAGTTTTCACATTTTCTTCAACATTACTTGCAATTTCATACATAACTATTTTACAACATTTTTTAACATGACTTTTTTTCTTTTTTATACATGCTGCCAACAAAACCTACTTTAATAAACTGTTAAGATCACCACATACTCTCCCTGTTACTTCACTGCCGATCTTAGTTTTGTCCTTTTTATAACTCCTTACCCCTATCTTTCAATAGCTGGGGTAAAGTATATATAGTTAATCCTTAATCCTCCATTCTCCTGTACCTTCTTTCCTCTTTTACATATGCTACTTTATCTTTAGTCCTTGGACTTAACAGCAGTAGCTTTAAGCCTCTTAACCCTCCCTCTGTCTTTCCTTTACATTCATAATCACCCCTTCTTTCAATTTTTTGTCTCAGTCTCCTACTTTTCTGCAGCATGACTCTGTCTATTCTATTTTTCTGTCTTTCTTTGTCCTTTCTAAGTACTGCTACTAAACTCTTAATGTACACCTGTTCACTTCTATCCCCCTTCTAAAGCTTCATCATATTGTCTCTTTAGTACCTTTTTAACCATTTCCAATTTTCCCATTTGCAATGCACCCCTTTTGCAGTTTCCTCTTTGAGAAGTCTCTCTCTCTTTATATATGGGTCTACTTCAGTAAACTGAAAACCTACTTACCCAACTTTCAAAACACAGAGACAAGAAACCTGAAACCTCCAGAAGACCGACCACTTGGAACATTGACAGATCACTATGGTTAAGTAATCGTTTACCCAGCATGTTGACCTTTGCCCCTTACCTCTGTGGTAATGTGATCTCAAAGTTGGTATATTTAGTTGTGTGGGCACAGCATTCCCCACACAGGGGTCTGTGGGAGGCAAAGCCTCCCACATGTGTGGGTTTTCTTTGCTTCAGTGTTACTGTGTTTGCGGGTTTGGGAGAGCAGTTACTTACTCATAGTGATATGTCGGTGTTCTGAGCAGTTGGTCTTCTGGAGTTTCGGGTTTCTTGTCTCAGTGCTTTGAAAGTCGGGTAAGTGGGATTTCGGTCTACTGAAGTAGACCCATGCATACACATATATTTAGATATTTACATTTACATACCTTTCACCCCCTCCACTCTTTTTTTCTTGTCCAGATATTGACAATCATTATTCCTCTTGTATACACTGCTAATAATACTACTGACTCGACACCCTAACTTTTCCTTCTCTAATCTTGTTTGTTAACGTCTTTGCTAACCTCTCTTTCTCTAATGTGGTTTGTTACTTCTTTGCTAACCCAATCCTTCTTTAATCTTAATTTTTTTTTCTTTACTATTTTTGTTGTTTTTTTATCTTTTTGCTATTTGAAGCTACTTTAGTTCATTAACAGACACCCTTTAGCTATGAACTGCATTTATTCTTTGTAATAATTTACTGTTCACAATTTTACTTTTATTTGTAGTCCTGTTACATTACCTTATATTGGAGCTTGCATTAATTATTTGTAATAATGTACTACTTACAATTTATTTTTATTTGTAGTCCTGTTACATTACCTTAATGTTGGAGCTTATCTCCCCAGGCCTCTACTGAAAATGGACATGCATCCAGTTAGACTAGCCCAGTCAACAAATGTAAAATAAATAAAATAAATAAATAAATATATTTATATAGGTTCATAGCTTCATAGGTGTGTACTAGGCTAATGGCCCTGGGGCCTTTCCAAGCCTAGCCCATAGGATTACCCTGGCATTGTGCCACCCAACCTTAGTTCCCAGTGCCTCTGTCGAGTAAAGCCACTGCAGTGATCCCTGGGGTAAATTTTCTATTTCCCATCGACTCATCAAGATTTCTCTTGAAGACGTACAGTGAGGTGCTCTGCTTGACATGTATGCAAAGTTTATTCCATAGCATGGGCACTCTCTGGGTTATGAACCTGTCCCTCCAGCATGTTCTGTTGATTGTGGTAATGAGGTTGAGGTCTCTGGAGTGTGTGGTGTGGAGGGATTGGGATTTCTTTAGATGTAGCATTTCTAATGGAGCTGGGTCAGACATGGCTTTGTAAGTCAAGCAGATATCACCTCTAAGTAGGCGATATGAGACAGAGAATAGTTGGAGTTTTTTGAGTCTGTTCATATAGGAAAAATGTTTAAGGCCTAGGATCCTCTTTATGAGGTACTTTTGTGGCCTCTCCAGTTGTTGCAGGTGTTTAGTGAGTTACATGGCAAATGGGGCATTGTACTCAATGACTGGCCTACTGAGGGAAGAGTAGAGGGAGACAATGATCTCTTTCTTCCCGGATGCAAAACCCTTAGTAATGAGATATGGCACATAGAAGGACTTTCTGACCACAGTGGCAATGTGGTGGTCAAAAGAGAGGTTGATGTCAACCTGTGTTCCCAGATCTCTTATAACACCTTCTGTGTTCAGTGGACTACCATCGATGTGGTAATTCATGGGAACCAGGTTTATCCCAAAACGGATGACGACACATTTTTTTGGCATTGAGCTTAAGGCCATGGTTCTGACACCAGTCGTTGGTCTCAGTGAAGCCTTTCTGTAGGATGTCAACATCACTTGGGAGTTAATAATAGCTCCCAACTTGCAATCGTCTGCAAACTTTGTCAGCCAGAGTCCCTTCGAGTTGGCTTGGACTTCAGAGAAATAGATACAAAACAGGACAGGACCCAGGACTGTACATTGTGGGACTCCACTCATGACTGGTTGGCAGTCTGACTTGGAGTCAGCTACTTTCACAATGTGGGTTCTACCTGTGAGCCAGTTTGCAACCCACCTAGTGATATAGGCATTGATGCCTAGCTTAGTGAGTTTTTCTATGATTCCTAAGTGGGGAATGGTATCAAAGGCCTTGGCCAGATCAAAGCAGGCTGTATGAACCACCTTGCCTTCATCCACAGCTCTGGTGACTGACTCAAAGAAGATAACCAAGTTGAGCAGACATGATCTACCCTTCACAAAAACAAACTGTGTGGGATCCAGAGTTGGAGATTCCCTATATCCTTGTTTATTATGTCCATGATGATGCATTCCATAGCTTGTCATATCAGACTCATCCGGCTAATGGGGCGATAGTTCCCAGGGTCTGTAGTCACTCCTCCTTTGCGGAGAGGGATGACTGTAGCAGTTTGCCATTCGGTAGAGACAAAGCCTGAGGTGAGGCTGTGGTTGAACAGGGCACACAGGTGAGGTGCCAGTTCACTCTGTAATTCATGTAGAACACAGCCAGGGATATTGTCGGGTCCCATAGAAGTTGTATTCTTGGTCTTGGACAATGCTGATTTAACCTGTGCAGCAGTAATACTGGGTGCCTAGCAATCTACTGGTATTATGACTGGTCCCTTGGGGGGGAGGGTTAAAATTGGTACTGAATCTGTTGGTCAGTATATTGGGAATATCTGTTGGCTCAGTATAGGAGGTACCATTGTGCAGTAGCTCAGAGAAAATCTGGGTATTGCTGTGGAGATTCTTTACATAACTATAGAAGGCCTTGTGGTTGTCTTTACTATCTGCTGCAATTCTGTTTTCATAGCTAGCTTTAGAGGATTTGATGAGGGATCTCAACTTTTTGTTGAGGCTGATAAGGGAGTTTTTCCAGTCTTGGGACTTCACCTTATTCTGCATCAGTTTCCTCCTTCTGTTGTAGAGTTTGTTTATGACAGGGGACCACCAGATTGGATTCCTTTTTTGGAGGAGAGTGTCTTGGTTCTGTTGGGTATGGTGACAGCCATGCATTTGTGTACGTGTTCGTACAGTGCACTGGTGTATGATTTGGCGGTCATGCAACTGATCTCCATTTGCATGGGTGCCGTGAAGTTAGCTACCTCTGTTTTTAGGAGCCCAAAGTTAGCTTTGGAGAAGTTTTTCATGGTGGTTGCCTTTACTGGGGGGGGCTAGGGATGAATTTCCAAGGTGATTAACTTGTGGTCGGATCTAACCAGGGAGGAGTTGACTACTGGTGTAAAGCAACAGTCGCTCATGTTAGTAATGACCAGGTCGATGATGTTGCTACCTCTAGTGGGGGTAAGAACGATCTGATCCAGGGCATTGGAATTAATGAATTCCAGGAAAACTTGGGCAAGTATATTGGTATATGAGTAGTTTTCCCAGTTAATGGAGGAGTAGTTGAAATTACTCAATATGACAGTATTAGGTTGGACCCTAATATTCTCCAGGGTGCTTAGGAATGTGGAGTGTGAGTCTTGGGACATGGTTGGGGACCTAGAGCAGGCTTCAACCTGAATCGCTGTCTTAACCACTGTTAGATGCACCTGAAGTATCTCAGATGCATTATGTTGGGCTACTAGTCTGGAGGTGTGCGCATCCTTTATGAATATGGAAACACCACCGCCTTTGGATCTTCAGTCTATGTTCTGGGGCCAAAAGGTGTGGAATGATTTACAGCCTGGTAGTGCAGGGGTGCTTTCTGCTACCTTGAACCAAGTCTCTGTTACTGCACAAATGTCAATGTTCTCCACTCCAGGTCTCTGTTATGGCACAAATGTCGATGTTTTCCATTTTAAGGAATACTTCAAGTGAGTGCATTTTGAGATTTAGACTTCTAGCATTGGGCAGCATAACCCTCAGACTGCATTTGTTTGTAGTTGTTACGGTGTTAATTTGGTCTTTGGAACACTGCCTAAAAAAGACACTCTGGGGTGGAAAGAGCCTTGGCCAGTATCAGGAAGCCCAGGGGTGACAGATGCAGGCCATCTCTGGCAAAGCATCGAGGTTTGTCAATCATCCCATGCAGACAGATATTGGAACCCCTTAGAATGACAACAGAAACTTAGCCAATTGTTGAAATTAATCATTTTCTGCTTGTATTGTGGTATCATTCTAGGTGACTGTAGGATGCTGCTTAGGGCTAGGATCATACCCACCTGGGCTACATAATCCGAGAGCTCATCCATGTCTCTTTTCATGTAGTCCAGGGAGGTACGTCTCAGGTCATTCACACCCACATGTACAATGACAGAGTCATATTTGTACCTGTTGTTGAGGGACCTGAGTGCGTCCATTATGTGGTGGATCCTGGCGCCTGACAGGCAGCTGACTGTTACTTTCTCCTTATTCAACCTAGTGAGTGGAACATCAGTGTGCCTCACTATCGAGTTACCTATGACTAGTGTATTTGGCATGCTGTTTTGCCTTATGGACTTTGGTTGAGTGGCACACTGTTCAGGAGAGTTATGTGTCTTGTGATTATTGTTGTGTTGTGGTGGTCAAGTGCATTTCTGCCTTGGAGGTCTCTGCTGTTTGTGTAGATTTTTATTGAGAGCCTCCGCGAAGGTGGGTGTACATTTTGTGTTTTTATGTGAAGGCAGTGCTGGTGTGTGTGTTCTGGAGGGCTATGTGTTCCATGTGATGTGGTGCAAGTGTTGACCTTCTCCTCTTGACCAGCTATTCCAGTCTTGGCTGGAGAGTGTGTGGCTTCCAATTTGGATATATAAGTGCATCTCTTACAAGTCTGAGTGTTGTTAAATTATTCCTGGATTGCAGCAACCTGATAAAAAATCGACTGGAAACCAGCAAGAAAAAAATCCAGGCGAAGATCCAAACACAGCTCACGTATTTTATTGTACAAAAAACCAGCAGTTGTTAAGCGCTTTCATCCAAATAGATATGGACTTCATCAGAACAACATTACTATGCCCTCACTTTCATTATATACATAGATTTCCCGCCAAAACCCCCAATTATTCTATCAAAAATTCAATTAAAAATATATTGGTTAAATACTCTGAGGTAGAGGTACTTTTTCATACACATCTTGCATTTAAGAAGACAAGTTACCATAAAGTTAAAAACTTCATGTATATTGTAACTACCTCCATATCAAGTGTTGTAAATTGTCCATATAGCAAGTACCACAATAAAATATGGATAGTAAACAGTATAACTTTATACTGGATACAACTGTACAAATATAAAATATAAGATACAATGTCTTACATAAATAGTTATACTATTTGGTAAACTGATGTAGTGTCATACATCACACATTCTTAACCAATTAGTAAATGTCAAAATAAAAATATCAACATTGAAAGCAATAAATAGTAATACAAGTAATTAAAATAAGATGTTACACCCCCTTCAGTTTTGTCCCATGTCAATATATGTTTTCTCATATGATTATGAAACTATTAAATTGTAAAATATCTTATGGATGCTTGATTATAAATCCTAGATTATACCATAGTTATCTAGTCTCTTAACAATGGTTTTGTAGGTATCACTTCATTGAGTCCTGGTGGTACTCCAGCATTTAATCTAATCTGCCACCTTACCTCTTTATCACTCACAAGTGCCTTTATGTTACCCCCTCTTGGGTTTGGTTTCACTATTTCCAATATGGCAAACTTGAACCCTGTGCAACTTGTATTATTCATAAGGTGTCTTGACAGAGCATTATTTGTATCTAATTTTTTAATACAATATAAATGATCGTATATTCTATTTTTCAAATGTCTATCAGTTTTCCCTACGTAATAATTCATGCATGTGTTACACAGGGCTAAATATATAACATGTTGGCTCAAACAATTGCCATTGCTAAACCTAATTTTACTTTTGACATTATTACGAAGGGTAATAGATACTTCCTCGAAAATAAAGCTGCAGTAATTGCAATTGCCACATTTTTTGGTACCCGTCTTTTTATAATTAATATTATTATTGGAATTATACTTTAACTCTATTATTCTCTTAATATTATTTCCTGTTTTATATACATAACAGGGATGAGTTGGTATCTTATCTTTTATACTATTATCACTTGTCAAAATATTCCAATTTGAGTTTATTATGCCTTTTATTTCATTGCTATATGCTCCATATTTCAGGATGCATGCTTTTTGGTGTCTCTTATCTATGTTTCCCACTTTGTTGCTATTTCCATTTATCATCTGCTTTCCTTTATCACTTACAAGTCCTATACCAAGTAGGGGGGGATATTTTCGGCCCCATTCTTTTGCCACATATGTTGTAATATCTGTTATCATATCAATAGGATATCCCTTTTCTTTGAAGGCTTGGCTAATAAAATTTAATTCGGATGACAATCCTTCCTTTGTAGTTGTCATTCTCGCTGCTCTTATACACTGCCCTTTTATTATTCCCCTTTTGGTACTATATGAATGGGCACTGTCATAATGTAGATATCCATTACTATATGTATCTTTCCTATAAATTCTAGACTGGAATGATGTACCATCGTTAAATATATAAGTATCTAAATAGTTGATCCCCTCTTTTTTAGCTTTATATGTGAATCTTAGATACTCTGTGGTCTGGTTTATGAATCCCAAAAACTTTGACAGTTCATCCCTGCTTCCGGTCCATAGGATGAATATGTCGTCCAGGTAACGGACGTAAATTTTGATACATTTCATCCAAATGGAATTGATTATAAATTCCACTTCCCATTCTAGTAGTACTAGGTTTGCGTATATGGGAGCACAAGATGCTCCCATAGCCACTCCTGATACCTGCCTAAAATATTCGCCTTCATAGTAAATTAAAGTCTGAGTGTTGGGAGGTTGGGAGGTAAGAGGAGATGGTTGTCAGTGTACATGAGGGAGTTGCTACATTGCCTCAGGATACCCACTTTCACCAGGTTAACAGGAGAGTGCACAGGGAACTAACCTTTAGATATGCTTGGAGGGTTAAGCATTAATAATAAGTACTGGAGATGTTTCCTTGTAGAACGTTTAGTGCTGGTAGCACTTTTGTCTGCTACAACAATTGTTACAATATGTGCTAAAGTGCTTGACTAATACGCTAGTAAAAGTGCAGGAGAGAAAGTACAGTTTTGTACCTACCATAAATGTAGATGTCCGATAGATATGCAACTGCAGTCATAACATATGGGTTGTCCTGCCTCAGGCAGCCCTCGGTCGGCCGAATTCCAAAGTCTGGGTCCGGCGTCGGCTGGTGTCACCTCCTCTCCGACGTCACAACGGCTGGAGTATAAAGGCATCGGCCGATGCCATCTTCTTCAGTGTTTCTTGCCCCAGATGCCAGGTGCCCTCCTAGGAAGGCTAAATTTGGTGAATGGATAAACAATTCCAGACATGCACAACAGTAATAAACAGATACACCATAGGAGATACCCCCAGCTAAAGGGAACAGGGGGAATGGACCCAAATGAAGGAAAAGAGGGGAAGGAGGGAGGGAAAATCCGACTGCAGTTGCATATCTATCGGATATCTACATTTATGGTAGGTACAAAACTGTACTATGTCCTTCAAGAATGCAACTGCATAGCCAAGCTGGGGGTGGATGGAGCTAAGAAAAAGATAGTGTAGCTAAAATGCCCTGCAGGACTGCCGAAGCAAAGCCTGCTCGGGATCTGGAGTATAAAAGCAGGTTGTAGTGTTTGGTAAATGTATGCACGGAGCTCCATGTAGCAGCCTCTAGAATGTCCTTTGTAGCCACTCCTCTTAGGAAAGCTGTGGATGTGGCTATAGCTCTGGTGGAATGTGGCCTAATATTGGCTGGCACACTTTTTCCATGGTGAGAATAGCAGAATCTGATGCAGTGTCCAATCCATTTTGAAATTGTTTGCTTGGAGATTGCTTTTCCTTGTATGCCAGCAGCATAGGCTACAAACAGCTGGTCAGACTTTCTGGTGGCCTTAGTTCTGTCCAAGTAGTAGCGTAGTTGCCTGTGTATGTCCAAGGTATGCAGCAGTCTTTCCCCTCTATTTTGAGGATTGGGGAAGAAGGTAGGAAGGTGAATAGCTTGATTTAGAGAGACCCTGGAAATCACCTTTGGCATGAAAGAAGGATTTGTTCTTAGAGAGACTCTGTCCTGATGGAAAATGAGGAAAGGAGGTACTGCCATGAGTGCCTGTATCTCCGAGACTCTTCTTGCTGATGTGACTGCCAATAGAAAAAACGTTTTCCATGATAGAAATTGCATCTCTGAGGTTGCTGCTGGCTCAAAGGGAGGCAGAGATAATTTTTCCAGTACAAAATTGAGGTCCCATGCAGGTACAGGTTGTTTCCTGGGAGGCTTGATATTCTTTATTCCTCTCAGGAACTGTCTTAGCAAAGGATGTGAGAACACTGGTGGATCACAATTGTATCTTGCTGAGATTGCTGAGGCATGAATCTTTATGGAAGAATATGAGAGTCCAGAATGAAACATTTCTGCCAAGTATTCCAATATCTGAGGTATACTCAGTACTGTTGTATCCTGACCCCTGTTGGCAGCCCAGATGCTGAATCTCTTCCACTTGGCTGAATAGGCTTTTCTGGTGGATGGTCTGCGTGCTTCCAATAAGATGTCCTGAACTGCCTTGGAAAGATTGGAAGCGGAAGGAGTTAAAGTAACCTCCAGGCTGTCAGATGTAATGTTTTCAGGTTTTGGTGAACAGCCCTGTAGTTGTGTTGTGTTAGGAGCAGGGGCCATAGGGGCAGAGTCCACGGTTTGGTCCGAGTTATGCTCTATAGCAATGGGTACCAGTGTTGCTTTGGCCAGTCTGGAGCTATCAAAATGCCCGTTGGTTGTTCTGCTTTGATCTTCAGGATCACCTTGGTCAACAGTGGCAGAGGGGGAAATGCATAAATTTTTAGGGAATTCCAGCTGAAGGAGAGAGCATCCGTTGCCCAGGCTAGTGCATGGTGGGTCCTGGTACAGAACTTTTCCAGGTGATGATTCGTGTGAGACGCAAATAGATCTATGTCCGGTCTTCCCCATGTCTTTGTTATTTGTGAGAACATGTGTGGATGCAGCATCCATTCATGTGGATCCAAGAAATTTCTGCTCAACTTGACCGCCAGTACATTGTCCTTGCCTGGCACAAACTGGGATTGCAGGTGTATCTTCTGACTCAGTGCTTTTTCCCAGAGAATCATTGTTAGTCTGCAGAGGGGGTATGAATGAGTCTCTCCCTGCTTGTTTATATACCACATGACAGTGGTGTTGTCTGTCCTTATAGTAAATGACCTTGCTGCAGTGATTATTCGAAATTCTCGATTGCATGTATCACTGCCAGCATCTCTTTTTGGTTTATGTGCAGATGTCTTTCCTTTGGTGTCCATTGACCTTGAACGCATCTGCCCTCCATGTGCGCCCCCCATCCATGATCTTAGGCATCTGTTGTAATTATTTGACCTGCTTGAGGTCTGTTGAAAGACATGCCTTTGTTTAATTGACTTGCTTGAGCCCACCACAAGAATTCCTTTTGCAGACATGGAATAAGTGGGATTACGTCCTCTAGGCTTTGGCTGTGTTGTGACCATAAGCTTTTCAAATACCATTGCAGCTTTCTCATATGAAGTCTTGCCAAAGGTATCAGGAGAATGCATGATGCCATGAACCCCAGGGCCTGCAGGAGTTTCCTTGCAGTCAGCTGGGGGAGCTGTGCTAGGCCTTTGAAGTACTCTGGTAACTGCTGTTGTTTTTCCTCTGTGAGGTAGGCCATTTGTGTTTGAGTGTCCAGTTTGGCTCCTAGAAAAATAATCTGTTGGGATGGCAGTAGCCTTGACTTTTGAATGTTGACTGTGTATCCCAAGGCCTGTAGTAATTGCATGACATAGTCCCAAGTTTTTTATTAAGGTTTGTCTGTTGTCTGCTTGTATGGGGCAGTCGTCCAGGTAGGGGTATATTTGAATTCCCTGGAGTCTGCAGTGTGCCACTACTGATGCCAGGCATTTCGTGAACACTCTGGGCGCAGTAGATAAGCCAAACGGCAATGCTGAGAATTGATAGTGCTCTGTCCCTGCAAGAAATCTGAGGTATCTTCTGCAGCTTTGTCTGATTGGGACATGCAGGTATGCCTCCTTGAGGTCCAGAGTGACCAGCCAAGACCCCTTGCCCAGCATGGGAAGGAGCTGCTGTAAGGTTAGCATTTTGAACTTTGGCACAATGAGAAAGGTATTTAGAATAGACAAGTCCAGTATAGGCCTCCGTTTGTTTTCCTTTCTTGGAACAAGGAACAGTCTTGAATAGAATCCCTGGCCTTGTTCCTGGGGAGGTACCTTTTCTATTGCTTTTATACTTAATAGCTTTGAAACTTGAATGAGTGCCTCTGTCCTTTGATGGTGTGGCAGGTTTGGCATGCCTTGTCTTGTAGGTAAAGTATGGAAGTGGAATCTGTAACCCTTGTCTATTAAATCCAGAATCCAACTGTCCTTGGTTAAGATATGCCAGTTTTTTGAGAATAAGGATAATTTTCCGCCCAAGGGTGCTTCTGTCTGATCCCTTGTAGGCGGTATGAAAGTCAAGTCATTGTGATTGTCCTTGTGGTGCAGCTGGACTGGCTGCAGCACTTCTTTGATTTGTAGGTTGCCATTGGCGTCCCCTGTAGGAGCCTCGGTATTGGCCTCGGCCTCGGCCACGCCTGTTCTTTCCCCTTTGAAACCTGTCCGAGTCTGGGAAGGACCAATTTTTTGAAGGCCAGTTTCTACTGAATCTGGGTGGCTGAACCTGGAGGAAATCCTTGACTGTCTGTACTGACTTAGCTTTTTCCTCAATGGACTTCAATACATCTTGTGCATTAGCGCCAAAAAGCTTCTGTTTTTCCAGAGGTGCATCAAGTAACTTTACTTTGACATGGTCTGGCAGTGGCTGATCTTTTAACCAAGCATGTCTACGTATCACAGCCCCAGTCATAGCTGCCCTACATGAAGCTACCAATGCATCATAACCACACTGAAGAAAATTAGAAGTTATGTCCTTACCATAACGTTCCATGTGGAGTGTTCATCTCGCCTTTGTTCTTACACCTGGGTTCGGAGCCGATCCTCGGCTCCGTGTCGGCCGCTTGCAAGCTCTGCATCGAGAAGAAGCTCGAGACCAACCTAACTCCCACAATCCCCCTCTGCCTTTACCTCAGATCTAGTTTGCAAGCAAACCAGAAGTCAGAGAGAGAGCACATTCATGCAAAAAACAACATAACTGTACAAGCACTTATCCATATATATATACAAGATATACATATATACACAACCACTGCAAAAGCAGAAGCCAAATAATCCAGACCAGGCACCAAACTGTACGTTCTTCCTGAGGGTGGGAATGTAAGAACAAAGGCGAGATGAACACTCCACATGGAACGTTATGGTAAGGACATAACTTCTAAATGTGAGAGTGTTCGATCTCGCCGTTTGTTCTTACACCTGGGTAGCGTCCCTAGCTCCATGTTCCTGAGGAACTCACGGGAGAACGTTCTTGAGCACAGTGGAACCAAAGGTTGCCCTGTCCCTAGAAACCCTGTCTACCTTGTAATGAGAAATGAATGTATGTGGTTTAGACCAAGTAGCAGCTGCACAAATAGTGTCTAATGGTAGGCGAGCTGCATGAGCCAGGGATGTAGACACTGATCTTGTAGAGTGTCCCTTGGGTTTGACAGGTAAAGTTTGTTTTGAAGAATCATAAACGAATATAATGCAATCAGTTAGCCATTTGGAAAGGGTTCGTTTAGTAACTGCTACACCTTTCCTGCTGTCAGCAAAAGCTACAAAAAGTTGATCAGATTTCCTGTGATCCTTTGTTCTATCCAAGTAAAATCTAAGTTGTCTATGAACATCCAACTTGTGTAACATATACTCCAATTTATTGGAGTGATTTTTGAAAAAGGTAGGTAATTCAATGGATTGATTAATATTATTAATAGAGCAAACTTTGGGGAGAAAGGATGGATTAGTGCGAAGAGATACTCTGTCAGAGTGAAAGATCAGATAAGGATGTTTAATGGAAAGAGCCTGAAGCTCAGACACTCGCCTAGCGGATGTAATGGCTACCAAGAAGAGGGTCTTCCACGACAAATACTTCAATGGACAAGAGGAGGCTGGCTCAAATGGAGGTAACATCAATTTAGATAATAAAAGGTTTAGATTCCAAGGAGATGTAGGAGATCTAACTGGTGGTCTAATATGGAAAGATCCTTTTAAAAAGGCCTTACAAAGTCTGTGAGCCATAATAGGTGCCCCACATTCTTCCACATGAAAGTTGGAAATGGCAGCCAATTGCACTCAAAGTGGCAGGAGAAGCTCCTTGGTGGAACAATTCTGTTAAAAACTCCAAGATCTTGTTTAACGGAGCTATGACAGGGTCCAAATGCTGTGTATTTGCCCAGAATACAAAACGCTTCCATTTACTAGTGTAGGTTTTTGTAGTGGAAGCTTTATGAGAAGCCACTAGTATATTCTGAACTGCAGGTGAAAGAAGATCAGACCTGGCTAAGAAGGCGGAGCAGCCAAGCTGCTAGATGGAGTGACAAGAGCGAGGGTGGGAGCCCCTGACGAGTGGGTCAGTAGATCTGGCTCTGGGTCCAGGATCCAGGGTCCCCGAATGCGTGTGCCAGAAGAAAGGGAACCAAATTTGACGAGGCCAGAATGGGGCAATGAGGATAATCGTCCTTTGCAGGTTGTTGGCTTTCTGCAGAAACTTTGCAATCGGGGAAAGGGAGGAAAAGCGCAGGAGACCCGGGGCCAATCGTGCACCAGCGTCCCTGGGGACTTCCCCTGGAGGGGGTAATAGGGCAAAGTAGCTCCTGCATTTGGCGTTCATTGGAGACGCAAAGAGATCGCAGGAAGGCTGGCCCCACTTGCGAAAAATCTTCTTCGCAACTGACTGTTTGAGGGACCACTCGTGAGGCAACAGGATTGCTCTGCTCAGCCTGTCGGCTATGACGTTGGATGACCCGGGATGTGCGTTGATCAGAAAGCGACCCGTGGACTCCGCCCATTGCCAGATTCTCAAGGCCTCTCTGCATAGCTGATAAGACTTGGTTCCCCCTTGTTTGTTTATGTACCAGACTACGGACATGTTGTCTGTCTGAACTGCAATAGTCCCTAGAGGAAGAAGGGGAGCAAAGTGTTGCAACGCTAGAAACACTGCCCTCAACTCTAGAACATTGATGTGCAGATTGTACTCTAAATTGGTCCATTCGCCTTGGACTGTCTGTCCCTGAAAGATGCCCCCCCACCCTATCAGGGAAGCGTCCGTGGTAACCGTAGCTGTCGGCGTGGGTAGCACAAATGGTCTTCCGCTGGAAAGGTTGCAAGTCTGAAGCCAGCAGGCTAGGTGTGATTTGCATGTGTTTGTGATCAGAATTTCGTGTGTCAGAGGTAGCTGTTGGAACGACCATTGTGCAAACAGTAGCCATTGTAGAACTCTCATGTGCAGTCTTCCCAATGGTATCGCAATGAGAGAAGCTGTCATGAGACCCAAAACCTTCAGAACCAGTTTTGCTGGGGATTTTCTGGATGACAGAAAAAGAGATATGTGGCTTTGTAGTGAGGCTATCCTTTCTGGAGGAAGTCTTAGAATTAAATGATGCGTATCCAATTCTGCTCCTATGAATGAGATATGCTGTGATGGCTGTAGTGAAGATTTTTCGAAATTTACGGAAATTCCGAGATGAACACAAAGCTGTAGTGTGTAATCCCTGGCCTGAATCAGTTGATGCTGGGTGGTGGCAGAAAGGAGCCAGTCGTCCAGATACGGAAACACCTGGAATCCGAGGCGTCTCAGGTGAGACGCCACCACTGCCATGCATTTGGTAAAACCCTGGGGCTGAGGTCAGACCAAAGGGCAGGGCTCGAAACTGAAAGTGGCTGGCTCCCAGCCGAAGCGCAAGTGATCCCTGGGCCCTGGCCATTTTGATGTGGTAGTAAGCGTCCTTCAGATCTATTGAGCACATCCAATCGTCCTTCTGTAAAAATGGAAGGATTGATTGAAGCGTGACCATTCGGAACTTTTCTTTCTTGACGAAGGTATTGAGGTTGCTTAGGTCCAGAATCGGCCTCCAGTCCCCTGTCTTCTTTGGAACTAAAAAGAACCTTGAGTAAGTTCCGAATCCTCTTTGGTCCGCTGGGACTGGTTGGATGACTCTTTTCTAGCAGCTTTGAAATTTCTATAGCTGCAGGGTCTCGCAGATGGGGCGGCACATCTGGGAGTCTTCTCTTTGGAATGGGGGGCAATAGGAAGGGTATTCTGTAGCCTCTGGTAACAACGCTTTTTACCCAGTTGTCTGATGTAAGATTTTGCCAGGCCTGAGGGTATAAAGCTAAGCGACCCCCAACTGCCTCCAGAGCAGGACAGTCGGGCCTCCTCTCAGGAGTGCTGGAAAGGTTTTCCAGGGGGTGTATCCCTGTCACCTTGGTTTTGCGGACCCCCTCTGCCGCCAAGGCGGCATCTTCCACCTCTGCCCCCTCCTCTGCCTCTAGAGGGGGCATCACCCTGTGTGCCTGGGAAAGATCCTTGGGGTTTTTGAAACCACATTTTTCCACCGCGTTGCCCTTTGGGGTACGGTCTGGATGGGGTGGAAAAATGGACTCCGACAGCAGACAGAGTCTTTCCCTCCTGCTCACACCGGGTAAGGGTCTCCTTTACTTTGGGGCCAAAGAGAGTGGCACCGTCAAATGGGGCGTTAGTAAAGGAAGACTTGAAGGCTTCCGAAAATGAACATAAGCGCATCCAGGTTTGTCTACGAAGAGTAACTGCTGAAACTGCTGCCCTACTCGATCCTTGCTGCGTATGAGATCAGCCTCATGGACGAGTTTACAATGGATGTAAGGGTATTGAGATGTGCTGTAACTTTCTCTGAAACAGCAGCATCTCTAGTACCCTGGAGGGTATCTCCCAACTCTTTGATTAGATCCCTCTGTAGCCGTGTGAAGTGGGTCAAATAGTTCAGGGATCGCATAGAAAAAGCCGCTGAACTAAAAATGCGCTGCATACCTGTCCATAGTCCTAGAATCTCTGTTAGGCAGATGGACAGATGAGGAAGATTCCGACATCTCCTTTTTCATGGCCGCTGCCACCACCATAGCGTCCACTGGCACTCCCTTTGTTAGATAAACCTTATCCTGAGGGGCAGTAATATACTTGTTAGGCTTTCTAGGGACTGGCTCCACCGTGTCAGGCGTCTCCCACGCCCTTCGAGCAATCAGCTCCATTAACTCATCGAAGGGCGGAGTGACCCAGGAGGAGGAAGGGCGAGCACCAAATGCCTTCAGCAAGACTGACTCATCCTTAGAAGGTGGGAGGGATTGCCAATCACCTCTCTGCTTTAGGATCTCCAGGATGTCAGAAAAAGAGACATCCTCTGAGGGTGACTTTGGGGACCCTTCTGACTCATCCAAGTCAGTGTCCGATGTCAATGATTCTTGTGGAGAATCTAAGTGTCTCCTCTTACACAATCTTTTCCTAGGGACTTCTTCGGGGGGAGCATCCGAAGAAGCCTCCGAGGAAGAGGGGCACCCTCCAGGGTGGCTGAGACACAGGTGCTCGACGCTTAGATGTAGCCGTGGGTGCAGAGGAGGATAATGGTCCTTTATGGGGAGGAGAAGCTGTTTCTGCTGATGTGGTTGTCTGGGTAGACAACACCTTCCTCATGAGGTCGAAGGCCCCCGGGTCCCAAGTCGAGGTATCTCCCGGTTCCAAAGAAATGGGAAGAATCCCCGAAACAGGCACCGAAGGCATCGACCCCGAGGACGGAACCGAGTCGATCCGAGCCGAGGCCCCGAGAGTGAGCGTCGGAACCGAAACATCGGTCCGACTCTCGGTCCCGGAACCAAGGATGGATCTTCAGCTCAGAGACTCCGGTACCGGATCCGGCGGAGTCGAGGTGAACGGAGCCGACCGAGAGAAGGACGGTTCTGGCACCGAGGGCTCCACAATCAGCAGATCAGCCTCTTCCGGCTCCGAAGACTGGACAGGTCTCAGAGGAGAAACAGATGGAGATAAGGGAAGGCCTTCGAGTCTCGACACCAACTGAGAGGAGACCGAGATGAGTTTGGATAAGGCCGTATTCTCCATTAACTTCTGCACCACGCGGTCTACATCGGTGTCGGAGAGGGGTCTGGAAGAGCGCGTCGAAGAAATCGAAGACGGAGCCGACCTCAACAGTGTCGGGGGAGGGAGCTCCGTCACCGGTTCCAAGACTCGTGGCTCGGAAACTGACAACAGTTGAACACTCGGTCCCGAAGTCTGTGGAACCGGTGATCGAACTTTAACTGAAGAGCTCGGAGCCGATGACCTGGGCTCCGACGTCTTCGATTCCTTCGAGGATTTGGATGCCTGGTCTGAAGCATCCAGAGCCTCTTGAAAGGTAGGTTTTAAAAGACCCCTATCCATGAGTTTCCTGCGCCTATCTGCCATGACCCTTCCACTGAAAGAATGACAAATTGAACAGTCTTCTTGCAGATGGAGAGGGCCAAGACAGTAGACGCAGGAACTATGATTATCAGTAACTGACATCTTTTGCCCACATTGGCAACGTTTAAATCCAGACTTAGCTTTCTCAGACATCTTAGTAAAGCTAACAAAATAAAGATAGTAAAAAGTAAAAAGTCAAGTCCAGTAGGTATGTCCAATCCGGTAATTTTGTCAAATCCAGTAAAAATGTCTATCCGGTAGTCAATCCAGTAAAGGGTGGGGTTAGGCCCCGAGGGAAACTCTAATAAAGTTTAAAATAACTTTAAATGGAACCGAGAATTCCTCGAAACATATAACACACACACACACACAGTCACTAGATAACTTTTTAGAAAAATGTAATTCTTAAGAAATACAAGAAAAAATATATAAATCTTAGCTTAAGGTGCTCGAGCTCATCAAACTGATGCGAACGCTGCAGCGGCAAACTAGATCTGAGGTAAAGGCAGAGGGGGATTGTGGGAGTTAGGTTGGTCTCGAGCTTCTTCTCGATGCAGAGCTTGCAAGCGGCCGACACGGAGCCGAAGATCGGCTCCGAACCCAGGTGTAAGAACAAACGGCGAGATCGAACACTCTCACATTGATTGTTAACCTGCTGAGTGTTATGTATGTGATCCTGCATTGCCTTTCTGTCAATAGGCTCAGGGGAGGCTAACTTTTTCTGTAAATCATCCAGTAAAAAATCCTGGTACTGAAACATATGAAAAAGGCAGTTAAGAGACCTCATTGCTAGGGTGGTAGAGGTATAAACTTTTTTACCCCATCTCTCCATAGACCTGGCTTCCCTATCCGCTGCCAAAGGATTTTTGGCAGTGGAGGTAGCCACTCCCTTGGGACCCTGTGAAATAGTTTCTAAATCCACGGTGTGGGCCTTAAAGAGATGTTT
>NC_056739.1:172873351-173160851 GCF_019279795.1 Protopterus annectens
TGGTACCCATAACTTTTCTAAATTCAG
This sequence comes from Protopterus annectens, assembly GCF_019279795.1. Classification (NCBI taxonomy): domain Eukaryota; kingdom Metazoa; phylum Chordata; order Ceratodontiformes; family Protopteridae; genus Protopterus; species Protopterus annectens. The sequence continues at coordinate 172,873,379 of NC_056739.1, forward strand.
TGTCATGTCCTCACTAGTGAGGTCAGATTTCAAGTTGTCTCATTTGAAATAAAAATCAACCCAGAAAATTCAGCTAAACCAGAAACAGTTACGAACTATTCAGAGGCAAACAACATCCTATTAACTGACAGCGTGTTAAAATTCAAGGCTCCACCCAACCCAGAGACCACAGCTTCCTATACAGAATTATTCACAGAGTCCCTATACAAACATGGATGGCTGCATAGCGGCTGCCATACCTACCAGAAATAAACCCAAAACAAGGTCTATAAGAACAGAAGTAAACTTATGGCAAAACTCAGGAAGACAACTCAAGACAAGTGCTCTCTTACACAACTAAGTAAGAAACTAAGAGGTCTAATAAAGTCCAACAAGACCAGCTATGAATTCAGGACAGCTTTGCATGCCAAGGACAATCAGAAGGCCTTCTTCACCTATGTCCGGAATCTTAGCGGTAAAACACAGCAGTGTGCCAGACTGGTGGTGAACAGTACCACCTTCACTGATCACGGTGACACAGCAAATCTACTGTCTGATAAAAATCAGCTCAGACTTCACCCCCAACTCTCCCTCAGCTCCACCAGATGAAAGCCCCTCCAACATACTACCCCAAGCAATCATCAGGGACTAAGTGTTAGCAGCACTCGCTAAAGCCAAGAACATCATCTCCCTGGGGCTTGACAACATCTTCAGTTGCCTCCTGAATAGTCTAAAACATGACCTATCAGGACCACTTGAAGCATTCTTCAACTACAGCTTTAAAACAGGCTACATTCCAATTGAATTGAGGACTGCAATAGTCATTCCCCTCCACAAGAGTGAACCATCAACCGAGCCAGGTAACTACAGATCCGTTAGTCTACAGACCCATTAGTCTAACAAGCTTAATATGCAAAACCATGGAAGGAATGATCACAGAAATGATAAACAAAGACACTGGCAACCCAAAGACAATGGACCCATCCCAACCTGGCTTTATTAAGGAAAGCTCATGCCTACTCAACTTGGTAGACTTCTTTGAGAGGGTCAGCAAGACAATGGACAAAGATAAAACAGTGCATACTGCATATCTTGACCTGGCTAAGGCATTCAATACAATAACCTATTCAGGCATTTTTGACAAGATCTCTTAGCTAGGCATAAATCCTTACATAACTCACTGGACTGCTGACTGGCTCACACAGTACCCAATAATTCAGGATCAGTGAGACCACCTCCACCAAGAGACTGGTCACCAGCAGAATACTCTGGGGCTCTGTGCCTGGCCTGCTCCTGTTTGGTATCTAGTTTTTAAAAGTCAAGGCTAACATTCAAGACCTCTGGTTCACCAAGTTTGCAGATAACTGTAAACTGGAAGCTATTATAGATTCCCGTCAAGAGAGCAACATCTTCCAAGTGGGTTTAACACAAACAAATGATTGGTGCCAAAGCCATGGCCTAAAACTCAATGCCAAAAAATCCATTATTATGCCCATTGGGAAACTGTCACTCATAGTTAAGTACTCCATCAATAAAATGCCCCTAAGGGTAGAACCAGTAGTAAGGGATTTGGGAAATATGTACATAGCAATCTGGCCTTTGACCAACACATAGCTACAATAATAAGAAAATCATTCTATGTCATTAACATATAGGTAAGAATTTGGAATCCAGGTCTAAGGAAGTTATACTACCACTCTACTCTGCCTTTATCTGACCTGTCATTGAATACAATGCCCCCTTTGGCATGTAACCATGATACTTGAAACAACTGGAATGCCCACAAAGGTTTCTCACCAGGAGAATTCATGGCATGACTACCCTGTCCTACACTGATTGCCTAAAGGCTCTAAATCTGTATTTAGTCTCCTACAGGCTGCTGAATGGGGATCTTTGACTGGCCTACAGGGCTTCCTGAGACCCAGCCCTGATGGATCTATTGCACATGCACAAAACAAAGAGGACCATAAACACCAGATCCAGAGATCTGAACTTTGCTTCTGACATAAACAGAACATGCACAAGAGACAGATATGTGTCACAAAGGAACCCTGCACTTTGGAATAGGCTCCCCAACCATGTAAAACAGAGTTCATTCCTGACCCTATTAAAATGAAACCTTGACAACTGGATAGTTAATTGTAAATTTACCCTTGGTTTGAACCCCATGTCCATTAATGACAGAGGCTGTCAATAAGAAAAATATTACATTAACACCCCATGCATATCCTTAGTTACCTCCTTACTAACATGTCCCATTCCATCGTATAGGTGTCCATGATACTCGGAACACAAACAGTTTGGGGCATGAGGCTAGGCTTGTAAGGGCACTAGTGGTCATTAACCTAGTAACAACCTATGAACCTAAATATCCATATGATGGGGTTGGATCATCGACACCTCACACATGAGGGTAGTATGTGTCCACATAGCAGAAAAATAAATGATTTTTCTTGGAGAACTACATTTTAGGAGAGGGAAGAAAAGAGCTTGGCTAATGTAAGCAGCAATTCCTTAGATGTACAGCAACAGCAACTCAAGAAATATAGCTGGATATTACTGTCAATATAAGGCAAATTACTTTGCTGGAAAAGGAATCACAGAAGTACAACAAGATTTTGAAGAACTGGAGACTAACTTTCAAAGGCAACACACATGGTAACATTTCAGAAGTTACTGTCTATCTATGGCACGGGTAAGCGTGTTATGCTGTGCATCATGGGAATTAGTGAATGGATAGACTGGTTAAACAGCTCAGGGCATTGACTTACTATTGACTGGGAACAACCTGGGGATGTTATGTAGGGCTGTATCAGTGTGCATTGGCAAGCAAATATGGAAAATCATAAGTACTAACACAGAAGCAATAAGCCTTAAAGAAATATGCAAATAAAAAGAAAGATAAGAGAAAAACTCTAATTCTTAAACAGGTTGGTACCAAACAGGAAAAAATAAATATATCATTTAGAAAAACACAAGAAAATAAAGAACAATACCAATGAAAGCAAAAGGAACACAGGAAGGAAATCAGTTAGAAAAACAAAAGCACCAAAAGAATGAAGGACAGACAGTTCAGTCAAGCAGAGAGATTAAATATTTTACAAATACATCACGGTACAAAGAAAAATAGCAGTACGCATAGTGAAGCTTAGCAAAAAAAGACAAATGGCTGGCAAAACAGGGTGGTGAAAAAGAAAGATAGTTAAACAAATTGTTACATTTGGTATTTACAAAGAAATAGAAGAGAGTTTCACCAAATGGAGGTAAAAAGCCCTAGGAAAGTCAGCTGAATGCACTCAATTACCTTAGAGTAAAATGTAACTGTAAAGAAACGCCAAAAGATGAAAGTGCCCCAGACAGGAATTCCTGCAGAGTAACTGGTCATATCACTATGATTTTAAACCAGTCATGAAAGTAAAAGGAGGTGCCTCAAGACTGGCAAAAGCAAATGTGATTTCCCCTTCTCAACAGTAGGAGCAAAATGAGGGCTGGAAACTTTCTTATGACAGCCTTTCTTTAAGGATGATGCATTTTCCTCTGCAATGTTACCAAACTACTTGTGATGTATGTGTGATGTTCTCCACTCTGATGGCCGACAATCTAGCTGTTTCACCTGACTGAAATGTGATGCCTCTGAAGTTCAGGGCCCTTTCATTAATGAAAGCTTCCTAGTAGAAATGCACTACACAATATTGTGACCCCCTACAACAGTGAAAAATAATGTCTTATTGCAACAGAAAAACAATGTTATTCTGCTTAAAGCACTTCTGCAGAGGTGTAAGCCCACCTGCAGCCTATATGGGGGGCCACGACCACCACTAACTACATGCACTACAGCCTGAAGTAGAAGATATACTCCAAGATACCTCACCCTCAAATATGACATATCTTCCCCCACAATATTCTAATAGACTTGCAACTCCAAGTATCACAATTACAGTCCTCAAAATTACAATGAAGTCCTACCATCCCACACTTGCTAGATTCATGTTAACATCAACTTTACTACTTTACTATTTACCAACTTTTGTTTCAGTTCCCCATCCTTTTCTTTCTAAAAATCATTTTCGTAATTGTATGCGTTCTACTCTTTTGACTGAAACTATTTCTTCCATTTTTAATGCTGAGTTACCAAAAGGAACTTTGAAATTTAGTTCTAGTGCATTAACTTGATCACTTCTAGATAAACTAACAAAGTTTTCTGATGAAGTTCTGTGTGTGACAATTGAAAAAGAACAAAAGCACTAAAATCAGACTTGGTCTCGTTGTTGCTGCCATTCCAGTTGAGTTTTTACATTTTTAACTTCTAGGAATAGTCATTTTTTTTTAGTTTGCATTCAATGCCACATATACAGTTGAATCATACAGGTTATGTTTTACATCCTGTCTATGAAACATCGAGTTATTCTGCACGACACTTCCTATATGTCAGAAGCTTTAATAACACACTAAAATGTTTAACATTTTTGTTTCACTTCTGCAAACAGTTCAAGACAACCATAACAACAAACTGTATTCCTGTGTGCCCACTTATTTCTCAAACATTATATCGACATAAAAGGCATCAGATGATTCTCCATTCTTCTCATCAGAGAAAGAACAACGCAATCCATACTAATTTGCTAACACTTCACGCTAACACATGCAATCTCAAAAATGAATATGTCATCACAGCAGTGCATACGTGCTCAGTTACCAATATTCAGCTCTGCTGTCTAACATGCAGGTCTTCATAGCAAGTTATGCAGTCTGTAACTGGAATTTTATTTTTCATACTCACAGATCTTTGTCCAGTAACACTAGAGATGTTTACGATGCAGCCTTTGGTTTTGATCAGGTGAGGCACTGCTAGGTGAGTGAGGTAGTACAGAGATCTGTAAGGCAATTCAAATTGTATATAAATAAAAAGCAGTAAACGTACAAGTAAAAGAAATGTCACACAAACAACAAAACATTGGTGTTTGTAAATCACGTGCAAGAGCAGTACATGTGAAATTTCTGTAGCCCCTACACAGAAAGAACTTAACTACTGCTCTCAGAATGTCATTTAGGTGCCCTACTAGTACATATCAGTTCTCAGGATTGAGCATTCAGCAAGCTTAACTTCAAAACCAAACACAACTGATTAACCAATCAAATAACAAATGGCAGTACATTTGGTGGTTACTAACTGCTGATTGTCAGGCAGGTCAGTGGGTCCACCAATCAAATAGCACAGCTGGCCAATTATCTTCTGCTTAGCTTTCCCTTGATAAATAAGCAGCATTTTTATAGGAGAGCATGGTCTAGTACATATCATAATTGTCGTTCAGGTCAAGCTTCTTAATCCAAAAGCACACATGCCACCAATGGCATTTGCTCTTCTCTAAGTCAAATCGAGGCTTGTGCACTTTAAGCAAAACTAGGTGTACATAACATGGGGCAAGCAAATCAAGAGCTGAGGACAGTGATTTATTACAACAGCCTACCACATCATCATGACAGCCTGCAACATCCTATCATAGGAATTAAGGGAGCACATATGAGAACGTGTCAGAGGTAATGTGAATTGTAAAACAAGTCAGGTCTCCCCTCATCTCTAGATTAGGGGACCTAAGGAATGGGTAACTCAAGATCAAACAATACAAAGTTGTCAGACCGTGAGACCAGATCTGCCATCAGATCATAGGTCTTCACATCTAGTAGGAATTATCAAGTGCTTGTGAATGCCCAGATTTGTGTACTGCAGTGATAACAGCCCACTCAAACCCAAATCCTTTCATGATACATCTAAAGTCTCTAGCAAGAGTCACTGAGCCATCACTCTGCCATATATTACTCACCAACAACAATAATAACAACAACGTACTGGCAGCATAAAACTAAGCTGATGAGGAAACTGGTAAACTCTTACAAGAATGTCCTCATGCAACCAGACAGCAGGTGAGAAGAAATTGGAAGTTATGTACTCACCATAACGTTCCATCTGAGTAGGTGGATTCATTTGTCTGCAACCTGTGGGTTATGGATCCGATATCGGATCTGAACCGGCATGGTTTATCCAGCTATGGATCCGAGCTCCTAGCTCATCCCCTCTCCCATAATGCCCTGCTCTCCCTACATGACCTCAGATCGAGTTTGCCCTGTATCAAATACCCTAGCAAAGGGTAACACATTCTATGCAGGAAACTGACAAGGCCAGGGGGATAGGAGGGCGGGATGGTTGCAGACAAATGAATCCACCTACTCAGATGGAACATTATGGTGAGTACATAACTTCTAAATCTGAAGTAGGAGATTCATTTGTCAGCAACCTGTGGGACAGAGTCCCCAGCTACCTGAGTCTTGGGCGGCCGTCATGGAAGGATATTCCGAGCACGCATGAGCCAAAGGATGCTCTACCTCTAGATGTGATATCCAGCTTGTAATGAGAAACAAAGGTATGAGATGAAGCCCAGGTGGCTGCTGAACAAATGGCATCCAAAGGAATCCTAGCCTTAAAGGCCGCTGAGGTAGAAACAGACCGGGTTGAACGAGCATGGACTCCGTCCGGTGCGGACCTCCCGGAAGCTTGGTAAGCTAATAGAATACACTGGGAAACCCAGCGTGACAAGAAGACTTTGGAAATTGGTTTACCCAGATTGAATTTGGCAAATTAAATGAACAACTGGTCGGATTGCCTGTGACCAGCTGTCCTGTTAAGATAAAAATGAAGCTGCCTGTGAACATCCAACGAATGCAGCTTGTACTCGCCTTTGTTCTGATATTTAGTAAAGAAAACAGGGAGGTTGATGGACTGATTAATGTTTGCTTCCGAAGCTACCTTTGGAAGAAAAGAGGGATTGATCCTGAGGTACACGCGGTCCGGATGGAAGATCAAGTAAGGTGGCTTCATGGACAGGGCTTGAAGTTCCGAAACTCTTTTGGCTGAAGTAATGGCTACTAAGAATGCAGTCTTAAGAGATAAGAATTTTAGATCTACTGTGGCCGCAGGCTCGAAGGGGGGAGCAGTCAAGGCCTGAAGAACCAAGGAAAGATCCCATGGCGGAACCGCCTGCTTGACAGGGGGACTAAGCAGAAAGGTGCCTTTTAGGAAGATTTTACATAATCTGGCAGACATAAGAGGCCCAGAGTCATGACCAACATGATAATGAGAAATGGCCGCTAGCTGAACTTTGACCGTGGAACTACTGGCGCCATCATTAAAAAGAGTGGTAAGGAAGTCTAGCACCAAAGGAAGGGGAACCGTGAAGGGATCTAGACCCTGCCGCTCCGCCCAAATGGAGAATCGCTTCCATTTACTGCGGTAAATTTTTCTGGTAGAGGGTTTATGAGCCGCTACCAGAATGGCCTTAAAGGCGAGACGATACGGAGTCCTGATTAGGAGTGGAACTGGAGCAGCCAAGCAGTCAGCTTCAAGTTGTCCAGGTTCGGAGTTGGTAGGTTCGATGGGTGTGATATCAGATCCGGAATGGGATCTAGAATCCAAGGTGGATTCACTGAGTGAGACCTTAGGTAAGGGAACCAGATCTGCCGAGGCCAGAATGGGGCTATGAGGATCATTCTGCACCCCAACCGAGAGGCTTTCTGAAGAACCTGGAGCATCAGAGGCAAAGGGGGGTATGCGTAAAGAAGACCGGGAGGCCAAGCATGCACCAGAGCGTCTCTCGGGAAATCCCCTGGAGGAGGGATTAGAGTGAAAAAACTGTCGCACTTGGTGTTTAAGGGAGAAGCAAAGAGATCGCAACAAGGAGTCCCCCACTGTGCGAAGATACGTTTCGCTACTTGAGCATTGAGAGACCACTCGAACGGGGAGAGAATGGTGCAACTGAGCTTGTCCGCAAGGATGTTGGACCGACCCGGAATATGCGTTGCGATGAGAAAGCGGTTGGTGGAGATCGCCCATTCCCACACTCTCATGGCTTCTCGACATGAAGGGTAAGACCTGGTTCCCCCCTGTTTGTTGATGTACCAGACCACCGACATGTTGTCTGACTGAATCACAATTGTTCCCAGAGGAAGAAAGGCTTGAAGTGCTTGCAACGCCAAGAGCACCGCTCTCATCTCCAGAACATTGATATGCAGGGAGGTCTCTGAGTCGTTCCACATGCCTTGGACCGTCCGGCCTGCAAAATGCCCTCCCTACCCGAAGCGGGAGGCGTCCGTGGTCACTGTGGTGAGAGGGGGAGATGCACAAAAGGGGCGGCCTCTCTGGAGATCCTGGGAATGGAGCCACCACAACAGAGACCGCTTGCAAGCCTTACTGATTGCAATGGGGTGATGTAGGGGGAGAGAAAGATATGACCATTGTACTTGAAGTGTCCACTGAAGAACCCGCATGTTCAAGCGGGCGAGTGGGAGAAGAGAAATCGCTGCCACCATGGACCCTAGTGCCCTCAGGACCAATTCCGCCGGAACTGAGCTGGAGTGGAGGATGGCCCGCACCTGGAGTCGCAGATTCCGAACTCTGTCGGTTGTGAGAAAGGCTCTTAACCTCCTGGTGTCTAACCTGGCACCTATGAATTCTATCAACTGAGTAGGGGCCAGGTTGGACTTACCTATGTTTATCGTGATGCCTAGGCAGGGAGCTAGATGAAGAAAGGAGTCTTTTGCCAAGGATAGTAGATGCCTTGTTGGGGCGGTGAGAAGCCAGTCGTCCAGGTACGGAAAGACCTGCACTCCCTGAAGCCTCAGGTGGGCCGCAACCACTGCTAACACTTTGGTGAACACCCTGGGGGCTGTGGTGAGACCAAAGGGAAGGACCCTGAACTGGTAGTGACTGGCTCCCAGCCGGAAGCGAAGAAACCTCCTGGATCGTCTGTCCATTAGTATGTGGTAGTACGCATCCTTGAGGTCTGCAGAGCACATCCAGTGATTCTCTCCCAGAAGGGGGAGGATGGACTGCAAAGTGACCATCCGGAACTTCTCCTTGGGAACTGCCAGTTTAATAGGGACAGGTCTAAAATTGGTCTTAGGTCCCCCATCTTTTTTGGCACTAAAAAGAACCTGGAGTAGAACCCTGATCCGATCTGGTCTGGGGGGACGGGCTGGATGGCTCTTTTCCTCAGCAGATGGCCAATTTCTGCTGAAGCGGCCTCCCTCTGATCGGGTGGAACATCGGGGAGGGATTTTAGCTTTGGGACGTAAAGAAAAGGGATTTTGTATCCTCTGGATATAATGCGGAGGACCCAGCGGTCTGATGTTAAGGACTCCCATGCCGCTAGGTGCTCCGAAAAACGTCCCCCGACTGCCTCCAGAGTGGAGCAGACGTGCAACCCCTCAGGGTAGCTGCGCGGGCCACTCAGAGAAAGGTTCTCTGGACCCGAAATTCCTGGGAGCCCCTCTGCCCCTGGGGCGGTGTCCTCCCTGTCCTCCTCTGCCACGGAAGGACAGGTTGTCCGGAGCGGGTTGGGATTGCTGCGACTTCCGGAACCACATCTTCTTCTGGCCCTTTTGGTTCCTAGAGTAGGACCTCTGGGGCACAGAGAAGCGGACTCCGACGGCAGACAGCGTCTTCCCGTCCTTCTTGCACTGGACCAAGGTGTCGCGAACCGTCTTGCCAAAAAGGGCAGAACTGTCAAAGGGGGCGTTCGCGAATGACGCCTTGAAGGGCTCCGTGAAATTGCAATGGTGGAGCCAGGCCTGGCGTCTCGTGACTATGCCTACTCCTGCAGCTCTAGTGGCTCCCTCAGTAGCATGGGAAAGTAACCGCATAGAGGTATTGGTCACGGAACGAAGAGTGGCCATACGGGTGGAGTGCAAAAGTTTGTCCTCCTCCGACATGGACTCTGGGGGGGATGCAGCGTATTCCTTGATAAGATTGCGCTGCATCCTAATAACATGTGCCAGATAGTTGAGCGCCCTCACTGAGAAGGTCGCTGAACTAAACATTTGCATCCCCAAGTGGTAAATCATCCGAGACTCCTTGCTCGGAGGATGAACTGAGGGACTCTCCTGAGCGAGTTCCCTCTTAGTGGTTGCTGCCGTCAACATGGCATCTACCGGGGGTCCCTTGCTCCAGTGGGCACGGTCAGCAGGGGGGCTAAGAATCCTGTCCGGCCTCTTGGGGATTGGCTCCACGGTGTCCGGTTCCTTCCACGCCCTGGTGGTAATGAGGTCCACCAGGGGGTCGGCAGGAGGGGACACCCAAGAGGTAGACGGGCCCACTTCAAATGCCTCCAAGAACACAGACTCGTCCGAGGAAGACTTTGGGGCAGACCACCCACCTCTTATGTGAAGCATTTCCATTATGTCTCCAAAGGAGACATCCTCGGGGGGGTGATCTTGGGGAGCCTTCCCCTTCCTCCAAGTCCGTGTCTTCAGTTAAAGACTCGGGGGAGTCTATGTGCCTCCTTTAGGTGCTTCCTCGGGGGGGCTGTCCGAGGAGCCCTCGCAAGCAGTGTCTAGTTCCAAAGGAACTGCTTGGGGCATTGAAACGGGCTGTACCAGTGACCGGGTGACGGAAGCCTGACCCAGAGCAGATGGAGTGCGGAGCAAGTGCCGGGGGTCCGGAAGCCCTCAACAGAGCCCTCTCCACTACATCAAAAGCTGAAGGGGGGGCCAGCCTCGACCAAAGGATCCAACAGTCGGCTCCCCCTCGGATCCGAGGAGTGGATCGGAGCCGGCGCCGAGCCCCTCGGATCCGAGGAACCAGTGCGCTCCGACACGGACGGCGCCGAAGGCACACTGAGTCCCCCGGATCTGAAGCTCGGAGCAAGGCTCCGAGAGGTCGGATCCGAAACACTCAAGGGCAGGGTCAGATCCGAAGTACCTAGTACTGTCCCCCCCCCTCGAAGGAAGCCTGCCCGGCTCGCTCCGAGCCCGGTAGCGGGTTGGAGAAGGAGCTATGGGCTTGAAAATGGGGTGAGGCAGGAGCACTCCCATCTGCATCTGGGCCTGGATGAACCTTCCCATCATCCGGTCCAGATCAGTGTCGGAGAGAGTATAGGTAGACCTCGAAGAGGCTACCAAGGCAGGCCTAGAGTACCGCCTCGATAGCCTCGAAGGAGGTCGGGTCTCCTCCTCCTCAGGCCCCGGTGAAAAGGATGGGGACGCCGAGAGGAGGAGAGCCAGCAGCCAAGGAGGCCGGAGGAGAAGCCGGGGCCGAGGCGGAGGACTCGGCCCGCCGCTTATGGTGCTTCTCTCGCGGTCCTTCTTCCTGGCTTCCTCCTCCAAACCCGTGGGGAGTTTGAATCCCGGAGGAGGAGGGGAGCAGGCAAGGCAGCAACCGTCGTAACTTCTCAGAGGCGGAAGCGAAGCCGAGTCCGGGGGCAAAAGTCCCGCCAAGACCAGCTTCGACCTCCGCTCCTTCAATGCCCTGTGGTTGAACCCTGCACAGATTGAACATCCAGAGGTGAGGTGTTCAACCCCTCGAACACACACAGTGTGGCCATCAGCAGGGGATAGCTTATGGCCACACTAAAAAATTGCCTTTGGGGCCTCAGACATACTATATATTTTTTTTTTTTTTTTAAGAAAAAAAAAACTAACACACACACTAAAGGCCCCAAAGAAACACACACTCACACTAGCTACACGCCACAGAGGGGAGGGTACACAAAATTAATTTAACTTAACTCAAAAATAATATATATAGAAGGGGAACCTAACACTTTCACACAGTTAAAGTATTTTCAAGTAATAAAAACCCTTTTAAAGTACTACAAAACCACTCAGCTTTTGGAGCTCGAAATCTAGGCTGTCACCATGAACGCGGCAAACTAGATCTGGGGTCATGTAGGGAGAGCAGGGCATTATGGGAGAGGGGAGGAGCTAGGAGCTCGGATCCATAGCTGGATAAACCATGCCGGTTCGGATACGATATCGGATCCATAATCCACAGGTTGCTGACAAATGAATCTCCTACTTCAGATCCCACAGTTTGGTTCTGCAGCAATAACATGTTCAAAGGAGTTGGTTTTCCTAGGGATGATCAGTGTCAGATTCAGCCTAGATCTATAAGATAACAATCTTATCCCCAGTCATGGCTCCATCTAGAGTCAGAAAGTCTGTATGGAATAGTGTCAGCCAACTGAGTGCTGAAGATGTCACTGAGTCAGGTCTCTGTAATAAATGCAAGGGTGATATTATGCATCAAGTCAGAAATGATGCCAGACCTGTTGTGCATAGACCTCAGTCTGGAATATACTACCCTAAAGGGGACCAAAGGACAATGAGTCCTGGTCATCTGATTCTAAAAGAACAGTGGAAATCTGCACACAATCTGAAGGAAAGAAGGGTGAGAATCCTTGGGGGATTTCATCTCAGGAAAAGGCATCATAGGGTCACAACCCATCAGAAGTATGCTGCCAGGAGTGCCCACACCATCTCACACTGACTAATCACCTCTGTGCTTGCACAAAATACAGAGGTGTCTACACAACTGGAAGGCCCAAACTGCCATATGAGGAGTAAAACAGTGAGACATTAGGAAAAAACATCTGTCATAAATAATGGAGGAAGAAATTATTGAGGAGGGCATTGAATAAAAAATGTGGATCAACAAATAAAATGAGATAAACATGCAACAAATAAACTAATAAAGCAAAAATGTAAAACAAAGGTGCTATTAAAAATGAAAGAAAAGGCAAACAGAGGGATAAAATAAACAATTTACTGTAGGGAAAAAAGGAGTGGAATTAAAAATTTAAACAGAATAAGGAAATTAGAAACAAAAGACATTATCATCAAATTTACACCATTGTTCCTCTTATTTCCATTTTAGTTAAAGTAATAAAGCATTGATGCATACAGCATACCAACCAGGCTATAATTAATACATAAATAGTGACTTATGGGTTCAGTTATGCATAAATTGGTATTACAGAAACTAGGTGGCAGATAATAATATTAAAAAATAAGCCCACAGATATCTACAAAAGGTAATTATTTCTCAATGAACTCAAAATGATCAGCTTATTAGTTGGCTTATTACAAGGCACATAAAAGGGCCGCTAGAAAAAATGTGCCTATAAACACCAAAGATCTAGAACACAAAAGCTAAGTTACAAAAAGAAAAAGCTGGAAATATCAGGAAAGAAAACAGTTAAAAGGAAAATACGTAGAACTCAGAATAAGAACAAATAACAACATTTCAGACAATAACATCTAGAATACATAATGGAAACGGTGAAGAAAAATAAAGTATCAACCTGGGTGAATCAAACCAGTAAAATAAATTCAGCTTAAAGCTTAGAAAAAGGGCATCCCCACCTATAATAGCTAGATGACAATTATGCAAGCATTAATGTAATAAGCATCCAAAAAATAAATATAATAATACAGAATGATTAGTCAACAGGAAACATGCAATAATTTTGCAAGCAAATGATGGTGCTGACTTAATAAATAGCAATGCCAGAAAATATGACACAATGTTTTTGAATTAAGGTTAGGGGCTCCCCTTGACAACCTTACTTGTGTGCTACACCTAACTCCACACATTACATTACTAAAAACACTTTCCCTAATATTACCATGACAATAACACATAAATACATACACTTCACAAATACTATTACCAAGGCATCACAGAAAATCCATCCCCTTCCCTAGCCTTTACTTTAACCGTAAGCCACGAACACTCACATATACACACTACCCACTGTAAAGCAATCTTGCACATCCCCACAAGCATCACCTTTGTAGATTCATTTTCATGCACACTCCTATGTACCTGCACTATATTCACAAATAAGCATTCCCTCATATGTGCAGTAACTCTTTTTTAGACTCAAACTGCTCTACCCAAATGTGTATTGTACTTTCTTGATTACACTATAAATCTATATCTATCTTATCTAAAGTATATATATATATATATATATATATATATATATATATATATATATATATATTATATATAGCTAGCTGCATATAGGAACATACAGATATACATGCTAATTTTGTCGTTGACAGTTTTTCTGTGTGTCCCATTTGATCGACATATTAGCTGATCAGCAGTGCTAGTGTGAGCTTGCTGTAAACAGTGGAGTTGAGTAATATGCCCTTCCCCACTGTTGTGTAATTTTGGAGTTGAAATACTTAAGCAGTAGGGAGTATACGGGTTCTAGAAACATTATTTTGTCATTGTCATGCTCCAATTATGTGTGTGTGTGTGTGTGTGTGTGTGTGTGTGTGTGTGTGTGTGTGTGTGTGTGTGTGTGTGTGTGTGTGTGTGTGTGTGTCATGTATAGCCATTCAATTTCATTGCAAACTTTATCCATTTCAGGGAGGCACATGAAAGAGCTGTAGTCTATTTTGACATACAATGGACAAAAGGCAGGAAACAATCCCAGACATGGTGTCAGTATGTCACTTGGCAGGGCCTAAACAATGCAATGGCACTAAAGATGAAAGGCTGAAATTTTCAATAATGCACAATATGTATAGTTTAACACTATGGTCAAACAACCTTGGACAAGAAATAAGGTGGTGCAAATTCTGTGTTAGAACAAATTAGCCACAAACATGCTGGGAGGAGGCTTGCCCCTACAATACACCATAGTTATTGATCTCTACAAATGTTATCATGCACTTATGTGTGAAGCAGCCCTGAAACTTGCACCTCTGTGTTTTGTATTAAGCAATAAACAAAGTGAAGAATCAAAAAGTGTCAACACAGCACATGACAGCAGTTTTGGCACAAAGCAGTATCAGCTTCACTTGTCTATAAAGTAGCTGCAAAAATAGTAGTAACATTTTATATTTCCAAGTACTGTGAAAAAAAAAAATCTACCATATAAAATACATTTGCATCAAATCTGATCTGTTTATTTCAGAGTGCTGTTATTTTCAGAGTTTGTGCTTTAGGGATGTTACTTTACTATAGCGTGGCACACTTGGACAAAATTAACTAATTCACATAATTTTTACTTACATAAAAACATTAATCTACCTTACATATTGCTAGACATACCATATGTTTAGTATCATACCCAGCTGATTATCAAAACTCCAAAGGAAATCAAATGTGTCTTTGGTGTTAAGAGCTACGGCAGTAAGTTTTCTTGACTTTACTGTATAAAAGGGGTTTAAATGCTTTTAGTGAAGTCAAAAATAAAGACTAGATTATCCAAAAAAGGTTTCTTACTGTCTTCCATTTGAAGGTCATGTTTGTTTAATTTCATCCTTTTTTTATTACTTTCTTCCAATTTTTTTCTCAATGAACAGAAAATTATAGTAGTGTAAGTTGTAAATTGAGCTTACCATAACAGATGTTCAAATGATCATTACTATAATAGCCTTAGCTATATGGGTTATATCCTGCCAAAGATATAACAGCCTGCCAGCTTCTAAAGCTTCATGGTACCTTCCATGTGCCCAAACTGTCAAGCAGCTCGAGCTGCGCTGACTAAAAGACAAGCTTGGGCACAAAGGACTTCACAACCTTCCTGCCAGCAGAGTGGGGGAGGCTGGGCCCTGAAAACACAATGCTATGGATAACAAAAAATAAATGTTCACACTCTGGCATAAAAAACACACCAAAAATCAAGGGTGATGGAGGGAGGGGCGGCTACTGCAGCACTGATCATTCAAGCATCCACTATTATGCTAAGTTCAAACTATACAACTGTACTAAGTTCACCATATTGATCACCACTGCAGTAGCCTTAGCTATATGATTAGATTACTATAGCAAACGACATTTGGGATGTGGAAGGAGAACAGTCCAGGAGCCACTGGAGAATGATCCTAGCAAAGCTTGATCTGGACCGAGAGAAAGAATCAAAGTTATTCTGCTTAGGATTCCACCCGTGTCCCTGCTGGACAGGGGTATTGGGTGGTGACTTGCTAAACTCTTGGCTAGGCTTATAAGGGCCTCAAGGCCAATAGCCTGGTAACCTCCTATGATCCTATGATCCCATGATCCTTGGATGAAGCTGCTGTGAGGACTTGAGTTTTCGGTCTTCAGCTAGTTCTGAAGTGAAGAAATGCTATCTGATTTGTAGACCAGGAGAATGGCATTCTATCAGGATGGTCTGCTGTTAGAACCTATAGATTTAACAATAAAAGAGATAAGTATAGGAACTTCTGTTCTTGATTCAACTAAAAACTCTACCAGACCAGGTCCTTCACTTCGGATTCCCCTATCATTTTCTATTTGCCTATACTGTAATATCAATCCCTGGTAGGGAAGACAGTCTCTAACCTGCAGTCCAAACGTCTTCTTGCCATCTTCTTGCCCTTATCCCACTGTATTCATACGGTGATAGACTGTTACTAAGCTAATGACCCAGGAGGCCTTTCTAACCCTAACCAAGTTTTTCTGAAAGAATAATGGTGTCCTGTATCCAAATAGGACATTCAGGGCCAGACATTTATAAGCTACTTCTGTCCATAAGTTATATGGATGCCAGACCCAATTTAAATGTCCTATTCCCCATCCACTGGCCTAGATTGCACTTAAACTGAGTAATACACAAACTCAGCTTCATTCCATAGAAGGGTCAGTCTCTGGGACATGTATCTCTACAGCCTGCTCTGTTTAAGTCACAGACAAAATTTAGGTCCTTAGACCTTGTATTTCTGGTACTCTTTGACTTATGAATATGCAGGAGATTCATAAGTGTGCATTTTGCGAATGCCTTGTAAGCCAGGCATAGATCACCCCTCAGCAATCAGTAGGAGACTGAGTAGAGAGAAAAGGCTTTAAGGCACTCTGCATAAGGAAAGTTTGTTATGCCTTGCATTACTTTTGTAAGGAACCTCTGAGGTCACTGTAGTTGCTGCATATGTCTGATCAGGTACATACCAGCAGAAGCACTGTACTCCATGATTGGTTTGTTAAGGGTGGAGTACAGTTGGATAATCACGTCTTTGGACCTGGATGCCATGCCCTTACTTATACGTTGTGCACAATAAAAGGATTTCCTTACCACTGTGGCTATGTGGTGGTTGAAGGTAAGGTGTACCCAGATCCCCGACCACTGTGTCAACTCTTAGGGGGTGTGATATCAACATAGTAATTTGGTGGGATGGTTGACTTCCCAAATGATACAATTATTCATTTCTTATCACTGACTTTAAGACTATGGCTTTGCAACCATTTGTTAGTCAGATATAGACCTTCTTGAAGAATGCTAGTGTCTGCAGGTGAGTTGAGGATAACCTCCAGCTTGCAATCATCTGCAAACTTAGTCAGCCATAAACCTTCAGCATTTGCTTCCCTTTTAGAAAATTAGATGCGAAAAAGGAGTGGGTCCCCTCTCAAGTTATTTGCTCCAAATACCTTGCTTTCTTTGTCAGTTTTCTCCAGTAAATTACAGCTTCCTTTTGTCTATTCTCTACATGCTATGTGAAGTCTTCCCTACTGGCAAAATCTCTTTTCTCCAGTCTTGTATTGGTTCGTTCTTAGAACACTTTCTGCGACTTTGTGAATATAACATTCTGTTTGGCTGCGGTTACTCTCCTTCAGGATCCAAACTCCACTCTCTTATTTCTTGAATCCCCCTATTTCATCATCATCCCTGTCTGCTTTGAGTTATAGCTTTGTGCTTGAGTTATGTATATGAGCCTTAATTGTGTAGCTCTAAAATATCCCTTTAAATCAGTTAATCCTAAACCACCTTGTTCTGTTGGATGTATCAACTTATCAAACTTAAAGGAAATCTCCACCCTAGAACTAAAAAAAAAAATGCTTTTTTCAGTCTATCTTTGTTTCCAGACCTATTTTAACACCTAAAAATCACTCTAAGTGCTTTATTTGTAATTTTAGCCTGTTTACCACAACATGGCTACCGATGGGGCTTGATATATCAACGTGATCTGCTTCTCTTTCAACCCTTTCTCTTTCCCATAAAGCATTTCAAGTCTTTTTTCTATGACTCATGCCAGACATAAGGAAATAACGGTGAATTCCCATGCCACTGACATATAATGGGAGGCCTGTGGAAAATACGGCCCAGACCGCAGAATCCTTTATAAATGCATTCTATGAACACCTTCAGGACTGCATGGATCATGCAATCCCAAATAAAACCAAGACCCAATCCTCCAAAGGCAGACGACCTGTCTGGTGGACCCCAGCCATAAACAAACTATACAATAGAAGGAGGAAGCTACTACATGATAGAGCAAAATCCCAAAAAGGGAAGGCATCTCTGATCAGTATTAGCAAAAAACTAAGGGCACTCATAAAATCGTCAAAGGCCAGCTTCGAGAGAAAAATTGCACAGGACACTAAGGATAATCACAAGGCTTTCTTTAGTTATGTTAGGAACCTGGGTGGGAATTCCCAGATATGCTCAGAATTAGTCCAAAATGACAAAAATACACTGATCCCACAGACATTGCCAACATCCTAGCTGACAGGTTCAGCGCAAACTTATCCCCTCCCCACCAAAGGGCAAATATCTATCCCAGCAGAGTGCTGCCCCTGACATCTCAGATGCTCAGGTGGGAGCCGCCCTCTCCAAAGCAAAAACACAGCATCAATGGGACCAGACGGTGTCCCAGGCTGTGTCCTACATGAACTCCAAGAAGAGCTAAACCCAAACATAAAACTACTGTTCAATCTCAGCCTTACTACAGGATATGTACCCAAAGAGTGGCGTACAGCAACAGTGGTCCCTCTCCACAAAGGTGGTGCCTCAACGGACCCTGGAAACTATCGCCCCATAAGCCTGACTAGCTTGGTCTGCAAAGCTATGGAAAGGATCATCATGGACCTCATAAATAAAGATATTGGGGATCTACAGACACTGGATCCTACCCAGTTTGGCTTTGTTAAGGGCAGATCCTGCCTCTTAAACCTGGTTGACTTCTTTGAAACAGTCACCAAGGCCATTGACGAAGGGAAGGTGGTCCACACAGCCTATCTGGACCTCGCAAAAGCCTTCGATACAATACCCCACTCAGGCATTATAGATAAGCTCACCAGCTTAAATATAAACCCCTATGTCACTAGATGGGTTGCAAACTGGCTCAAGGACAGAACCCACATGGTTAGAATTGCTGGAGCCATGTCAGACTCCAAACCAGTTACAAGTGGCGTCCCACAAGGCTCAGTCCTGGGACCTCTCTTGTTTGGTATATATTTCTCGGAGGTACAGGCCAACACGGAAGGACTGTGGCTGACCAAGTTCGCAGATGACTGCAAACTGGGCGCCATAATCGACTCTCCAGCCGACACAAGCATCCTCCAAAAGGGCCTCAGAAACAGACAACTGGTGCCAGAGCCATGGCCTCAAGCTAAGCGCCAAAAGTGTATAGTCATCCCCTTTGGCAAAACAAAGTGCCCACAAATTACCACATAGGTGGTAATCCATTAAGTACAGAAGAAGTAATTAGGGACCTGGGGACCCAAGTTGATAGCAATCTCTCATTTGACAACCACGTGGCCAAAGTGGTTAGAAAAACATTTTATATAGCCCACCTAATCATGAAGGGATTCACATCTAGATTAGGGATGGTCATCGTGCCTCTTTACTCATCCCTCATCAGGCCCATAATTGAGTACAATGCCCTTTTGGGATGTACCTTACCAAACACCTGCAGCAACTGGAAAGACCCCAAAAGTACCTCACCAAGAGGATCAAAGGGCTCAAACAGATGTCATATGCTGCCCGGTTAAAGAAACTCCAGCTCTACTCAGTGGCATACCGCCTGCTCAGAGGTGACCTGTGCCTGACGTATAAGGCCATGTCCAACCCGGAATTAAGGGACATGCTGCACCTCAAAAATCCAAATCCCATCGAGCTACACGCCGAGACTTGAACCTCAGCGTTGAAATAAATAGGACATGCTGGAGGGACAGATTCATAACCCAGAGGCTCCCTTCACTCTGGAATAAAATCCCAGTCCAGGTTAGGCAGAGTCCCTCATTGACTCTTTTCAAGAGGAATCTTGATGAGTGGATGGGAGATCGTAGGTTTACCCCGGGTATCATTTCTGTGTCACTGTTAGACAGAGGCACAGTATACTAACCTCGAAAAAGGGCATAGCAAAATTAATTTAAAATGGGTGGCGAAAGCCAAACATACTCTGGCTAGGCTTATAAATGCCCTAGGGCAGATAGCCTAGTATGAACCTATGAACCTATGAACCTATGAACTCATTGTCAGTTTGTATTCCTTCTGTAAGACGGCTGCTTCTTTTCTGTTGCTAATCACCCTCATTTATGTTTTGGTTACGGCTTGCTTTACACCATACTTCGAAGTTATCCAGTTGCAGGAAGAGAAGTAGCTAAACTGTAGGCCTTTGATCTCAGTGTTCTTTTGTAATCCAACCTGAATTGACAGTCCCTTCACACTACTGCAGAGGTGTTAAAATTGTAATTGCAATTGCCAGCTACAATAGAAAGGAAGGGACTTCTCATCTAAATTTCTTCCCCTCTGCCTACAGTAAGAATTATTTATTTATTTAATCGGTTTGCCAGCAGCAGAAAGATTTACTTATTTATATAAACAATTTCAATTTAATGTTTGGAAGCATGTTTCAGAAAATTCTTGATTATTACACTGTGTTTTATTAGGTTCATAGGTTCATAGGTTCATACTAGGCTATCTGCCCGAGGGCATTTACAAGCCTAGCCCATAGTTTCCTTTAGTATGGGGAACTATACCCATTATTTTGCTGTGCCTCTGTTGAGCAGTGACACTGAGGTAATCCCTGGGGTATATCTGCGATCTCCCATCCATTGGTCAAGATTTCTCTTGAACAAGGCCAGCGAGGTGCTCTGCCTCACATATACCGATTTTTTTCCACAGCTTAGGCTGTCTTTGCGTGATCAATCTATCCCTCCAGCACCTCCTATTAATACCCGTGTCGAGGTTTAAGTCTCCGCCCTTGTGGCTCTGACGGATCTAGATTTTTTGAGGAGAAGCATATTCATCAAATCTGGGTTTGACATGGCCTTGTATGTTAGGCAAAGGTCACCTCTGAGCAAGCGGTGGCGACTGAATAGAGCTGGAGTTCTTTCAGTCGGGCAGCATAGGACAGATGTTTGAGACCCTTTATCCTTTTGGTGAGGAACTTTTGTGGCCTCTCCAGCTGCTGCAAGTGTCGGGTCAGATACATTCGAATGGGGCATTGTACTCAATCATTGGTCTGATGAGTGATGAGTATAGGGAGACTATGACCTCCCTTGATCTAGATGAGAATCCCTTCATGATAAGGTGGGCAATGTAGAAGGTCTTCCTAACTACTTTAGCTACATGGGTGTCGAATGACAGACTACTATCAACCTGGGTCCCCAGGTCCCTGATAACTTCTTCTGTGCTCAGTGGATTGCCACCTATTTTATGACTATGCATTTTGGCATTTAACTTTAGGCCATGGCTCTGGCACCAGTTATCCGCTTCTGTGAGACCCTTCTGAAGGATATCTGTGTCAGATGTGCAATCATCTACAAACTTTGTCAGCCATAACCCTCCTGTGTTTGCTTGTACAAAGTAGATGCCAAACAAGAGTGGGCCCAGGACTGAGCCCTGTGGTACACCACTTGTGACAGGCTTTGAGTCTGACATGGCGCCAGCAACTCTGACCCTGTGGGTTCTGTCACTCAGCCAGTTTGCAACCCATCTTGTGATGTATGGGTTAACATTTAAGCTGATGAGTTTTTCAATGATACCCGAGTGGGGTATTGTATCGATATTATTAGTGACTTTTGATTTACCTCTAGTTAATATGTCTACAAAACATTTGTATGTAACTTATTGTTGCTTTCCCATTTCTTTCTGAGGAACAGCTGTCTTGTGACATACAGTTTCTGTAATTTACTGACATTCTACTCAGCTCCACATGTTTTAAATTACAGCGAAACAGTAACTTGCAAACCTGACTCCATGACACTGGCACAGTAAAAGAATGTACTCAAAACTCACTGTATTCTACAGTTCACGGCATGCAGTGAAAGACTTATTTTTTTTATTGGTGGGGGGCTACTGTACATTTTGGGAAAATTATGTATCACTTGCTTTATGCATATAACTGATACATTTTTTTAACTTACTATGATCTTCACAAATTCAACAGTAACATATCTGGCAATTCTCTATTCCTTTATCTGCATTAGTAATTTTCCTTTTAGCCACTCCTGTCTTTGTGGATATTTTCAGTCATAATGTTAAACTGCCCATCTATTGAGTTGATAATGTGCAACCGACACACTACTCAGCCAAATAGAGTTCATAGGTGTGTACTAGGCTAATGGCCCTGGAGCCTTTACAAGCCTAGCCCATAGGATTACCCTGGCATTGTGCCACCCAACCTTAGTTCCTAGTGCCTCTGTCGAGTAAAGCCACTGGAGTGATCCCTGGGGTGAATTTTCTATTTCCCATCCACTCATCAAGATTCCTCTTGAAGAGGGCCAGTGAGATGCTCTGCTTGACATGTATGGGAAGTCTGTTCCATAGCATGGGCAGTCTCTGGGTTATGAACATGTCCCTCCAGCATGTTCTGTTGATTGTGGTAATGAGGGTGAGGTCTCTGGAGTGTGTGGTGCGGAGGGAATGGGATTTCTTTAGATGTAGCATTTCTAACAGAGCTAGGTCAGACATGACTTTGTACGTCAAGCAGATATATGATATAAGATATAAGTACGCGATATGAGACAGAGAATAGTTGGAGTTTTTTTAGTCTGTCCATATAGGATAAATGTTTAAGGCCTAGGATCCTCTTTGTGAGCTACTTTTGTGGCCTCTCCAGTTGTTGCACGTGGTTAGTGAGGTACATGCCAAAAGGGGCACTGTATTCAATGATTGGCCTAATGAGGGAAGAGTAGAGGGAGACAATGACCTCTTTCTTCCTGGATGCAAAACCCTTAGTAAAGAGATGTGCTACATAGAAGGACTTTCTGACCACAGTGGCAATGTGATGGTCATAAGAGAGGTTTCTGTCAACCTGTGTTCCCATATCTCTTAGAACGCCTTCTGTGTTCAGTGGACTTCCATCGATGTGGTAATTCAGGAGAACTGGGTTTTTCCCAAGGGGGATGACGACACATTTTTTGGCATTGAGCTTAAGGCCATGGTTCTGACACCTTTGGTCTCAATGAGGCCTTTCTGTAGGATGTCTGTGTGTATCCCTCACTCAAACATCATCGAGAAACCCATCCAGTTAGTTGGCAACCCTTAGATCATTAAATGGGTCACTAACTGTCTCTCTGATAGCACCCATACAGTCAGAATAGGGGAATGCACCACAAACAGCAGACCTGTAACCAGTGGTGTTCCACAGGCATAAGTCCTGGTACCTCTACTGTTTGGAATCTATTTCTCCAAAGTACAAGCTAAAACTAAAGAATCTGTGGCTGACAAACTTTGCTTATGACTGCAAACTGTATGTGGTCATTGAATGTCCAAACAATGTCAAAATCCTACATGAGGGTTTAACACAAACAAATTACTGGTGCCAAAGGCATGTTTTTAAACTCAATGCAAAAAAATGTATTATCATCCATTTCTGTTAGTGTTATGCTCGTGCTAACTACCACATCAATAACACCCTAAGTACTCACTCACAGCAACCTTAATTTTGATCACCTTGTGTCCACCGCCGTAAGAAGGGCATTCTACATTGCTCATCTCATAAGTAAGGGCAATGCATCCAGAAAAAAAAGTGTATATCTGCTATGTACTTCTTGAAACTGATTACATGTATTGATTTATACTCCTGGGAATGCACACATATCTGCTGACCTCCTAAGACCCAAACATAGATAAACTTTTGAAACATGAAGTGAATAAATCTAAGATGACTTCTCTGCTTAGTCTAGCAGAAGCATATCGGCATCAAGCAAGAATGGAAATCAAACCAGTCGATCAAAATCAGGAAACAACTGAATGTGCCAAAAAACAAAGGAAAGAATATAAGGTGAAGAATTTGATGAGAAGTAAAGAAATGCGGTAAATGCATATAGAGTTGCAAGTATAGAAAACTTCTGGAAGAACCTCATGGTGACCAGGACTGAAACATGAATGGCTAGGCAAATTCAAACCAAGACAAGAAAAGTTATTATTGGTGGCCGAAGATAGTGGGCTACGTACATGTTGGCTTAGAAAGTGTATTGAACACAGGGGAGAAACAGAGAAATGTAGGTTTTGTAAAACAGAATTGGAAACAGTCGCACAACCCACTGTTGGTTGTGATATATCAATGGCAGAAGGGATGTATACTGAAAGACTTAATAATGCGGCAAGACTGTATCACTGGGAATTGTGCAATCATTATGGTATTGAAGTGGCTAAAAAACACTAGAAATATCTAAAAAGCATCATAGAAAATAATGAAGTGTACATTGTATCGCATCACCTATTACCAACAGTTAAAAATCTAGATTAAAGATACACAGACAATTCCAGTAGTAGTAGGAGCAATGAGTCCTATAGAAAGAGTCTACAATATTACTGAGATATGTTAGCATTACATGCAATCCTGTACGAATTGTAGAAGGAGTCATTACTGGGCACATTGGAGTTGATTCAAAGAGCACTTGTGGCTGACAATGATTGAAAGAATACTAATTTCATGTACTGTAATCACACTTTGACTTTGTAATGGGGTCCATTGCTGTCATAGTATTAGAAACCCAAAAGATTTGGAGTAAAGTATACACACACACACACACACACACACACACACACACACTTAAACAAACACACACACATATATATATACATTAATATATATATATATATATATATATATATATATATATATATATATATATATATATGGGTTCATATGAATCCATTGACAGTTCAAAACATCGACAGCGAAACAGCAACAGCGAAAACACCGACAGTTCAAAAGCACGACACCGCATACACTCCACACCAGTACAACAACAATTAACAAACAAAACAAATCCCCACTCCAAAACCCACACACACCACACTAGCAAACCAAAATACTAACAAACCAACACTAAACCTTACATACACAGCTATCGACAACCCTAACCCAAACCCTAACCCTAAGGTCCGTCACTATCGCACACTCACCTAACCCGCGCCCTAACCCTAACTCACTTAACCCACCCCAACCCAAAACCTATCACTACTACACACATACCTAACCCGAGCCCTAACCCTAACTCACTTAACCCACCCCTATCCCCACAGACCGACAACATCACACACTTACCTTACTCGCACCCTAACGTCCGTCACTACCGCATAAATACACATCCTTTCCCCATTTCGATGTTCTCAGCGTCGGTGTTTTCCTCCGTCGGTCTTCTCGCTGTCGATCTTTTGCCATCGATGTTTTGAACTGTCGATGGATTCATATGAACCCATATATATATATATATATATATATATATATGGGTCCTCTTCAAAACATCTAAAACCCATAACATCAAATTTCATAAAATCTAACACTACAAATCACAAGAAAATAACATCCCCTCCACATATAACGACACCAAACTACCAAACAAACTTTTTACTACATTTCTGCAGGGGGGGGGCTTTATACAGTGGGGTTAGGAAATTAACTTTTTCCCACTGTAGTGCGATCTTGGAGTTGGCATATTTATGTGGGGAGGGTATTCACATGGGGGGGGTGTAGGGGGGCTTGCAAACTGTTCATTCTCTCATGCATCGATAATTATCTGGCATACACACACAGTGTCTTCTGCATTTGCATACTCAAACATTCATCACTAACTCTCTGATGCACAGGCATAGACAGTCTCTTCTGCACTCACACACACAGACTCACACACACACACACATTCTGCTTTCACACACACACTGTTCATTCATTCTCTCATGCATCGTTAACATTCTCTCATATATACACACATACACAGTCTCTTTTGCATTCACACACACAGGTATTCAGCTTTCACACATTCACTTGCTCTTTCTCTCAGGCATTGCTAAATCTCTCATAGACACACACACACACGCACAAACACACACACACACACACACACACACACACACACACACACACACACACACACACACACACACACACACACACACAGTCTGTTCAAGATTCACACACACAGACATTCTGCTTTCACGCATCCATTCACTAACCCACATGCAATCAGCAGGAGAAACCCAATAATACACATATATACACACATCAAGCATGCCCGGAATATTCTCAACTGTACAGATTTTCGCACGAATGCCCTCATACGTTTTGTGCTTGTGATACAAAAAAAATTGGTTTTCTGGTAAATCGGGGGCAAATGATTAAAAATTTAAGCTAGAAAATAAAGGCAGACATTTGACAATCAGACTTCGTAACCTTCAGGAAATATATGTTAATACAAAACTATTATATATGTTAATACAAAAACTGTTATTCTATTAACTTTCTAAGTTTTTAACAGCAATATTTAAACAATGCCTCTATGTTTGAGTCTTAATCCAGATTTCTTCCCCTTAGAGGTTGCGAGGTATGAGACCAATTGTAGTAACACTTGAAAAAAAAAAGTTCAGCTACACTTGTGGTACAACTGCAGGCACAGCTTTGTATGCAGTAAAACATTATGCTATCACCTTACCAAAACAGGGCAGGTGGTGTTAGTTTTCAAGCACTTCGGATGCAGTTTCACTAAAGGCAATACTGATTCCGATAATGTTTTCAGTCTTGAAGGAAACAGTGGTTGTTGATACAGTTCCACAACAACGTGTTATTTATAGCAGCTGTTTACCGGGCCAGCCATGATAATGGGTGTGTCACAGTGTGGGCAGAACATCAGGACAGAAATATAGGACTGAAAAACTTTTTTGTGCATTCCTGTAACAGCAGGTGGCTAAGCTGATTTTACAAGGGTAAAAGAAAACTAGCGTTTGAGTTTAAATGTGTTGGAGCCTGGAGTTTTCCTTTAACCCACTTAAGTCCCAGATATATTGTTAATAATATTATCAATAAACAATTTTCTCAGAGCCAGAAGAATATGTAATGACATGAAGGCATGGAATCTAATCATTTTATACACATGAGCTATCAAAGTAATACTCTTAAACAAGATATGATGAAGTGTTTAATAAAATCAAGAAAAAGTGTGTTGGAGCACCAAATGAGAAATCATGGATGACTGGAAAATAATAAGCTTAGGTTTGTGATGATTTATGGTCCCATTATGTTCAAGGTTAGAGAAGGATCATTATTTATTGGGGGGAAGAGGGGATATTTTTCTGAGACTTGGAAATTCAGTTTTAGTAAAGGTTTACAGTTGAGGCAACATCTTTGGAAACACCATGTCTCTGTACATTAGAATGGTTTAATATGCAAATGGAGTTGCTCTGTTTATCACAGTTAAAACAGCACAAATGCACACTTTCACATTTGTAGGGTTGGAAAGTGTTGTCGGTAACAGCCCTAACAAGTTTGAAAGGAAGAGAGTTTTAGGTGGAAAAAAACTTTTACTGGTTGTTAATCTGAGGGTATTGATATGCGCCAGGTTTGAATGAATACTTACAAATTTAATTGGTTTACACATTTATTTTCAGTAATTCTGTTTGGGCTTTCCTTTTCTTAATTTTCAGCTGTTTTTTTTTTCATATTCATGTCTGCACTGGCGTTTCTTTCTGTTTATGCACTTCTTCTATTTTATTCCATGTTCTCTGATATGCAACAAGGGTGACAATGAACTTAGTGAGGCTACAAATGAAATGCACATGTACCAGCAGTTGGCAACAAATGACTGATGCAGAACATTATTATATCTTTGATTTTAAATTAGCCTTGGATGTACAGTGTGTATGCACATATATATATACATATATGTATATATATATATATATATATATATATATATATATATATATATATATATGTGTATATGTATATATATATATATATATATATATATATAGGGTCTACTTCAGAATGTCGACCTTTCAGAATGCCGACTTTCATATGGCCGACACCATATGATCAACATTCCGAAAGACCAATATCCTGAAATAGCACAATTTACCTACCTATAAACACACTGAAACTGTGTTATGCAGGGGGGCAAGCCCCCCTGCACCCCCCACACCCCATTACATAAATATTCTCACTTCGAGATCACACTACAGTGCAGGAAAGGGGAATCTCCCAGTCCTGCACTGTAGCGGGATCTCCGCTATCATTTGTCGGGCCTTTCAAACATTCGCTCATATGGTGTCAGCCATATGTGTTTCAAACATTTGAAACTTCAAACAAATTAAGGCCTCCCATATATATATATATATATATATATATATATATATATATATATATATATATATATATAGACACACACACACATATATATATATATGTATATGTATGTGTATATATATATATATATATATATATATATATATATATATATATATATATATATATATGGGTCTACTGCTTTTGGTCAAAAATGATTTCAGGCAGCCCACTTCACTGAAAGTTCATTTCATTAAAAGCTCATTTGGTCGAATTCCATGTGGTCAAAAATGGAATATAACCCATGCCCCACTGCAGTGCGACTCTGGAGTGAGAATATAAAGTTAGGTTGGGTGTGGGGGGTGCAGCCCCCCACATTTTGCAACTAGTTTTTACTGGCGTTATATGTTTCAATGTATTTTTAATGGGCACACAAGTATATAATAGTGAATACACTGCAATTATGTGGGGGGTTATGCCTCCCAACAACCCCCAATGTGGGTGGTTGTGCCCCCCACACCCCCCTAACTTTATATTCTCACTCCAGGGTTGCACTGCAGTGGTGCAGGGGCTATATTCCATTTTCGACCAAATGAGTTTTCAGTGAAATGCATTTTCGGTGAAGTGGGCTGCCTGGAATCATTTTCGACTAAATGTAATTCGACTAAAAGCAGTAGACCCATACATGTATATATATATATATATATATATATATATATATATATATATATATATATATTACATTTTTCTATATGTATGTGTACATGTGAACAAAGGTGATTGTAATTTATTATGCCATACCTTTTATGGTTCTATTTATGTATCTTATTGCATTTGATGTCAATTATGGTTAAGATTTCATTGAAAGGGGTGTGTGACTTTAAAACTGCAGGAAATATAAAGAGAAGTAAGACATAGATGTACAATCACACTGATGATGCCAGGGGGTGAAACCAGAATGTGTCCGAGATACTAGTTCCGAATACTGTTGTGTGGCAGCCTCATCTGTATTTTCCTGCTTCCAGCATTAAATATTTTAAAAAGACTTGGATTATTTTTTTCACCTTGGATGTTAAGGTGAATTTTTATGCTGGACCTAGTTGTGTAGTGTATTTTGGTTTGGTCTGTGCATTCAGGGTTCGTTTGTGTGCACTCGTTTGTTGGGTGGCTCTCTCTTTCTCTCTCTCTCTATAGATATATATATATATATATATATATATATATTAATATATAGCTATAAATATAGATATACACACAGGTATGTATGTTGTTGGTCTTTCGGCTTTTCCCGGTTAGGGGTTACCACAGTGGAACTCCGGTCCGCTAATGATTGGCAGTTGGTTTTTATGGTGTCGAGTTGCCAGCCCAACGCCCAACCTTCAACGAAGGCACACCCATTCAACGCATGTCTTTTGAATGCCCACTTGACCACGGGGAGGACATGTAGACTCCGCAGAGAAGGCACTCCCAACCCTAGCCGAGAATCGAACGGGAGAACCTCTTGCTGTGAGGCAACAACACTACCGCTGCACCACCGCGGAAGTCTAAGGTATGTATATGTCACCATTTTTATCTGATGAAGCCCCCAATGCTACTTTTCAGTACTATGACCAGTTTCAGCTTATATGGGCCACAACTATTTTCCTGACCAAAATATTTTTGGAATATGTAAATACACAAAAACACTTATGTGTTTAGATACATATATATATATATATATATATATATATATATATATATATATATATATATATGTGTGTGTGTGTGTGTGTGTGTGTGTGTACATTGCTTCAAATCACATCAGTACATCTCTCCTTATTTTCGTTCCATTCTCATATCTCTAATTTTTATTATTACCTATTGCCATTATAAAGCACAATGATCAGACATTCCTTACTTAATTCTCTGACTGTCTTAACAGTCATTGCCCATTATAAAGCACAGTGTTTAACACCTGTATGCATTCACACCCTTCAGTTTTTTCCTCAGCTTCTAACCACACCCCCATACAATATTCAGCTCAAACTTCATATGCCTACACAACGGTATAATAAAATTTTTATACATCTGTACTCTAAACCTTTAAAAAAATTAACATTATCATATGGTCCTATATAATGATCTATATAAAACACTAAACGAACACTGAAAGTTCTGTAACATTTCAGAAACTCCTAGTTGTATTAACCATCTTGTATATTTTCTTGATGTGTTTATTTTATTTTATTTTATTTTATTTTACATTTGTTGACCGGGCTAGTCTGGCTGGATAACAAGTCCATTTTCAGCAGAGGCCCGAGGAGAAAAGCTCCACTATCTACTAATACATTACATACAACTAGGTCACTTAAGAAATACAGCTTATAGGGAATATAACATTGCAAGAGAGAATTCAACAGTAATAAAAACAAATTTTCCTGAGGAAAGAAATGTACTGTTTGTTAATTCCAACAAAATTTGCAGAAAAGTATATAATACATAAAGTTCTAATAGTAGTAGAATCAGAAACAGGAGTTGGAGTAGAGAGGAAAGGAGTGGAGGAGTAACAGTTTAAGAAATAGGGTAAGTTAGTCAGGTGTACTGCAGGAGCAGAGCCAGTGGTTTTGGAAGTACAGTTTAATTTTCTGTTTGAAAAGAGGCAAAGATGTAGTTAGAGTTATATCACTAGGTAGAAGATTCCAATTTCTACCTACTGTATTTGTGAAGAGACAGTCACCAGCAGAGTTGTTAGACTTAATAGATTTGGCCATCAGTTTGTAAGAAGAGCAGAGAGTTGAGATTGTTATAAGGGATTATCAGTTGAGAGAGAATAGGGTGTTGTCAGGTTGATATAGTATACTATGGGCAATAGAGAGTTGAGGGATTTGCAGGTAGTTTTGGAATTCAAGCCAGCCTAAGAGTTTTAAGTTAAGACAATGATGGGTTCTGAAGGGGTTACCAGTTCAAGCGAGCTATATTGTTGTAGCAGGTTGCTAATTTAGTTAGATTGCATTTCTTAAGGTTGGTATAAATAGGGAGCCATATAGTAGAGTGGCTAAGAGATGGGATTGAGCTATCTTGTTTCTAGTTGCTGGGGTTAGAAAGGGTTTAATTCGATAAAGGGATCCTATTTTTCTGTTAACTAGTTTTATGGTGTTGTTAATGTGTTGATCGAAGGAGAGATTATTGTCTATGGTTATTCCTAGCAGTTTTGTTGTGGAATCGGGAGAGATGATGGTGTTAGTGTTTGAGGTGATGGAGAAGTTTAAAGGGGTCCGAGTGGTGGGGTAAAAAGGAGAAGTTTAGTTTTTTTGGCATTAAGTAGGAGGAATCGTTTAGAGAACCATGTTTCAACTGTATTAAAGACATTTTGGGTGAGTGAGATCAGTTCTGTAGGGGATGGAGCAGAACAAATAAGGGTTGAATCGTCTGCATATTGAATGCAGGTTGCTTGTGGGATAGCAGAATGAAGATCATTGATGAAGAGGGAGAAGAGAAGAGGGCCAAGAATGGAGCCCTGAGGAACTCCGATGGAAATTGGCAAAAGAGTAGAGATTTGGTTTTCCCATATGACTGCTTGTTGTCTGTTGTTAAGATATGATGTGAACCATTTAATAGCTAGGTTATCAAATGAAAGAGATTGAAAACGTTAGTTAAGAGAGAGTGGTTGACCATGTCAAATGCTTTTGAGAGATCAATGAAGAGAGCAGAAGAGAGAAGATTATTGTTGCGATTTTTGTAGATAGTATCTGTAAAGGAAAGAAGGGCGGTGGTGGTGCTGTGATGAGGTCTAAAGCCATGCTGACAGTGTGCTATAATGTTGTGGAGAGAGAGATATTGTACTAGTTGCTGGTGAATACATTTCTCCATAATTTTGGCTAAGGGTGAGAGGAGAGCAATTGGTCTAAAGTTGGAGTAGTCAATAGAATTACCACCTTTGTGTAGAGGAATAATATGGGAAACTTTCCAGATGTTTGGGATGGAACCCTCCTGGATAGTTCTGTTTATGAGTATGGATATTGGGTATGCAATTTCTTTGGCTGCTTTTTGGAGGAAAAGCGCAGGGAGCTTATCAGCTGAAGGTGTACATGGTTTCAGTTTGTGAATGAGTCTGTAGATGTAAGAGGTAGATATAGGTTTTAGAGAGAAATTGTGAGAAGATTTAGGTGGGTTGTATCTTGGTTGGTAGTTGTTGGTGTTCATTTGTGTAGCTAGGGATTGAATAGTTTCAGAGAAAAAGAATTAAAGGTATTTGCAGTTTGGAGAGGGGTGTCAGGGTTGGCATTTAGTGGGGAGGGAGTTTTGGCTGTACCTGGTGAGAGGAGTCTATTTACTGATAGCCAGAATTGTCTGGAATTGTTAAGATGATTTTGCTGAAGTTCACAGTAGAACTTTTTTTTGTCAGAGATTATTGATTTCTTAGTCTGATTTCTAAGCTGGCGGTAGTGAAGAAAATCTGGGTTATTTCTATGGCTTCTCCATTTGGTCCAAACTTTATTTCTAATGTGGATGAGTTTCTTAGTTTCTTTAGAGAGCCATGGGGCTGTTTTTGATTTCATTCTAATGGAACGCTCTGGAGCATGTCTATTAAGAATGGATAAGAAAGTAGTATTAAAGAATACAGCTGCATCCTCAAGAGGCAGTGTTTTTAGGGAATTCCAGTTGCAAGCGCTAAGTTCAGCTAGAAAAAGGTCTTTGTTAAAATGCTTGGTACAGCGAATTTGTCTAATATTTGGGGTGTTTAAACAATCTGACTTTTCTCTGGAGATATAGGTTAGGAAGTGATCACTGACTTCATCTGGCATGGTACCTACTTTATATATTTTGTTAACATTGTTTGTGAGTATCCAGTCTAATATGCTTTCTCTTTTACTGTGCTTATTGAATCTAGTAGTTGAGGTGATTGTTTGGGAGAAACTGTGAAGGTTAATATGGGAGGAGGGATTTTCAGCATTAATATTGTTCCAGTCTATGTTAAAGTCGCCTAGGATTATAGTTTCCTGTGGGTAGGTGGTTGAAACCCAACTAAGAAAGTTTTCTAATATTGGAATATTGTTGCCTGGAGGTAGGTACATGCATATGATATAAAGGGCTTTTTTAGCATTTAGTTGGAGTTTAGTTGTGATGGCTTCTATTTTGCTATCCTGGTTTGGACACGTTGGTAGAGTAGTGATGTTAAGATGATTTTTAAAAAGGATTGCTACCCCACCACCTTTACGTTTTGTTCTGTCTTGTCTAAGTATGTTATAGCCTTGGGGTATTATTTCAGAGTCCTTAGTGCCTGATTTAAGCCAGGTTTCAGAGAGGCATAGAATGTCAAAAGAATAGGTGTCGTGGATGGCATGAAGGTGGGGTATTTTATTGTTTAAACTTTGAATGTTAAGGTGCCCTATGATGAATTTATTAGTGAGATTGGAAGAGTGTAGTTGAGGTGAGGGGTCAGTTGGGCCTGGGTTGGGGTGTATGTCACCATCTAGTAAGGTGGGACTTCCTAGTTTGGTTGTTATGTTACTATTTGAAAAGGTTAGAAGTTTAGGTTTTTTATCTGAGGGCAGGATATAAGTGAGGTGAGATAGTCTGTGAAATTTAGGAAGAAGATAGTTAGGGGTGGTTGTAGCATTGGAGTAGGGTGTGAAGGTGTATATGGTTGAGGTCTCTTTTTTTGTGAAATTAGGCAGGATAGTAAGTGAGTTTTCAAAGAAGGTAAGTTGGTAAGTAGAGAATAGGGAGGTTAAGAGTAGGAGTGATAGAGTAAGAAGTGTAGGATAGAAGGAAGTCATTATGTATAGAGATAGAGAAAAGGAGAAATCAGAGAGAAAAAATGTAGGAGGAGAGAATAAAGGAGGAAGTATGTCAGCTAGGAAGGTAGAGGAGAACTACAGTATACTATTGGTTGGGTGAGAACTGCAGTATACTGAAGTGTATAGAGAGGGGTAAGACTGGTGAGGAGAGTGGAGTGAGAAAAGCGATATATAGAAAAAGAGGAGAGAGTTTGAAACTAGAGGGAAAGGTAGTAGAGAAGACAAAGAGGAAGAGGTTAGAGTATAAGGGGTGTGTTGAGGGGTGGGCAGAAAATGCAGGGAAGGAGTGGATAGGTGTGATAGGGGGTGTGGCTGGGTAGCTATAAGAGTAGGACCCCTGGGGGTGGGTGGGAATTGGGGGTAGGGAGGGGAGCGGAGTGAGCCCGCAGGGCGAACGGAGCGGGAAGAAACCACAGAAGAAGAGATGAGAAAGGAGACAATCAGAGATGCAGGTAGTATAGCAGGAAAGGGTAGTGATAGGACTAGAGAGCACCAGTAAGTTAAACAGTGTTAGATAATGTAGAGGTATTGTAAAGCATACAGCAGGAGGACAGGAGGACAGAGAGAGGTGAGATAGGGAAAAAGCAGGTTACAGATAAGGAGTCAGAAATAGATAAGAAGGCGGATAGATAGGTAGTTAGGGTAGAAAGTGGAGGTTACTAAGAAAGAGGACAGTGATGAGCTTTACAGTCTGAATAGGCCAGAAGGGGCCAAGGTAGCAGCAAGGTAGTAGCTTTATAGTTCAGGTGGAAAGGATAGTGGGAGGGAATAAAAGCGAGGAAGGAAAATGAGGAGGTAAGGGAAAAACATGAGGTAAAAGAGTAGCTGGATGAGAAGTGAGTACAGAAAAAAGGGGAGGTAAGGAGAGAGGTAGCTGGCTGTTTGAGGCTGGAGAACTAGCAGTTGTTAACTCTTTAGGGACCCAATGGGAGTCAAACACATCAACAATATTGGAGCCCAAACATACTTTCTGTTCCTAGAATGGACAGGGTAGGTTGATGTAATTCAAGTCACAGTCACTGGAGGAAGGCCAAGTTCGTCAGACACAAGTTAGGAGCCACTTAGGGCAGGAGTAGAGCTAGAGCTTAGAGCTTTGGGAAAAAAGAAGATAGAAAAAAAGGAGAAGAAAAAAACAAAAAGAGACAGTGTTAGCACAGGTATTCAATGAAATAGCATCCCATCAAACAAATTAAGCAACAGTTGTAATCAAGTATAAGTAGTAAAACAATCTAATACAGAGAACTAGATAAGATATTAAAACAAGGTAGCATATATTGTATCTCTCTTGTGACTAAGTAACATTACACAGTCAGAAACATACACAGCTCCCTTCAGTAGGACTGTAATGGAAGGCAGGTCAGATAAATATATGTATGGGGGGGGGGGAGTACAATACAAACAGCAGGTATAGCGCTACTTTAAGAGAGCTGGACTAGAGAAAAAATAAGGCTAAGTTCAGATAATATAGCTATAGCTAGTGGACCAATACCAGGGAAATTAAATAAGCGAAAGGGACATCCCAGCAGTAAAATAGGAGTCGCTAAAGGAGGGAGATGTGAGAAGCAGGACACCTGATATCCATTTCCGCGCTAAAGCGCGAAAATACAGTAGTCCGTGTTTAATTCTCAGTGGGGAGTTAAGCTATGTTGGGAGTACAATTAGCTGTTTAGCGTCAGTCAACTGCAGAAAACAATGTGTAAATGGTGGAACAGCAGTGTCCTCAGCAAGACTACTGCTGTAGAGAGTATCGTACCTATGGTGTGGTAATCCTAGTAATGCCAGCTATGCACTCCTCCACACTAATACTAAGTAAAAGTATACATAAAAAAATAAAAGTTTACATAAAAAGTTGTACTATTTACTGGCAAATTTATCTAATTTTTATTTATATTAAACTTTATACCTTGATTGTAGAGCTTTTATCCCCAGGCTGCCACTGAAAATGAGCCACAACCTAATAGGACAATCCAATAATCCAAACATAATAATAAATAAATATTTGCAGCATTAGAGTATATTTATGATATTTAATTCACAGCAATATTCTACTTTTAACTAAATACTGTTTTTTTTTTTTTATATAAGGTTATTATTAATGGTATTGATCAGAAACAGATCACGCAAGTAATACTGTAATACTCTTTTAAACAGTTTGTTTTTATTTTGTACATAGAGTCTCTCACCTCTGCATGCCTGGACAATCCTGTCTCTTTACAGATTTACTGAGTTGATCTGGTACTGTATTTTAACTTTTCTTTACCTTCTGAGGCACTTTTTTTGTTAAGAAAAGACTCTAAATTTATAAAAAAGAAAGAAGTTTGTCTATCCTTAGAATTTCAAAGTGCGTCACATTTGTAGCTAAGTGCAGGGGAAGGCCAATGAGAGACACACACACACACACACACACACACACACACACTCTCACACACACACACACACACACGCACACACACTCGCACACACACACTCTCGCGCACACACACACTGTCGCGCACACACACACACACACACACACACACACACACTCACACACACTCTCACACACACACACTCTCACACACACACACTCTCTCACACACACACACACACACACACACACACACACACACACACACACACACACACACACACACACAC
The DNA here is from genome assembly GCF_019279795.1 of Protopterus annectens. Taxonomy (NCBI): domain Eukaryota; kingdom Metazoa; phylum Chordata; order Ceratodontiformes; family Protopteridae; genus Protopterus; species Protopterus annectens. The sequence goes on from NC_056739.1 coordinate 172,909,852, forward strand.
AGCTTTACTGGTTCAGTTCAGGGTTAGTACCCTTTGCAACTCATCTGCCTGATCAACAATAATGTTTTAAGCTTCCTCTCCACCCTTACCTATTAGTTGTATTCATAACTTCCAGACAAGACTGTCTAATTCTGCAACTAAACTGTCACTTGCAAATACTTGTTTTGTACTTACCCACCTGAGACATTTGTCTATCCAAAGGACTCACACTCTCAATCCCAAGCTGCAGCTGCTTTGTAATATGAGTGTTCTTCTCGGGTAAGTGGAATGGATAGATAAAATGGTGACGTACCAAACAGGAATGGTCCAGATGTGAGCACAACGGCACATAGCAGTTTTCATATGCTCTTTAATTTCTGGTGATATCAAATCAACTTCTGCAATGGCCACAACAATGTCTCCTGCTTTACATGTCATGTATTATTCAAGCCTGACACACTGTCAGGCAACGAGGAGACATTCAGATTAGAAAACCTGTGCAAGGAAGAACTGATGCGCCCCTACCTAACTAACACTCCCAAAGTACAAGTTCCTTTTGAGATGCCAATCATGGGCATGGTGAACATCAGTACTAATCTGCCTATGACAGTGTGCAGCATAATGCAGGGCTGAGATCTCATGCTGATAAGACACTATGCTTAAGTTGTCTGCATCACTTTTCTGTGGGCAATGTGTCATAATGACACCTAACCTGATTGGACCACTAGCTAAGCAATTCTGCCTACAACCACCATGACTGCAACAGAAGCACGGTTTTCTGAAACAGCACACTACATTCAGCAGGGTGTGATCACAGCTTACAAGCTGGAATCTAACAGACTTTCATTTAGGTGTCAGACTCTGCTGCCCTCATAGGAGTCGCACAAGTGGGTAAATTAAAAACAAGTATGTTCCATGGCAGAAGAAAGACATAAAATATGACTCAGTTAGGCTAGCAGAATGGATTCTGATCATGCAGGGCAAAGAACAAACCTATATCCTTCTTCTCACCTCCTTCAGTTAGCACTGACTAATCTGGAAAACTGTAACAACATTGTCACATTTTAACTCTTTAATAAGGAATGGTATATATCCCAGTGCAAAAGTACTCCAGTAATGAAAAACTGAAACAACCAGGAACCAGAGAGAAGCAACCAATCAGTAAAAGTACACTGGTGGAAACAGGTGCTCGACACAATTCTTTTTAGCGTAAACTAAATTTATTAATCCACTATTCGCCTGAAGACTTCATCAGAAACAAAAACTACATAATAATGTAGCCATATTTAAAACAAATTTGTTAAACAGTTAACCAATAGGAAAACACTGATTTTAACCCTTAATGCATCAAACAGAATAAATAACAGATTTTCTATACTTTAAAAAACATTTGATGTTTATAGCTTCATTTAAAACAGGCCCCCGCCTTTACTAACTTAGTTTTAGGATGGTGGGAGAAAGCATCGTTACCACACATTTCTATGTATGACAAGATTTTGATGTACTGCCATTTTGTCAATGATTTATTTTTTTATTGTTTTAGAAGTTGATTTTGATTTGAATAATTTTATGCTAGAATTGAATAATAGTTTTACTTTCATGAATTTACAACTGGAAACCTTCGTCTTCGTGTGAATTTTTTGGACATAGACTTAGAGTGGGATGGTGCCAAATTTATTTCCAGAATTCACAGAAAAGAAACTTTTAGTAATAGCTATGTCCACTTTAAAAGTATCCATCCTATGTACATTAAAAGGAACATTCCACGTGGCCAATATATTAGGAGCCTCCAGGGTGCTCAGTGATGACCAAGATTTTGTGAATGAAATAGAATTTATCAAGAAATTATTCTTGGAAAGAGGTTATAGCTTGGACTTACTTAATAATACAGCGGATTAAATTATTAGTGTTAGAACCAATAAGTTTCCACCCATTATTATACATGGTTTCACTAGTAAACAGATTACCAATGAAGCAAGAGATGAATCCTTTAACTCCCATTTTGCTTCGAGGTTTTGTTTGGACATGACGGTGGATTCCATGACCATTACAAATATTGTCAAAAAAATTGGAAAATTTTGCTAGGACATAAGGACATGGCAAAAGTAGTGGGGAATAGACCCCAGTTTGTTAAAAAGCAAAAATGGAAACATTAAACAACTGTTTGAATTTTGAGGGACAAAAATTATAACACCTTGTACTAATAAGGTCTTTGGCACTTATAAATATTTGAGCTGCAGGATGTGTAGGTTTATTTCTGAGGGTCCCTTCATAGACTTATCACATTGTAATAGAACCATAAATGTGCCAGGTAGATATGATTGTTCCTCTACTGGGGATGTTTATGTTGCTTTATGTACATCATGCACAGCATTTTATGTTGCCATGACCACCAGAAGTCTGGGTAGTAGAATTAGAGAACTTGTATATGCTATTACGACTTATGATGAGAATAATGCACTGTACAAGCATTCTGTAAAATGTTCTAATTTTAAGAAATGTATTTTTTTATGTTTTGGACATGGTACAGATGGACTTAAGGGGAGGTGATTTTAAGAATGAAGTTGAAAAGAAGGAAGTTGAGTGGCAGATTCGGTTGGCTGCTCACCTTCCTCCTGCTTTAAATGAAGCTGTAAACATCAAATGTTTTCTAAAGTATAGAAAATCTGTTATTTATTATGTTTGATGCATTAATGGTTAACATCAGTGTTTTCCTATTGGTTAACTGTTTAACAAATTTGGTTTAAATATGGCTGGATTATTACGTAGTTGTTTGTTTCTGATGAAGTCTTCGGACGAATGGCGGATTAATAAATTTGGCTTACGCTAAAAAGAATCGTGTCGAGCACCTGTTTCCACCAGTGTACTTTTACCGCAAAAGTACTCCGGACTTGACTCTATTACTACCCTTCAAAAGGTCAATTCTGAACACAGTTGTCTAGTGCTGCAAGTAGTACTAATATTGTTCCAAACAGCCAACTGAAATAGGACATCTTCCATCAAAATGGAACAGACTTAAATGCAACACTTTCCACAGAAAAAGGAAACCATACAAACACTTTCTACATAACCACAGCAGCTATATATGTGATGCTTTCTAAAGAAATACAGAAGCCTCAAATATGACACCTTCTACCGAAACAAAAATACCCAAACTAACATGCCTTCTACAAAATATACGAGGCCCAAATGCAACAACCTTTACAGAAATGTGACATCCTCTACAGAAACTTCAAAATGCAGCAATTTTTTTACAGCAAGCATTTTATCCTACTTATCCCATACCTGACATTAATGTTCATAACTTTATCAAACTGCTCCAGAGTGGTGTTCTCGATTGTTCCCATTTCAAGTATTCCAGCACTGTTTACCAGTACATCCAGCTGACCGTAATGTGCAAGAGTCTCCTCTAGGACTTTCTTGATCACATCTTCACTTGCTAAGTCACCAGGTACTAGGAACGGCTGACCAAGAAAATAACAGTCATTAAATTGTATCAGTTAATGCAACCTTAACTATAAATTTTGGAAAATATGAAATGCAATACTCCTAATGCGTGTTACATTTTTGCATGGTCTTGTTTTAAATTTGTTCCTTCTGATATATTTTAAGGAGTGTCACTATAAAAAAAAACATAGCACTATTTTAACAACTTTAATTTTACTTATGGTACAGTTTTCCTGGAGTGTCGCATCAGTTGAGAGAGGTGGCGACAGTCAACACAACAACCCAACTCCATATAAAATGGGAAAAAGAGGTTGATATGATGATGATGATGATGATGATGAGCATTCCTTTCTCTTTAATCAAAGACACACTTACATAGAAACCTTGTGCCTACATATGTAAAACACTTTAACTCGAATTCACAATCTGCATTACTTCCACAAAACTCAGTACCTCAAAGACTATAGTAGCACAGTTAACCACTTTGCATTTATTAAACAACATTTAATGAGATTATGTAAACAATATAGCATTGAAAAATTCAGAAACATCATTAAGGTAAATTACTGGAGTTGCTGAAGTGCTATTGGTAAACAACAGTCAAATCATACCAATAATGTAGTACTGGCTACATAGCTGCATTGCAAGTGAATTAATGAGAGCATGTTGAATACAGCTGAAAGCATTACCCAGCAGGCAGACTGCTAAGGTATCAAGCCAAACATTTCTACAATGTTAAGTAATATTAACCAATTCAACAATGTGAAAAAACAAACCATATGAAGTCTGCTGCTTGTAAAATATGGGGTTAGTTTACACAATACACATAAGCTTTGGTCTTGCCCCAATTTCTAGTTTCATTACAAAAGACACTTATTGTCTCTCCTTTATTGTTCACTAGAAAGTAGGGTACTTTGCAAATCGATTCTTCCAGCTGTGAATCTGCTACTTACTGGTACTACTAATCCTATAATCCTATAATCCCCTGCAGCATATCTCAGCAGCAGAACTGCTTCAAGGCCAATTAAACATACTGTGTGCTACTTTTATGAACTCTAATCAATGCTACAGCCTTGAAGGGCTGACAGAAGGGACAAGGCCATCAAAGCTTCTAGAAGTTGTTAGCTATGGTGTAAGATACTGAATGAAAAATGTACCCAAAAACTAAAAAAGTGAGTGTAAGTGTGAATATGTTCCTTTGCATTTGTTTATTTAACACTTAGTAAATGGGTAAAGGAAATGGTCTGAAGTTCCTTTTTCAGCCGTGTCCCAGGCCTTGTAAGCAAGGACTACAATGCTCCAACAAAAAAGTATTTGCAAGGACATCTAGCCAGGTTCCAAAACAACATTTTATTCAGAATCCAAAGTCCATAGACACATTAAGCACATTAAAACCCGCATAAACACTTAACTTGCTCACCGCATTTTTGTCCAATGATTAAGACTACATCAGTGGCATCTGACGTAGTCTTAATCACTGGATGAAAATGCGGTGACCAAGTTAAGTGTTTATGTGTGTTTTAATGTGCCTACGGACTTTGGACTCTCAAAGTGTCATTTTGGAACCTAGCTGGACGTCCTTGCAAGTGCTTTTTTGTTGGTTTTTTGTTATTTTGTTCGGGCACTATATTTCCTCAGATTTTTGTTTCTAAGGACTACAAGAATATTTTACAATAGACAAATACCAATAACTTGAATTAAACACATGTACAACAAACAATATCACAGATAATCAAATAATGTAAAATCAAGAAAGTACACATGCAAAAAACAGATGACATAATTGAAGGAATAGCTGTATACAGGTAAGACTAGTAAAATGGACATTAGGATGCATGCACTAGTATACAATACAGAAATGTGAAATGGCACAATAAAGCAGATATAAAGAGCTGGACAGAGTATTATAAACCCTACCCTCAGGAAAAGGGAGGTAAGACAAAAAAAAAAAAAAAAATATATATATATATATATATATACATATATATACATATATATATACATATATATATATATATATATATATATATATATATATATATATATATATATATATATATATATATATATATATATATATACATATATATATATATATATATGTTGTGTCTTTCGGCTTTTCTCGGTTAGGGGTCGCCACAGCGGAACTCCAGTCTGCTAATGATTGGCAGTAGATTTTTACATGCCGACTTGCCAGGTCTGACGCACAACCTTCAATGAAGGTACGCCCATTCACGCATGTCTCCACACAAAAGACGCTGTAGCTGAGAATCGAACCAGACAGCGTCTTACTATGAGCCGACAAAGCCACCGCAGCACCATCACCTTTTACATTTGTTGAATGGGCTAGTCCAACTGTATACATGTCCATTTTCAGTAGAGTCCCGAGGAGATAAGCTCCACATTAAACTAAAAAACAGGACAGCAAAAAGAATATCTCAATACATTATTCAATAAGATTTTCATCAAAGAACTTAATGATACAGAAAGTGACTGGGGAGTTTAACAAAGCAATACAGTACTATTTACATGGTAAAAGGTTTGACATTCACCATAAAATATGTTAGGTAGGAAAGTACAGTTTGAAATGATGTATACAGGTTGTCTTAAAAAATATAACTCTAAAAAACAAGAAAGTTTGGATATATATACACAAACAAATATTACACTCGTAGTAAAAAGATAGTTGGTCTATATACACGGTGGAAGACATGTGCTCACAGCTGAATAAATGTTGCAATGAACATACTCAGTGCTAGTTCCCTGGGAGTAGGACACTAAAATGGGAGTAACGGAAGGAATTACTAATCCCACATTGTGGGTTTTGGGGGAGAGGTATACAATACTGTTGTACTAGGGAGTGTTAGTCAGGGTTAGTACATGGGCATATATATATATATATATATCTGTGTGTGTGTTTTGCTGTTGCTGAACTTCAAGCACAGTTTTCAACTTAAATAGGATTAATAATGAGAAAGAGTTTATAAAGCTGGCCCACCACTGTTCACAGCATGTACAAAGTGAGATAACAAACGAAAAGTGTTATGATACTTATGTCTTACATTGTGTTACAGAGATCATCCCATGAGCCTTGTAATGTGTTACATCTGATACCCTAAAAGCATTTCAATTTATTTTCATTAATAAAATGCTTAGTGACAGACTTCTTGAACAAGTTAACTTGCTCAATTTTCCTTCATCCTACATTGATCTAATATTGGTCTTTTATACGGTACTGATCTCTCTACATTAGTCTACATCAGTTTTATTATATTCCAATTTATTATACCCTACAAATGGCCTTAAGGGGCTGCCAAGCTGAAATGACTTTGCATAAATCAAGTTGTTTTTCCACTCTAACAAAATTGTATGAGGACGGAGAGGAGAGAAGAACATTTTCTGTGATTTTTCTGCTTTTTGAATGCTCCAGTGAAGAGTGACAGTCAATTTGTTTGCTTACCCCATTGACTTTTGTTAGTTGCCATCTTACATACATACTTCAACGTACATCTGAATATTTGGCTTAGAAGAGGAGCTGGCTTACTTTGATTTCATTATCTGACTCAGCAATGAAGTCCCAGGCCACAGTTTCTTGCTGAAGTGTTAAGCTGGTCTTTTGTGATTAACAGTTTGAGTTGGTAGTGTTTACCCTGATCATTTGTGACTAGCAGTTCAGTTGGTAGTCTTTACGTAATGCCAAACTTGTACTATTGGGCCAATGAAAAAAAAAAATCTCCCAACAAGTAGTGCCCAACTTTAGTAAATGCAGCAGATGTAGACTCTTTTCTCCCTGCACATTGAGTAACATCTATATGTATATATCCACCCAAACCTTCATCATTAAGTATTTCTTTTCATGCCCACTCTAGTCCCCTTTTGATCTTTCCCTTCCTACCCACCCCCATTCTATATCGCTTTCCCTTACATTTTTCTCCCCACTATTCTCTCTCTCTCTCACCTCACATACTAGTTTCAATCCTCTTCCACCTAACCTCCAGAGGTTTGAATGCCCCTTACTCCCCCTCTACTCCTTCTTTTTAGCCCTTTTAACTATAACTTACCCCTCTTCCCAACCCCCCTTTTCTCTCTCTGCTTCTTCTTTTTACCCTTGTTAACTATACCAATGCCTCTTCTCCACCTCTCTCTTCTCTAAAATCCATCCTCCCCTTTGCTTTTCTTTCCTTACACTACCTCTTCATCATTTCACCTGCCTATCCTGCTTTCCTATCTTCTCTGCTAAGCATATAACAATATATGCCATCTGCTCTATTCTTATTGCTCCACTACTTTCTCCTGCCTCACCTAACCTCCTAACTCTTCACCACAATACATGTCTTGCATACACAATTTCCAATGTCTACTTAACTCATTCACTCCGATGGAGCTCAGGAAGTTTGCACTGTAACTTCCAATGGCCAGAGCCTAAGCAGTTTGACAGAATCAAATAATGTCCTCACATGTCAAACAAACGTTCATATCTTTGGAACCATAGGCGTTGTGAAAGCAGTATAAATGGCAAACCCTTCAGCACAAGCAGTATAAATGGCAAACCCTTCAGCACAAACTATTTTTATAGTAGTAGTATTCTTTAAGTTCCAGGTCTTAAACCAAATTTTATAAGTCACAGTAAACACAGTTACTATTATATTTGTGCTATTTTGTAAACAACTTACAATATCTCAGCAACCACTCAAGTTACACACATACTGTCAGCAGCATTTTATTCATCTAGCTAAGAGCTTTCATATGGGGCTAAGGAATTCTGTCTGTGTTTACTTGGTTATTGAGATATTTAGAAAAATGTGAAAATTATATCTATATAAATTAATGTCATAAAAACAACAGTTAATATCTATTTAACTGCACTAGACAGAGGTCAAATATTAATACAATTGAGTTTGCCATTGTGTAAGCTTTAAAATGAAACCTTTTAAAACCTTGTACATAGCATGGTTTTGGAACTATTGATGCAAATATGAACAAATAATGTTGACGCCTAGAGGCGTCAGTAGAAGTTGACTGCAGATCCACCTGGAGATGTCACTCGGATGTAATGAGTTAAACATATCAAAGCACCATTGCCTCCCATGTATAATTTTCCTACCTCGATGTCAGTGCTGACATCTTGACATTTTTACCCACACAATACTCACATCTTGAATATGAAAACTCAATCTTTGCTAAACCTGTGTATACAATTTTACTTGAATGTACTAATTGCTACAGTTTAATAATCTTATAATATTTAGAATACATTATATCTCCTATTTGTAATACTCTGATTTTTTTTACTTCTCTTTGTAATGGAGCTTTTTTTCCCTGGGCCTCCGCTAAAAATGGGCCTTTTTGACCCAATCAGACTTTCCCGGTTACCAAATGTCAAATAAATAAATATGATTTAACAGATGCTGTAATAAATATAAGAAGGGGGAAATGTGAGATTTCGATGAAAGGCAAAATAGTATGTAGAAAGAATCCAAAATTAGATTCAGAGAAGAAACACTGCTGAATTTTACCCACTGTTTGAACTACATGAAAGCATGACATTTAGGCCACAGAATGGTACAACTGAAAACAAATTCTGATAAAATGTGTACAAGTTTTACTTCTAGTATAATAAGAATGTAGTGCATATATGTTATAGACGTTAGTTTTACCCAACCTTATGACCAAAGAACAGACTGTGTCCAGGTAGATACCAGATAAAGTGCTAGACTGTGGCAACAAAAGTCCTCTGAAGCACTGGATGTGCTAGCTGTATATAAATCGTTGCATGTTTGTCCATAACAAAAAAGCAGAGAATTTTAATAAGATACTTAAGATACAAAACACACTCAAGAATGCCATTCTACTCCTAGTATTTCACTGAGTGCAGCTGATTTACATGGCAGAACACAGTCTGTCAGTTTACAGAATGTAGGCCTACTGCAGTAACAGAAATTCTGCACTCGCTGGTAAAATCACAGTATTAGCCAATTGGCAGTCAGAGTGAAGGTGAGGGCGGGTACCTGAGCTTTTAGAAGCTGTCCGGTTGTTGTTTTCTTGATACAAAATAGTCCACATAACCTAAAGGCTACCGTAGCAGTGGGAATGATGAACATCTGAAATGCCTCACCTGTGCAGCTGGCAAATGCATTGTCTCAGATATCTTATCATAGACTAGGGGTTTTCAGGCTCTGCTCAGAAGTCTAGTTGAAAGTAACATCCAGAGTATATGTGCACTGACATTATTAATCCAGAATTAAGGATATCTAGAGATTAAAATAAACTAATTTCAACTGCCTAGTATATTAGTTTTTCCTTCATATTTTTTTTTTTTGCTATGTAAATCAGATTTGGGATATAGTGAAACCGCTGAGTGTGCTTTGTACCCAAGTATCTTATTAAAATTGGCTGGATTTTTTTATTATGAACAGCCTTTGGGAAACAAACAGATATATAGCCTCATACATAGTTGACAAATCTAATGTTTTAAAGGGATTTTGATGTGACAGTCTGACACTATGACCTGTTTCCATGGTGGCAGCTATTTGACTGCTACTCACAAGGCCACTGACAAAGACAGTGAGCTCCCATGTAAATCAGAATAGAGATGCAATGAAATCACTGAGGAAGACTGCCATTCTTGAATACACTTTGTACCAAAGTATTTTATTAGACTTCATTCATTTTTTATTGTAAATTTTGTTGGGAACAGTACAGCTATGTAAGTTGTGCTTACCCATAACAGTAGTTGTTCAAATTCCTCACTGCTGCAGTAGCCTGTAGGCTACACGGGTTGTTTACTGGCCAACTTCAAAAAGCTCTGCCCCTCACACACACGCACACACCCTCACTCTGACTGCTGATCGACTGTTGATTTCCCTCCTTCGGACTTGCCAGTGTGAAGCTTTATTCAAGACTTTCTTGCCCATACAAAGAGAGAAAAGCCTAAGAATCCTGAATCAAGCTGCCCATAAAAAAGAAACATATAATGTAGAAGCACACAAAACCCTACTTTACATCCCCGCTACAACTATACACGTGAATAAATGGATAGAGAGTGAGTGACTACTGTAACAGTGAGAAGTTTGAACATCTCTTATTATGGGTAGGTGCAACTTACACAACTGTACTATGTCCGAATCCAGACCAGTAACAAGTGGCGTGCTTCAGGGCTCTGTCCTGGGGCCCCTCCTGTTTGGCATATACTTCTCAGAAGTACAGGCAAGCATGGAAGGGCTGTGGCTGACTAAGTTTGCGGACTGCAAACTGGGTGCTATATTAGAGTCTCCGGCCGACATGGAGATCCTCCAGAAGGGCCTAAATGAGACTGATGCATGGTGTCAAAGCCATGGTCTCAAGGTAATTGCAAAAAAATGTGTAGTAATCCCCTTTGGAAAAAACAGACTACCCGCAAACTACAACATAGGAGGTAATCCCGTGAAATCTGAAGAAGAAATAAGGGATCTAGGGACCCAAGTAGATAGAAAGCTTTCCTTTGATAACCATGTTGCCAAAATGGTTAGAAAATCCTTCTATGTGACCCATCTGATCATGAAAGGGTTCGCATCAAGATCTAAGGATGTAATGGTGCCCCTCTACTCTTCCATCATCAGACCCATTATTGAGTACAATGCACCAATTGGTATGTACCTGGCTAGACATCTCCAGGAGCTGGAGAGACCACAGAGATACCTAACCAAGAGGATTACTGGCCTCAAACAGTTGCCCTATGCAGCACGATTGAAAAAGCTAAGACTGTTCTCTGTTGCATACCGCTTTCTCAGAGGCGATCTCTGTTTAACGTACAGAGCCATGTCCAACCCAGAACTGTTGAACATGCTCCATCTTAGCAAAACCAAATCTACTCAAGCTACACGCTCTAGGGATATAAACCTCAACACAACAATGAATAGAACATGCTGGAGGGATAGATTCCCTTCACAGAGACTTCCCTTACTATGGAACAGGGTCCCGATCTACATAAGACAGAGCCCCTCACTATCACTCTTCAAGAGGAACCTTGATGAGTGGATGGGTAACAGCAAGTTCACACTGGGGAATCACACCAACAGCACTACTAGATAGGGGCCAAGGGTACTAGCTGCTAGTACAAGGGTCTAGGGAACTACTAAAGGGGCGGTGAATACCGCACAACATGGCTGGGCTAATATATGCCTTCGGGCAGATAGCCCAGTACCAACCTATGAACCTATGAACCTATGCTCATCATTCCTGCTGTGGCTATATAGCTTGATTACCAAGGCCTATTAAACTGGGGGGGGGGGTAAGGCTATGATCCAGGAGCCCCAGTAGAATGTTTCTGGCAAAACTAGCTCTGGACCTAGGAAAGAATCCAGTTTGTAATGCTTTTGTAAATGTATGTAAAGAAGACCATGTACCTGCCACGGGAATGCTTCTACAGCCCACTTCTTTCCAGCATGCCATCCAAGAAGACAAACCTCTAGTATAATTTGCTTTGATACTGCCTTGAGTGGATTTGCCATGGTGGGAATAAGTAAAAACAAAATGAAAACTCCAGCAATGCTAGAACTTCCACTGAGTGACCTCCCAAACCTCTTGTAATAAAGGAACATGGGATACATGCAAATGATCCTTATGAACATCAGGTGTTTCATCTAATTGGTGATTCTGAATGCCCATTACTTGTTTCATCGTTTTAATGGACAATTTCAGGCCAATAAAGCCAAACCCCACTAGCTGTGGATATGCATATTTTGGCCTTGTTATAACCTCATCAGCACAGCACAAGCAGAGTGTTTGATTAAGCCTTAGAAACAAAGGACTGTTATACCCAACTGATGTCCATTATCATTAGGGTCACTGCAAAAATATCCCAAACAACAAACTAAAACAATGTGTGAGAAGGTCACTGAAAAACCAATCAGTAAAAACAAAATGAAAACTCCAGCAATGCTAGATCTTCCATTTGTATATATCCCATGTGCCTCTATTACAAGAAGTTTAGGAGGTCACTCAGTGGAAGTTCTAGCATTGCTGGTTTTGTTTTTTATGATGATTTTTTTGATTTTGACTCACCACTCATTGTTTTAGTTTGTTGTTTGGGATATTTTTGCAGTGACCCTAATGATAATGGACATCAGTTAGGTATAACAGCCCTGTGTTTCTAATGCTTAGTCAAACACTCTGCATATGCTGTGATCATAACAAGGCTGAAATATGCATATCCACAGCTAGTGGGGTTTGGCTTTATTGTCCTGAAATTGTCAATTAAAATAACGAAACAAGTCATGAGCATTCAGCACCTGATGTTAATGATCATTGTTTTTACTGATTGGTTTTTCAGTGGCCTTCTCACTCATTGTTTTACCATAGTAGGAATAACAAAAAATAATAGCTGAGGGCAACCACCTGGAAATTGTCTGTTTAGATACAAGATGTCCCTTTTTTGTCCCTTGATAAGAAATAAATAGCTGATCAGCTTTTCTAAAAGGACTAGTTCTGTCAAGACAGTACCTGAGCTTCTGTGCACGTCCAGAGTATGCAGAATCATTTCTCCCTTAGGTTTTGGTACAAAATTGGGAGACTGCTGTATTCTAGTAAAATCAGCTTTCTTTGAAAAATAAGACTAAGGTTTCCAAGGGCCACATTCACAGGTGTATTCCATACTACACAATACACTTTCTCCAAACAAAAAAGCATAAGCCAAAGAAAAACAATTCAGAAACTTTTATACAAAGACATGAGGCCAAATTCCAAAATTGGTGCTCTCAGTGTAAGTCCACTCTGATTCCAAAAGACCTACTTTCAGTGTAAATAACTTTCGTGTAAGAACTATCTATAAACAGACTTACTACAGGAACCAGATTCCAAAGCACCTGCTCTCAGTGTAAGTGGTCATGCAAATGGTAATTTTTTGCAGCTCCAAGCACTACTAGGTTATAGAAAGAAAAAAAAACACCAAGTGTTCAAAGCCATAAAGCACTTGGCTATCACTGTCAGAAAGACAGCGTAACATGTTGCCTTTAGTTAAAAAATGTCAGGGACGGACTACTGGCACAGACAGCAGGCATAAAGAAATGCATGTTTAATTTTGCCTCTGAAGTTTGCTGGCCAATATTGGCAGATTTAACTACTTAGTACAATGCTCAATCTTAACTGAAGCAGAGGTGCTCAACAAATAATACATCCGCGGTGGTGGTGCTGCGGTAGCATTGTCGCCTCACAGTAAGGCGCTGTCCGGTTCGATTCTCAGCTAGAGTGTCTTCTGCATGGAGACATGCATGAATGGGCATACCTTCGTTGGAGGTTGTGCGTCAGGGCTGACAACTCGGCATGTAAAAATCAACTGCCAATCATTAGCGGACCGGAGTTCCGCTGTGGCGACCCCTAACCAGGAAAAGCCGAAAAACACAACAAAGTGTCTAGTGTTACAAAAGTGCTTAACTATTTTTTTCACGATATCAGAGTAGAATCACTGCACTCCATGCACTACATATATATCCAAACTATAATCCACTTAACACTGCAATGTGTGTTCATTACATATGCATCTAAACTGTAGTACTTCTCTGCATAATTTTCTGAATGGAACAGCGATTTTACTCTGTGTTACTGTTGATATTGTATACCTACCTTCATTTGTAGAATGTACCCCATATGGGAAAAGTAACTATGCCACTATATTTGTCTTTGTATACCTACTAAATAATAATAATAATAATAATAATAATAATAATATGCCACTTTTTCCTATTTTAGTACAGTTCCAGTAATTTAAAACTTTATTCTACAAGCATTGTGCCTTTTCACCTAGAACGTATCACAAAAAATCGTCAGACTGGTTTAGTTACTCAGTTGACAAAACAAACAAACAAGTAAGGAAATAAATAAAATACATACACCCACAATCTGATACAGTCATACAGCTCTGTTTTATGAATAAAGTTAAATTCTGGATTTTAATAATGACAGAAATATGCTACTGACAACACCTTCATAATATGTATGAAAATGTAAAGTGGCATGTTAGACTGAGGCTTTTCACTTTAAAGTAGTTGTTAGGCATAAGGTAGAATAATAGGCCTGAAAATATAGAGTCAGACTTGTGTTTGCATGTATGCATTCCGTTTCTGGGAAAGACAGTTCAGTAGAAAAGAAAGGATAATCTTGCTGGCTAAACATGAGATGTGCAGAAATAACAGTTCTCAAGGGAGAACTACAGAATGTTCCTTTCTCAAGGGAAATATATGTGTACTTGTAATGGAATGCTAGATAAAGAAGAGAGAGTTAGGCACTGTGAGGCACATGCAGGGCAAGGCCTGAAAACCATGGCTAAAGAGGTGTATAAAACATTACAGGGTTTTGATATTCTTCAGACATGGGCAGTTGAGTCAGTTAAGTTAGCTTTAGGACTGATATGCAAAATGTCCTTGCAATACAGACGCTGACTACAGAAGTCAGGTCAAATATCCAGCATTAATGATACTATTCATGAGGGAAAGACTGTTTGAATTTATATTATTCAGGAGAATCACGATATATGTGCAGAACCTTGGGGAGATATTTATCAGCACTGCTACCATTATCCAGTATTCCAGAATATTATGTTACTCAGATGCTGTTGACATCAGTCTTCACTATACATAATAAAGCATTCTTAACCAAACTACAGTTTTCAGGTGTTATTGTGAAAGGTACAAGAAGACTTGGCCCATAAAGGAAAGACTGGCACCTGTTCAGCACAAGTTTGGATAATGAACAGATAAAGACATTCATTCCAGCCATATTTCAGTTGTTTCTAATATCATCCATAAGAGGTCCCTCCTCTGGGCCAGTAATCAAGGAGCCTCTATCCTCACCACTGACACGGTGAGGGATGTTCACTTGGAACAAAAATGGATACTCAAAGTATTTTCAAATGCAGCTCTCTGTACCAAACACACAGGGAACACACTCCAGTCCTGGGGCTGGACTCTCTCTCTCTCCAGGCCTCAAATAAGAATCCACACTGACCACTAAGGAGCTCTGTATCCCTGTACCAAGTAGATGACACACCCTCTTTGAGATCTGACTTTCACACAACCAACTAGGAAAGGCTGGCACAAGTTACCTGCTCTATCACCTCTGCCCAGACTATAAGGTAGCTCCACTGCCACCAGCCAGCTACTCTAAGGCTCTTACAAGGGTACCCAATTATACTGAATAAAATTAGTACTAATACAAATAGTAGTCTTTGCCCAATGCAGCAATACCTCCAGGAGTGGCCATAGTGTCACCAAATAAATATAAGTATTCTCAAAAGTTAAGATATTCTCTAAAAGACCAGCCACAGTGAACAGGTTATATATATATTTAATAACAAATAATAAAAAGAAAGCAGGACAATACTGAATACCTCTTCACAATAAATATCAAATATAACACAGATGGAAAGATGCACACAGATACAGAAAAACAATACATAACTAATCTCACTATTTTTCCTGACTGATCTAAATAATTACTGTTTCTACTTACTTAATAGAGCAAGCCAAAGTGATGTGGGTAAGTGGTGTTTCTTATCAGATTTCACAAACAGACTGCCCTGAGATTTCTGTCTCATCTAGTATTAAAGCATCATTTCAGTGCTGGATTACGGAATGGCATCACATCTGGTCACCTGACTCTGTGGTTCCCACACTACCCCCTTTACTAGAAGCTGAACCAGGATCTTGCACATGTGTCATAATACACACACATATAGCTTTTAACCTCTTGTCTGCCAATATCCTCTGTTGTAACATATTCATTTCAACAGTTACAATACAGTCTGACCTACAGGTGTATTTCTTTTCTGTCCAGCAGGATCCACTGTTGGTACATTTTTTAACACAAGCAATTTTACAAATACATTTCCAACACAAGCACGTGTACAGATCAGTCTGATATAAAAAAATGACATAAAATTATTTACAAAACTCCAGCTAGCTATGCTGGCATATGATACACGCATCCACTGCCCTACTCCTCCTGGGATAGCTGGCACTACTTCACATCATTACGTCCCAGTATATCAATTCTTTCAGCACACAAAATAGTTTTCTGATATGCTTTGCAACTTTATTTCATACATGCAGGCACCTGATTGGATCAGATAAATGGAAGATGAAATTATGCATGTCAAATGACAACAGTGTCCACATACATTGTACTGTATATCTTATGGGGTAAGGAGCAAAGATGCAACTTGCTCAGCCTATTTATACAACACTCTGTGGTTAAATGTACTGCAATGTAATCTTAATGGGGCACAACCCTGCTGTATAGCTAGCACATTTATAAGGCATGTTATAGCTGCATACAAAACAATGTCCTACTTAATGGGGCAAAGCAAAGCTTTGTGCTGTACCTTGTCAATTTGAAAAGGCAAGTTGTGTTTATGTAGACTGCACTATGTAACTTAAAGGTACATAAGCAAGTCCCACTATGCTGTTATTTGTGATATCTGTAATTCCATACTCACGATCATGTTCATCTGAATTTATGTTCAACTGGCTGCCAAGCTAGTTCTAACATTGCTAGGATGCTTGGACATGCACCTCTCAAACCATGTAGTTGTGCATTTACTTTTGGATGTATTTATACCTTTGGTACAACTGCTCCTGCTGTTTATAAGGGTCTATATTATATAATTGAACGCCTGAAATTGCGAACGCTGTATAATCGACCGAAACACTTCGAAAATCCAAATGCCGAACATACGGATCAGCGATTTTTTCCCAGGAAAAAATTGCTGATCCATAAAAAAATAAATAAATTAATTAATTAATTAATTAATTGAAAAAAACACACACAAAATAAAGTGGGGGCTCCCCCCCCACACACACACACACACTTAAATATACCAACTCCAAGATCACACCACAGTGGAGGAAATGGCAAAGTCCCTATAATGGCCCAGTGATTTTTTTTTCCCTGGGAAAAAAATCGCTGTTCCATCCTTTTGGAATTTTGCCATTTCGGGTAAATGCGTTCGATTAAACAGCGTTTGCAACCTTAAGCGTTCAGTTACATAATAGGAACCCATTTATAATGGGTCTCCTTATTTGTTTCCAGAATGTTTTTATTCATTTTATAACACAATGACTTAACAGCATAGTAACAAGAAAAAAACAAATAAACGAAATACAATATCCATAACAATTTAAAAAGCAATGTACATAGGAGAACACTTAATATTTCTCTTAACACATTAGACAATTTTGTCCAAGCAATTAAATGATGAGTTTATTTTTAGTCCTTGCTTTTATAGTAGCACTCTCATTCTTATAAATGTATTTCACAAGATGAATAAACTCAACTTTAAAGACAGGATTGGGATTTCCAATTTTTAGTAACAATTTTCCTTGCTATAGAGAGGATAGACCACAGTAAAAATGTTTGATTTTTAAGAATGGCTTCAGGAACAAGAACACAGAAAAGGTTAAGGGAGTCAGAAATTATACCATTGTCATTCCATAGAGCTTTACAAAAATATTTAAAGTCTAACCAAAACGGGAAAATTATTTTGCAATTAACCAAATGTATCCAGTCAGCATCAGGGTGTTCACATCTCCAGCATTTCATCATTCTTGTACATTATTGCTAGTCTATGTGGGGTGAAAAAACATCTATGTAAAAATTTCCATGTGTATACACAATGGGTCTCCTTATTATCTGTCGTAATCTGTATCCAGTCAGCATCAGGGTGTTCACATCTCCAGCATTTTATCATTCTTGTACATTATTGCTAGTCTATGTGGGGTGAAAAAACATCTATGTAAAAATTTCCATGTGTATACACAATGGGTCTCCTTATTATCTGTCGTAACGATGCCCAGTAGTATACCATGTCTGAGGCCTTACTGCACTGCTGGCTTTCAGCTGCACACTACCTGCATGTCACGATACCTAGTGCACTACCCCTACTCACTGTAAATTAATTATCTGAATGTCACATCACCTTATGTGTATACATCCCATACAGTACCACATGCAAATAATCTCTGAATCAGCATTTTTTCAACTTTTTTTTCACTTTCGCATCCAGAATTTTCATATCTGTTTTTCCCAAACTACTGGCTGTCTGCTAGACACAGTTTTACAACTTATTACACACTTATTTTGCATAAATGATTACCAAGGCACACATTACATTACATTACACATCATTCAATTTTTTTTTGTTAGTTTTTAAACACTATTAAGTTATCATTTAAAACATAGGCACACATACATTAATAAAAAGAAAACAACAAACCATACTAACTTGTTTCATGCATTATACATTACATATGTTTTCTTTCTTGTTAACAATTATACAGTCCAGCATTACATAAACTGCTCAGTTCTTGCCTTCCCTTAAAATTTCTTAATCTGAATATGGTTTATAAATGGTGGCAAAATAAGACACCTTAAAATATGTGCATGTGCTTACCTTTTTATGCTTTATATGAAAGTGTAGCCACAAAGTGGATCAGTGCAACATTCAGTCAGACTTTGTACAGTGGAGCTATTCCTGTAATGGCATCTCTGTGTTTGTCTCCTTGGTTCAGGACCCAGTCATGGTGGAGATGCTTGTGTGCTCCACTGACCCTTAGGCTCTGTTGTCATAGGTTCATAGGAGGTTACTAGGCTAAACGCCATAGGGCCTTTACAAGACTAGGCATGTTATACCTGTGTTCCCTAAATGACCTTAGTTACATGGTCATTATTCGCAGAGCGAATATATGATCAGCACTGAATGCACGTGTCTATGAGGGAATAGGTGCCACCCTGGGGTGAATTTACTGTCTCCTGCACTCTTTGTAGGCTCACCCGTGGCTGAAGAACCTGAGGTGAAGTCTCAAAATAACAAAAATGGATCAGTAAGGAGATCTTAAGATGACTACAGCTGTAAAGGTAGATAAAGGCATAATCAACAAAAAATAAATAATTAAATAAGTGAATCACAGCAAAATGAAAGAAACCTCAAAAAAAACACCTCCATTGAAAAAAGAACCCAAAAATAAACAATACCTCTGAGCATTTTGGAGGGGTTTGCCCCGACATCCATAAATCCCAGACTTTAAAACAGTAACTCTAATGTTACAGTGTTCCAGAGAAAAGAATAATACAAATATTGGCAAATAAACAGTCTCCTCATGTTCCTTGATGTGCAACCAGAACAAATGTGCATCCACCAACATACAGACTTGGAATTTTAACTTTTGTGCATCAGCAGTTCGTGAATGCACCATCAAAACAAACTGTCTAAACAAGTGACTGCAGGCCAGATGAAGGTTACAGTAAGGAGGGAATCTCCAGCTATTATTGACCTTCTTTATCATTGGGTTGTTTATTTCTAGCTTGCCAAGTCTGCCTTTCCAGTTCATCCATGTTAAAAAAATCCCATACAATCTCACTGATATAATCTTCACAGCAAAATTTCCAGTACTGTGGTGACGCAGTAATGGCAGAACAGTTGAATCCAATAGTCTGTAACTGTGAATATGCACACTAGATGGCAGCAGTGTACTGGTCACTTGGCATTAACTGAGAACAGACAAGCTGATTGCTGCTAATGCAACTGAACTGACCTTTTAAGGATTAATCTTGGGGTAGGGGCCGTACAATGTGCTATGGCCCTTGTTTGCAACACCTTTCCATTGTAAGATCATTATCTGCAGATTAAACAAGATTTAGATTTTGGCAGCACATACTGTTAGAGTGCTCAAGCTTTCTCCATCAGGGATCTTGAAATCTTGAAAGAAGAAACACCGACATCATTGCCCTTAGCAAACCGAGAAATGTAGGTAAAAGGCAAGCTAAACAAGACAGTGGAGGTTTCAAATTCATCGTAAAGGGAATCCTGCTGAGGTAAAGCACATTCATGATGTTGGATTTGTCATCAAATACAAACTCAAACATATTCCAACAATCAATCTCCACAGGCATCCACAAATATTTGATGGCCCTCTGTTACAAGCTAAGCAACAGTTAGCATGTTACAATCATCAGATCCTATCAGCATTTAATCTTGGTGAGGGACAAATAGAACAGGTCTGTATTACCCCAGACAAAACTCAATCCAACACATCAAAGAAAGACAAGACCATTTTTTAAAGCTTCCATACTAGAACGACAAGTGATTTGGACTTTGGAATATAACTTCTGGGAAGGAGATAGCTGGAAAGACTAATTCTATTGGTAGTCTGAACAAATATGCAGCTTATGGCCTGTTCTTCACAAGCACTGTCTTCAGGGATAGCAACAACTAATCAGAATAACCAATGGTGTTTTCAGTCAAAACACTGATACCTCCTTAATTATGACACTGTTAGCGCTCATAATCAAAAGGATGTCCACATTGTACTGCTCATGAGAGATGCCAACAACACTGGACAGACCATCGTATCAACAGATCATGGCACAAAAGTCACACAATCCATTATTAACCAGTAATAATAATAATTCACCACCTAGTTTCATATCATCCAAGATGCTTCTCCCAGTCTTATCCTCCAAGTGCCTCCATAAATCCCCATATCAGTGTGGAAATCTTCAAGTAGGACTACAAGTTTAAGAAGTTGGGTGTACACGCACAAACAACAGAATTTTCCTTTCTCCAGCTTACAGGCACACAGAAGCAACCATTTCATCTACTGGCAGGGCACAAGCTTAAAATGTACATTACCAAGCCCAGGGCTTGTGAATATCTCCACATATACACAGATCCTCTCCTGAGGAGCAATTCTGTTTCAGTTGACAGACCATCTCTGATTGAGAAGTTTGGTTTCAGAGCTAGCTCTTATAGTAGAGGTAATACTGACTATACTAAGCCAGCACGTTTCCACTTCCAGGCTAAATTCCATCTCATTCCTCAAAGATAAAATTACATTCCATCCACCCCTGGATGGATTAGTTATTTTTTACTGCCACGGTTTAGTCTACATGTATTAATCTGACCAGCTCCTGCTGCCACTAGAGTGACCAAGACCTTTTACCTTGCGAGAGGTAAGCCCATTGCTTCATACAATTTTTTATTGTTGAGCCTGATCAGGCTATACAGGTTCCTGGCTGTCAGGTGCTTGCTGACAACATCCCAAAGCCTGGCTCCAAGGGTTGGATATACATTTCCCTGTTCCAGAAAAAATTCTCTGATTCTTAAAATTAACATTTATGGTGGTCAGCATTTTGGATACACATTTTTACGGTCTATTTTCTTAAATCAATTTACCAAGGAATGCACAAGCGACACAAAGTCTAAGCCAACACAACACCAGGGAACACAAAGGCATGCAATCCCCTTGAAAACAACCATGACATTTGACTCGATCAACCATGAAGCTTTGTGGAAAATAATGCAAAACTCTGCTTCCCTTGCAAATTCATCAAGGTCTTCAGGATTCTTTCTACAAGACAAGTTGAATGCCAGAATAAAGGCATACATTCAAAATCCAAACAAGAATCAGGCAAAAAATAAGTCATCACTCCAGTCTTGATCTACAGTTTCCCAGAACCCACACTAAGCTAAAAACCACTAATGTGGTAGAATGGACAAATAATACAGACTGAATGGAGGGCTGACCATTCTTTCATGTCCATGTTCAAAGTTTAATATTTTTCACAGCATCTGTTGGTGACATTCATAATATGTGCCATTCCTGCAAACATCAAGAGTGATTCACAAACTGCAATGGATATATCTACAGAAACTTACTGAAAAAGTCCAGACTGCTTACTCAACCTTGTTAAGCTGCTTTACCAGACTGCTGCAAGCCTTGCAAGTGATCCCTGCAATTCAACATTGATGGATAGATCTTGGAGGGAAAAAAATCGCTGATCCATTAAAAAAAAAAAAAACACAAAATAAAGTGGGGGGCTGTGCCCCCCCCCCCTCCACACACACACACACACTCTACTTAAATATACCAACTCTGAGATCGCACCACAGTGGAGGAAATGGCAAAGTCCTGAAAATGGCCCAGTGATTTTTTTTCCCTAGGAAAAAAAAAATCGCTGTTCCGTGCTTTCGAGATTTTGTCATTTCGGGTAAGTTGGTTCGATTAAGCAGCATTTGCAATTTAGTGCATTCGCTGACTTAATAGGGACCCTTCTAAACCTACTTGTTATTTTAGTGACTACTCAATGGTTTTGCATTAATGATTACAATGTATTTTCAAAGTCTATTGATTGTCACTGATATTTTAAATTAAGCTCGAAACTCTGGATCCCAGTGAATTTCTGGCATGCTATAGGGTTTTCACTTTGAACTGGTGTAAGGGAGAGAGCCATTGGATACTTTTGTGACTAATACGTTACACTTGTTTAAACCACCTCCTCCACATGCCCACATTCCTTGCTGTTACTTTATAAGAAAAAATTGTTAACTGCACTTGTTTTTTCTTTTTTTCTTTTGTACAGCACTGGAATTCATCACTCATCTGTCATTAAACCATTTTTTGGACTATGGCACCCACAGTTTTCATTAAAAATCTGTTCACTGTGTTGTTTTTATTATTTTTATCGATTTTAAAACGCACTTATTATTTTAGCTCAATCACGCTTTATTTGGTCAACAGTGGAGACAATTTGCAACCTAGAAGACAGGAGTTTTTCTCAGGCTTATGCTACTGAAGCTAACCAGGATCCTTTAGTCCTTAACACTTAAGGGCTTTACCATCCTAATTTTTTCTCAAGTTTATTAATGGGAAACCTTAAAGATCTGCCATCATCATCAACATCATCACCATCTACACAGCGTAAACATCTACAAAACGTATCATCAATTGTACCTAGAGAAAATCCTCTGTACCACATGGGAAGATTGCTGCACTAATGTGTTTTTCACTGAGACTTGTGTCACCAGGCTTGAGGTACTAACCTTTATGAGCTCCAATTCACAGGACACTTTACAGATGCCTGAATGCTAATTTACAAATCAGATTCTGTACTCCTAGCTCAGTCATGCCCAAAATTCCCATGATGCAACGAAGGCTCACCTCAAGAAAAGAGATATGGACCTCACAAGCTGTAAGACCCTGGTCAAGGTCTGATCTCACTGGCACCACATTCTCATCAGTCAATGTTTTGCTTGAACAGAAACCTTTTGCTTTCAAATCTGAAGAGTAAGCCTAAGAAAGAAAAAGACATAGCCCCCAACTACAGGCTTCTCTCCCAAAAAGAGGCTTCTCAGTTTTTGTGGTCATCTTAGGCCCAGGTCTGGATTACTGAGACACCTTAGAATCTAGCAGTAAACCATGCTGGGTATCTTACTTAAATCAAGGGAATAATGGTGATGATAGAAATTTGTATGCGGGGATCATCCTTTCTTTCCATTTCTGCTTCTTCCCGCTCACCCTTGACAGGGCTACCTTTACTTCTGCAACTACTTTTTACTTACTACAGAGGCACTAGTCTCAAACAGTCATCACAGGCTAACTGCACCCCCATCATTATGGCCCTCATGTGGACTGGTTCCTATAGTGAAATGTCTGCCATGAGGTGTGGTCTTCAGAAACAGGCACAGCTCCTTATATGAAGTATTCCGAGAGTACTACAAACGGTCAAAATGGCCTCTGTAAAATAGGGAGTCTACACACCTGGCAATGCACCCTCCTATCTCACTTGATGCATTAAGACTATTGATAATTCTGACATGGCCTACTCTATCTCTGCCTTTCTTCTGTCCCTTTTTTTCTTCTGCCTTTTTTCTGTCCTTTCTTCCCCTTTTTAACTCTTTGTCTACCTAGGTTTCTGCAATGCATTTGTTACTTACTTTTCAAATCATACATTTTAACTTTTATCTGCTTCATACTTAGGAAGAAATCCAATCTACTGACTAAATAGAGATATTTGGAAAATGCTCCATCTAGCCTTGAATGTATACTGTTATACTATATGAATGAAAACTTGCATAGTACTTCCATAGGAAAATGCATATTATAGAATGTATAAAACATTCAAAGACTTGGTGTCCTATGCCACAGGTCACCTTTATTAACTACAGTTGCCCAGAAATTAATAATGTTGCAGTTATAAATGCTATTCATTACTGCTTTATCTTATATATTTCTCTGTTCGTATGTTCACACTCCACTTCACTGCTTTAATAACACAGCAGATACCAAGACAGATCTAAAATGGATGCATTGTTGATGTTTAATATTAAATTACCTTTTCCTTCAGAAACTCTTCACACTGCTGTGCTGTTTCCCTGAGTTTCACCTCGTTTCGCCCATTAAGTGCCAGTTTTGCTCCTAATTTAGCAAACAGAACAGCCACTGCAGCTCCTAGTCCTGAGCTGGCACCTGTGATGAGTGCCACCTTCCCTTTCAGTGAGGATACCTGCAGAAAAACAGTGATATGATTTTGGCTTGCTAATCAATTAAATGCAGTCCTTTCTTTCAAGAACTTTTCATATGCACACATCCAAGCACATCCACACAGTGAAAGCTAAGTCCAGTAAATATGCTCTACCATCTAAGACTACACAGGTGCATTTGCTCGGTTTACCTTTATAAACGCGATATGCAGAAGGGCGAACTGCACATACCCGAAAGGCAGTGTGCAAGATATACAAACGTTGAATGTAAAAAAGTGCGAATGTGCAATGAGCGAATGCATAGTGAGATTCGCTCATTGCACATTCGACATTCGGGGGCGGATTGCACTATAGTGGGGATCGGGAAATGGTTCCTTTCCCCACTGTAATGCAATCTCGAAGTTAGAATAATAAAGTAGGGGGTGTGTGGGGGGCACACTTTGTTTTTTTTTTTTATTCGACTTTCATGTTCGAAAAACAGCGAATCTGCTGTTCGATTTGCTGTTTTTCGAACATGTAGGTGTGTCGACATTGTTAGTTTCGTGGATTAGAGTCGCTCATATGAGCACTTGCCCTTCTGCAAATCGTGGTTATAAAGGTAAACCCATCTGCTCACCAATAAAACCAGCTTCACTGGCACAACTGGATAAAGTTCTAACTAGGATTCAGACAACTTGAGTTCAGTCAGCAGCTCAGGCATCTGTTGTAGCTGATGCAGGGAGAAGGGAGAAAAAGGCTATAATTTAAGCCCCATTCCACAGGAAGGGAGCCGTGATGTACTGGTGGGTGTGCTGCTTCTGTGATTCCTGTGGAAACCACAGCTCAGAAATGGGAGTAGTGTAGGTGCTCTGGAAGGTGTGAGAGGAACAGCCACCTTGTGGACAGGGGTAGTGACATTCCCAGACCGTGCTTCAGGGTATGTAGTATCCACATGAAACACAGCAGCACATAAAAGGGTATAGCCATTATTATTGAGTTAAATCTCCACATGTGCAAACCAAGGAAACATTTCAGCCCTATCAAGGCCTCCTATAAAACGTATTTCAACAGAGGTACATGCTGGCAACCTTGACTATCATGATTATAACCAACTCCAGGGATCTGAGATGGATTGAGGATGGGTGGAAGTTGACAGGGGGATACTACACTGCTACATAAAGTGCATTCCACAAACTACAGATGCTTTGAAACTGCACAAAAAAAGAAAAAATCTCTTACTAGACTGCTCCCTTAACCTCCTGCTTTCTGCATTTGGTATTAACTCAGACTGTGCCTCACCCTAAGCCCCACCCCAAACTTTCCACAGTGTCATTCCTACCTATACAGACAATGCAAAGCCAGAATACACCATGGACATTTGATTGCCTTATGCAAGGAATTCAGAAGGAATTTGATGGCTGAAGCTTGATTATTTAATGCTGGGGTGTTCCCTGTAATCAAAGGCAAATCACCATGGGTCAGATTTTCCCCCACTTCCTATCCTCCCAAACGTTCCCATCAGGGCTGCACTGGCAGTGCATGCCTCTTTGGCACCCTCTGAACTCCATCTTTCAAATCCCACTCCATTTATATAAATCCTAGATCTCTCCTCCAAGCCCAATGATTCGAAACCCTGATTGCACCACCTCTCATAGTTCACAAAAAAAGGGATTCACAGCCATGTATGTGCACTTTCCTACTGTCTCCGTAGGCTGCCTGGTGGACATATTTAGGCACTGTAGTAATTGCCTCATGTTTACTGACAACCACGTTATTCTTAAGCAGACTGAAATGGTATGTGAGAGATATAATAATACTATGTCTTTGGAGGAAAATTTCTCGCATACAGTCACTAATATCTCCAAACAGATTGCCAGTAACGCAGAGAATATACCTACTATGGATTAGACACATAAAATCACATATCCTGAGGCTCTTAAATGCAATCTATCCAAACCTTAAAGGCCTCCCATATGCTGCTCTCGGCAACCTCCCAAACTCTTCAAAGACAACATTCCCTAAGACACGTACAACCACGTCTTACAATATCTCGACCTCTAAGCCCTCAAGGCAAACTGCCACACAACCCAAAATATTGGTCATCTTTATTGTGAGACACACTGACTCCCCCATCACCAGGCTGAGCAAGGAGACAGTCATGGTCAGTTAGCCTATCAGGGGCAAGAACCTGCCAAATCACATATGCATTCAGGACACTGAACCACATATAACAGTATGACTCTGTCATAGTCCATGTGGGTGTTAATGACCTGAAACATACCTCCCTGGACTACATGAAGAGGGACATGATAGAGCTTTCAGACTGTGTTCCAGGCAGGTGTAAGCCTAGCATTCAGCAGCATTGTACCTTCTCCAAAGATGAAACTACAATATATACAAAAGATGATTGACTTTAACAATTGTCTTAGTCACTAGTGTCATTTTAAGGGGGGGTCTAATATTTATCGTTTTGGGAAGACATGACAGACTACTCTGCTTTACCAGGGATGGTCTGTACCTGTCCCCACTACTCTTTCAGACATTGGCCAAAACATTACCTGCCCCAACAGTGCCGTTTTTAGGCAATGCCAATCTGATAAAAATTCCAGCATAGTAAATTCTACTCAAGACAAAATAAAGGTGTTATTGCTCAGTGCTAGGAGTCTCAACAAAAAGCTCCACTCCCTGAAAGCACTCCTTCCCTTGGAGAATGTTGGCATCTATGCAGTTACTGAGACACGGTTTAAAGCCATGGAAGGCACCCCGGCAGTACAAGGCTATAATGCCTTCCACACATTTAGACCAGCTACTGCACAAAAAGAGACACTAGCTGTATCAATCTACATAAAAAGTA
Organism: Protopterus annectens; assembly: GCF_019279795.1. Classification (NCBI taxonomy): domain Eukaryota; kingdom Metazoa; phylum Chordata; order Ceratodontiformes; family Protopteridae; genus Protopterus; species Protopterus annectens. Next base: position 172,937,400 of record NC_056739.1, read on the forward strand.
AACACACCTCGAGATTGGTCAAACAGTATGGCAGGCTTGGGTTACTCCATGTCCAACGAACATTAGGTAAAGTCCAATACCGTATCCTTGCTAGCTATAGGTCCTTGATTATGACTCAAGACAACAACATCACATACTTGAATGTACTGGTGTCACTCACTATTCAGCCCAACACCATATTCATGAGTGATTTCAACTATCCCACCATAGACTGGGATACATACACAACCACTAACATGCACGCTCAAAGGTTCCGGAAAATGCAAACATCCTGGAACAGCTAGTCTGCACACCTACTAGGGATCTAGTACTCACAAATATGACGGCATGCTGCAGCCTTCCCTAATTGTGTAATATCTTCACTAGTCAGATCAGGTCACAAAGCAGTAACCCTTGAAATAAATATAAATGCTGAACTACCAGCAAACCCCAGAACCTTTAAGAACTTTTCCATGGCTAACTACATCCTATTAACCAATGGCATAGCTAAATTCCAACCCCCCCCCCAACTCAGAGAAAATGATGGCCTATGCGGAAATGTGTATGGAAACCCTGTACAAGCATGTAAAAAACTTGCACAGAAACAGCAGTGCCAAACCGAAATAAACTTAGAACAAACTCCAAAAACAAGGCCCCTTAGTGGGCCCCCAGTATAAATAGGTTGTACAACAAAAGAAAGAAATTCCTGTCCAAAAATAGTAGAGACTATGCTCAAAAGACAAAAAAATCCTCATCAGTCTTAACAAGCAATTCAAGGGACTAATCAAGTCCACTAAATCCAATGTCGAGGCAAAAATAGCCTCCCAAGCTAATGAAAACCATATGGCATTTTTCAGTCATGTGGACAACCTTAAAGGGAACACCCAACAGTGTATTTTATTTATGTTATTTTATTTTACATTTGTTTACCGGGAAAGTCCGACTGGACACAGGTCCATTTTCAGTGGAGGCGCGGGGAGAAAAGCTCGACATTACAATGCATTACATGAGAGTAAAAAGAAGTAGAACATACATACATATGACATATATACACATCAGGACAAATGCTGGTGATTAACAAACATACATATAGCATATATACACACAACACGACATCATGCTAGTGATTAACATTTCTTACAGTAGACAATCAGAGGTACATTTTTTTTTCTTTTGCAGTTCTAAGTTTTGTAAGGTAAATGTATACGGGTTTGGAAGCTTTCAGGGGAGAAATTGTTTATACATAGCTGTACCCTGTAGTGTAGTGAACTAATAGTAAGTGGAACTGCCAATACTGAAAGGGGGATATAGCAACGTTGCTGGCCAACTAATTTAGCTCCAGTTTCACACCCTATCAACACCAGTCTCCCCAGAAATACCTTCTACCGTTTCTCCTCCAACTATTAATAAAGACCAGGTCCTCAATGCACTCTCAGGAGCTAAAAACACTGCAACAATGGGCCCTGATAATATCCCAGGATTCCTCCTAAACACCTTGAAACATGACCTGTAAGGCTCACTAGAATCTCTATTCAACCACAGCCTCCAGACAGGCTTCATCCCTACGTAATGGAGAGCTACAATGGACATCCCTCTACACAAAGGTGGACTATCAATAGACCCAGGGAACTACAGACCCATAAGTTAGACTAGTCTTATATGCAAGGCCATGAAAAGAATTAATATGGACCTGATAAACAGAAACACAGGAAATCTTCAAACACTGGACTCATCCCAGTTCTGTTTTGTGAAGATTAGGTCAAGCCTATTAAACTCAGTGGACTTCTCTGCAAAGATGACTAGAGCCAAGGATGAGGGCATAATGGTACATACTGCCTACCTTGACCTGGCAAATGCTTTTGACATAGTACCTCATTTGTGTATTACAGACAAACTCCCAAATTTAGGTTTAAATTTCTATGTCACCTGATGGATATCCAAATGGCTCACAGATAGGACACAAGAAGATAGGGTGGGAGAATTCACCTCCACCAAGAGGCCTGCTACTAGAGGTGTCCCACAGCACTCAGTACTGGGATATCTCCTGTTTAGAATATACTTCTCTGAAATCAAGGCAAATGTAGAGGGCCTTTGGCTGACCAAATCTTCAGATGAATGCAAGTTGGGTGCAATCACTGAATCCCCCAAAGATGTAGTTATCCTCCAGGAGGTCTAACACAGACAAATAACTGGTGTCAGAACCACGGCTTAAAACCTAATGCAAAAGATGCACAATTATACCCTTTGGGAAAATGACCACCCCTGCAAATTATAACATCGATAACACTTCCCTAAGAGAAAACCCAGTGGTAAGGGACTTGGGAACACAGGTTTACAGTAACTTGAACTTTAATCGCCATGTGTCCGTGGTAGTGAGAAAATCCTTCTAAGTGGCACAACTAATAAGTAAGGACATGACATCCAGATCCAAGGAGATCATAGTCCCACTATACCCAGCCTCACTAGACCAATAATCAAGTACAATGCACCCTTCGGTACATACCTGACCAAGCATATTTGCACAGTTGGGAGCAGCCACACATGTTCCCCACTAAAAGAATATGGGGTACAAATAATATGTCTTATGTTGACAGTCTCAAAGCCCTATCCCTGTACTCAGTCTCCTACAGACTACTGAGGAGCGATCTATGCCTAACCTACAAGGCATTCTCTGATCCAGCCCTGACGGCTCTGCTACACATTCACAAAACAAACAGCACTAAAATTACCTGATCTAAGGATCTAAACCTCATCTGTAACATAAACAAAACATGCTGGACGGACAGTTATATGTCTCAGAAATTACCCCATCTCTGGAACAGACTCCCCATTCATGTGAAACAGAGTTCCTCCCAAAGCCTATTCAAACACAATTTAGACCAGTGGGTAGTAAATTGTAAATTCACCCCTGACTTGTCATTTATGGCCCTTATGGACAAGGGCAGTTTGTAGATGGCTTAAGGTATAGGTATATACCAAAGCCATTCTAGTCTGTGAGCATTGATAATTGGGAAAAATGGGGCATGAACAGTTAAGTGTAAAAAAGAGCTAAGGCCTTTAGCTTAGTAACCTCACTGACAGAACCCACACTGTAAAAGTTGCAGACTCCAAATCTGACTTCAAACCTGTGACAAGTGGAGTACCACAGGGTTCAGTCCTGGGACCTCTCCTGTTTGGTATCTACTTCTCTGAAATACAGGCTAACACAGAAGGCCTCTGGGTAATGAAGTTCGCAGTTGACTGCAAACTAGGAGCCATAGTTGAGTCCCCAAATGATGTGGACATCCTACAGAAGGGCCTCACTGAGACAGATACCTGGTGTCAGAGGCATGGCCTCAAGCTCAATGACAAAAAGTGCATTGTCATCCCCTTTGGTAAAAACTCTGTACCCATGAACTACCATATAAACGGCAGTCTACTTAATGCCGAATGTGTGATAAGAGACCTTGAGACCCAGGTGGACAGTCGTCTCACCTTTGATAATCACATCGCCACAGTAGTCAGGAAATCCTTCTATGTGGCACACCTCATCACAAAAGGGTTCTCATCCAGGAAAAAAAGGTCATTGTTCCCCTCTACTCGGCACTCATTAGACCTATTATAGAGTACAATGCCCCTTTTGGAATGTACCTCACAAGACATCTGTAGCAGCTGGAAAGGCCACAGAAGTACATCACAAAGAGGATTACTAGCCTCAGATAGATGCCCTACACTGACCGTTTCAAAAAACACCAGCTTTACTCTGTAGCATATCGCCTACTCTGAGGAGATCTCTGCCTAACATATAAAGCTATGTTAAACCCAGAGCTGTTGGGCATGCTACACCTAAAGAAATCACAATCTCTCCGAGCTACATGCTCTAGGGACCCAAACCTTGTCACCACAATAAACAGGACGTGCTGGAGGGATAGATTCCTGTCCCAGAGACTTCCCATTGCTCTGGAACAAGCTACCCATCTATGTCAAGCAAAGTTCCACATTAGCACTCTTCAAGATAAATCTTGATGAGTGGATGGGAAATAGGAAATACACCCTACGGATCACTTCTGTGTCTCTGCTCGACAGGGGCACAGGAAATTAACTTTCCTGGGTGGCGTAAGCCAGGAAACCTTGCTGGCAAGGCTTACTTAGGCCCTTGGGCAGATAGCCTAGTACCTACTTGTGAACCTCCTATGATCCTCCTGAACTGATGGGGTAGAAATCATGTGTAGCTAATTCAGTTTGTCCGGTAAACTTTTTAATCAGAATTGTACTTTAAAATGTATTATTATATACTGCAAAAACGTATTAAGACATGAAATGCTATTGACAATGTATTGGAATTTCAAGAACTTTCATCAAGTTTAGTAAATACTACATCCAGAGGCACCACAAACGTCAAAGGGAGTTGGGAGAAAGTTACTGAACTACCTATGGTTCATTAGCATTGTATTATGCAAACTGCAAAATATTTTCTTAAGTGGAATTAATGAGGAAAACTACATTGCATATCATGTTAGTGCTAACAATGTAAAATGCACATAATAAAATGGCAGCAATTCCTTACAGCTTACACTGGATACTGGAAAATTATTTACAGGTACAGCAGCACCGGCAAGAATCTGCACCTCTTGAAACTGACTATCTGCTGAGGTTACGACAGCAGCAACGTTTTCACCAGTACATAGATCACTACATCAATCACCACTTCCCATTCCCCTCCAGCAAAGGTAATTTTGTGCCTCTGAATGTATGAAAGGCAGAAGTTCAGTACTGCCTGTAATTTATTTTCCCTTGCACATCACTTTCTCATTTTATCAACAGCGTTCATAACCTTTCCTTCTTTTTCTCCACATCACGGTCAGAATTATAACATAACTACTTCCTTATGGTCCATGCTATAGGACTTTACAGAGTGACATTCTGCATTTTGTAATAAAATAATGGAATGCACAATGACATGCAGGATTGGGGGGGGTTCACGTAACCTGAAAGGTGAAGAACCTAGAACAAACATTAAATGTTATAGTCCTTTAAAGCGCACCACACACATAGTTTCAGTAACCCACTTTTTTCATAGCTCCATAGCTGCTAATGAGGCTGAGTACAACCAGGAAAGGTATCAGCAGAGGGTGAAGAGACTGGTCTCATGACACCATAGGTATGGACTTACATCAAGAAGGATGTAAGACGTACATATACATAATAAAAATAAAATAGCAGTGAATGATTATGTAGCCATACAGCCTCAAATAGGAGTTCTAGGATGTGGTCAGCAAATATATTCAGTGAGGTTTATGGGATTTTATTATACTGAATCAGTCACGTGAAAGGAAATGGTGTATTACACAGAAAATAAAGATTAAAGTGAAAACAGACCTGACCCTGAAACAGTACTTGTCAGTGTTTACTGTTACACTACTTAAATGTAGAAAGTTTACAGTATTTCAGTACAGAAATTAAAACTGTTAGTCAGTCACATTAAGTGAAAGTAGTACAAAGAGAAATAATTCTAAAGTGAAACCAGACCTGAACCTCAACCAGTGCTTACCAGTATTTACTGATTACATTATTGATTGCAAGATCTATGTTGCTACTGACAGTTTAACATTCTTGAATAAAAATGTTACTTCTGTCATTTGTATCTCTTTGAAATAAAGCCATTTGCTATTTAACACATACAAATCCTTTTGCTGACACCATTTCATTTTTTTTCTTTCTTTCCCTTTAATGGTTTGTTTTCTGCAGGTACAGAAGTGCCTGAAGCAGCTTGATCACAAGACTTCCAGGTGTTGGAATGTTTATCAACTCACCCTTCCAACCCAGAGGCTCCTTCACAGGGTGGAGGCAGTAGCTCCACCCCTGTCAGCACCCTGACAATCCAGAAAGGTGGACTTCAGGACCTGGATGAGGCTGCAGTTAAGGGGGTGGTGAAGAGGCCCTGGGGCCCTTACCGATCCCACCTTCAGTGGGTGCAGGACTTGCTGTCCCAGTTGCCTATGACCTTTAAGGCATCGGAGGTCTCAACCCCCTCCCAGTGGGGTCACCACACTAAGGCCCATGATACTTGAGGCAATCTAGACTTTGATGGTATCCTATGGTCCTCATCTCCCTCCCTTTTGTGTCTATTCACCATCTGTATGTGCTGTCTCTGCCACCCACTGTCAGCCTAGCATAGTGCTCCCGACTTGTCTTTTATGTTTCTGTCTTAAAAAATCCTTCACTCTTCTCTAACCTTCCTTCCTACACACTCTGCCCTTATTCTTTTTTTAACTTCCTTTATAAAAAAAATAAATGGAAAAAAGTGGGTCTTTCTCCATCAAAAAAAATATTACCCATCCTCTCATATCTCCTATGACACAACCCTCTCAATGTGTTCCTTTTCAGTTTTCCTTGTCTGCTCTCTCCTTTTTTGACTGCCCTACCTGCCATTTTCCAACCTAATAAAAATCAGAGCAGATTATCCATATAAAGACACCTCCATTGTAAACACAAGACTTTTTAAAAGGCTGTGGCTGGCAGAGACGAGTCATAACCAGTGCATCTTTCTCTTCTGGAAAGATCTGCATAGGTTCTCACTCACTACCACTTGCTGAAAACAGACATTTGTGAATTTACATTCTTATGCATATCTGTCAAACATAATTCCACTAGTTTCATATAATTTTAGGTCGAGTCAGATGTGTGAAAGTTTACTGGGCATTATCTTGAAAGTCTGAGACATTCTGAAATCAGTGCCACTTGTTTGCATATTGTTGGTTTCCCACTGTGCATCTGTGGAATGTGGGATTACGCATACTGCCCCATGTTTTATGTAGCTATTAAAAATGTTGACTTTCACAGCAAAACTGTATTTTACCAATAAATATATAGATTTTTACAGTACATAAACTAAATAAATTCAAAATACAGTGATGACTGCATGATTGGGGCTCTCCATACCTTTCAACCTCTTAAGCACCATGAATCTGGACAAAGCCAAAACTGATGGAGAGGCAAAGGCCAAAAATCAGGGGCATATTTAAAAAATGCTCTTATAAATGTAGAAAGTTGCTAGAGTAACAGATTTTGCATTAATATGTACTTTCTAAATGCTCTGAAGTCAAATTCAAGTGTGGGTCAATATTTAGTGATTTCAATCCTCAGTGATTTTACCAGAAAACAAAACATTTTATGAGGAACAGACTATAACTATGAGGCAAAAATCTGGGCAGCTGAGAGGTGTGGAGTTTGCCAAAATTTTGGTGAGTTCCAAGATTTGCAATCACCCACCATCCTATTGAGTTCCAAGATTTACAATCGCCCACTGGCCTACAGAATATGGAAAGGCTTATAAAGCACATGGGAAGCTGCTTACAGAATTCCTGTAATGTGCGCTAAACTGTCTTTGAGGACCTGTTTACATACCACTCATCCTCTAAGCGCAAGAAATCTGGACAAAGCCATAAATAAAGGTCCAGACAAACAGACAAACATGCTCTTTGCCAATACTATTAGCCTAAAGAAGATGTATGAAATTTGTTTATAAGTGTAACCTCTAAATGTATCTGCAATAGTACTATATAAACAGCTACATGTGCATGCCTAGGAACATTCTCCTGCATGTTTCTCCTATAAGTAATCTTCTTCTTCTTCTTTCGGCTTTTCCCGGTTAGGGGTCGCCACAGCGGATCACCTGTCCGCTCATGATTGGTAGTAGAGTTTTACGGTGTCGAGTTGCTAGCCCGGCACCCAACCTTCCACATATAAGTAATCTATTGCATACTATATGTAATAATATGTGAACAACGTATTAATGTGGAGCTTTTCTCCCCAGGCCTCCTCAGCTAAAATGGGTTTGGTGACCAAGATGGATTACCTCTGTAAACAGATGTCAAATAAATAAATAAAATATTGCTCTTATAAACTTGGAAAGCTTATAAAATAATAGGATTTATGTTAACAAGCATTTTTCTGAAGAATAGTAAGTCTGAAATTCAAATGTGTCATTATTTAATTACTTTAATCCTCAATGATTTGCCAGAAAGCCACACATTTTATGAGGAACAGACCAAAACTATGAAGCAAAAATATGGACAATCTGCAAGAATCTGGACAGTTGAGAGATATGGTCCGAATTTTAGAAATCACTGCACAAATCATAGAGAAGGTATCTCTCAACCTCTAAGTTCATGAAGTATGGACAAAGCCAAAAATAACGAGGGAGACAAACGGCCCGAAAATAAGACCAGATTTTAAAAACTGCCCTTATAAACTTAGAAAGTTGCTAGCATAATAGATTTTGTATTAGCATGCATTTTCTGAAGGATATAATGCCTGCAACTCAAATGCATGAAATTATTTAGTGATTTCAGTCCTCAGTGACTTGCCATTAAAATCACAAATTGTATGATGAGCGGAACAAAAATATGAGGCAAAAATATGGACATTTGTGAGGTATGTCTGCAGATTCTGGGCACATACTAAAGTTGCCACCTTTTCAGCCTTCCATTTCCTGACAGATAAGCCATATACCCCAGTGTAATGAAAACACACCCATTTTAACAAGCCACACCCAGAAGCAGCAGTTTTAAATGCCATACACAGTGACTACATGTGCAGACTTGGACAATATGAAGCCACAGACAAAATCTAAAATGGTACTTCCTACCTCTGTTATCTACTGTCACTCTGGCATACACCCCAGTGTTCTCTTGTTTTCCTCCCAGTCCTGCCTCATCATACTATCAAAAATACTTTTGTTTTGTTTTACTAAACATTACCTTACTTGATAGCTTTCTCCTACATCCTTTCAACATATCCGAAATGGCTAAGAATATACTATAATAAGTATCTAGGAAAGAACGTAATTAGGCTGGGGTAAAGCGACCACAAGACCACTGGAAGTTATTGAGTTCTAAATTTTCTGAGGTGAATTTTAGACATTTTTTCCACAACCTTTGGCTCAATGATGGCCTGAGTAAAAATTCTGACTTAGGAAAGTGACTATTTTTTTCTTTCAAGGGGAAAAATGCATTATGTCCAAAACATAATGTTCAAGGAGTAGTGGTTACCCAAAAACTGATAAGAAAATGCTAGTGAGGATACATAAATCATATCTGGGATGCTAGTCTCTTTCCTTATACCTGTCCCTTTAAAAAACACAGTCACTTTCTGTCTAACCCTCTGGTATTAAATTGGGATAGAAGTGAAAAGACAAACAATCATATTTATGCATCTACACAGCATGCTGCCTTGGCCCTAACGACAAAAGGTGGACACCTTCATTGCACCCCTATGAAGCCAAACTAGGATGAAAGTCACAGAACAAACAGAGCAGAGCAATATATTCCAACCTACTGCTGTCAGCTGTATATATACAGCATGCTTCCTTTCCCCTATACCTATTTGATGGCCACCTGTACATACCTATGATTTCAATTGTTAAGAAAGTGGAAAAAAATCACACTCACAGTAATTAATTAAAACTTGTAGCTCTTACACAGTACACTGGCACTAAACAAGCTATAGTGATCCTCTGTACACCCCTTTAAGGTGTGATTTTTGAGGAAAGTTAAAGAAACAATGACCACTCCGTTTCCAACCAGCACACAAGCTGGACAGTCCTTGTGTGCACACCTCTGAAATTTGACTTTGCGGACATTAAAGAAATAATGACCACAGTACCCCTGGCCCTCATGCAAACTATTGTGATCCCTGTGCCCACCTCTTAGTAGGATCAGTTTTAGACTAGGTGGGGCCTGCAGCAAAGGACCCTTCTAAGTCAGTTATACAGCCAGGAATTATACTCTCCAGAAGCTCTAAGTGTTCTGGGATGCATTCTGTGCCATATTTTCACTACCCAGGAGGTTTACATGCACTTCCAGCAATATTATTTTCACACACACACACACACACACACACACACACACACACACACACACACACACACACACACAGCCCCTGAAAAACCAGTGCTGTCATAAAACAGACACACAAAGAAGATCAATCTGCCTACAGCACAGTTTTTGGATCTTGGAGGAATCCAGAGCACCTGAATAAAACCCACACAAAGACTCTGAGGACATGCAGACACCACACAGACAGACTCAGCCAAGGATTCAGACAGGGAGATAAGAATTGTGAGATGGTAATGGTAATTACTGTGTCACTGTACTAACAATGTGCTACTTTCCCACATATTCAGCCTGAACCACCAAAGATAGTCACTTACTGTATGCAAGGCTGATGTTTAACTCTGATAAAATTGAAATATATTATAGCCAACTTGCCAACTTGTTGCTTTTACACACACACACACACACACATATATATAGATCTACTTCAGCAGATTGAACTTTTAAATGTTCGAAGCTCATATGCCCGAGACCATAACATTGAACATTTAAAAGTTTGAACACTGAAATAAAACAAACAAACAAAAAAAAAAAAAACTAAATGTTTGTAGCAGGGGGGAAAGCCCCCTGTACCCCCACGCTACTTAAATATACCAACTCCGAGATCGCACTACATTGCGGAAAAGGGAAATCTTCCCGTTCCGCACTGTACGGGGATCTCCATTCAGTCCGTTCGAACTTTTAAAAGTTTGATCATATGGTCTCAGCCATATGAGCTTCGAACTTATAAAAGTTCGATCAACTGAAGGGGACCCATATATATATATATATATACACATATACATATATATTTATTTATTTATTTATTTATTTATTTTACATTTGTTGACCGGGCTAGTCTAGCTGGATATATGTCCATTTTCAGTAGAGGCCCGGGGAGAAAAGCTCCACACATAACATAAGCAAGACAGATAGACAAATTGTTAATAAAGACTTACACATAAAAATATTCATTTAAATCAACTAGTAATCAAAAATCAGCATACATTAAAGGAACTCAAAAATTTAAACTCATACACAATGTTCTGTCGATTTCAAAGCAAGTTTACCTAAAACATATGGTAATGCAGTAAGGCAACAGCCATGAAGATTACATTAGAAGCTCGAAGGGAAGAGAAGTAGAAGGAGTATGAAGGAAAGAAAAGAAATGGCACAAGGCCAGAATCATAAGTAAGAGAGGAGAAGAAAAAAGACAGTCAAGACAAGGTGGGAGAGATGGTAGACGTAGGTCAGAGCATAAGAGGACAGCAGGGAAGGGAAGCAGGGTAGACGTTAGTTTTCAGGCAAAATGAAGGGTTAAAGGTTAGGAGAGAGTAAGGAGAGGGAAGTTAGCCTGGAGTACTACAGGAACAGAGCCAGTGGTTTTGGAAATGTAGTTTGATTTGTTGTTTGAAGAGAGGCAGGGATGAGATTAGTGTTAACTCTTTAGGCAGCGAATTCCATACTCTGCCTACAGTATTGGTGAAAAGAGAGTCACCAGCTAAGTTGTGGGCCTTTATGGGTTTGGTCATAAGTTTACAGGAGGAACGAAGAGAGGTGAGATTGTTATAATGGAGTAGAAGTTGTGAAAGTATAGGGGTGTTACTAGGTTGGTACAGTAATTTGTGGGCAATTGTAAGTTGTGAAATATTAAGAAGGTTTTGTAGTTCCAGCCAGCCTAACTGTTTCAAATTGAGGCAGTGATGTGTTCTAAAAGGGTTACCAGTGGCGAAGCGGGCAATGTTATTATAGCAAGTTGCTAGTTTGTTTAGGTTAGTTTTTTTAAGGTTGGTGAAGATAGGAGAGGCATAGAAGAGAGTTGATATAAGATGGGAGTGAGCAATAGTAGCTCTAGTTGATGGGGTAAGAAATGGTTTTATACGGTATAATGATCCAATTTTTCTGTTAACAGTTTTGATGGTGTTGTTGATGTGTTGGTCAAGAGAGATTGTTATCAATGGTAATTCCAAGTAGTTTTGTTGTGGAGTCAGGAGAGATGATAGTGTTGTTGTTTGAGTAGATAGAGAAGTTAAGTGGAGAGGTGCAGTGGTGGGGGTGAAGAGGAGAAGTTTGGTTTTTTTGGCATTGAGAAGTAGATACCGTCTAGTAAACCATGTTTCTACAGTGTTGAATATAGTTTGAGTTAGAGTGGTTAGATCAGAGGAGGTGGATGCTGAACAAATGATAGTAGAGTCGTCTGCATATTGAATGCAGGTAGCTTGAGGAATTACAGAGTGGAGATCATTAATATAGAGGGAGAAGAGGAGAGGACCAAGGATAGAGCCCTGAGGGACACCAATTGCAATGGGTAGTAAGGAGGAGATATGGTTTTCCCAAAGAACGGCTTGTTGTCTGTTACTGAGGTAACAGTAATATATACATACATATCTGTATATATATATATATATATATATATATATATACATATATATATATATATACATACATATATATATATATATATATATATATATATATATATATATATACATATATACATACATATATATATATATATATATATATATATATATATATATATATATATACACACACACACACACACACACACACACATATACATATATATATATATATATATATATATATATATATATATATATACATACACACACACACACACACACACACACACACACACACACACACACACACACACACACACTTTAACCCCCCCACACACATATACATATAAACAAGTGTAAGGAACAACAATGACTACTTTTACACTGCATTTAAAAGCAGATAAAAAAATTCCAAGTGAAATAGTAAACATTTTAAGAAACCAACTTCAGCATACCTCTCAAAGGTACATGATTTTGACTCAAATTTTAGCTCTGTCCATCTTAATCCTTCCAAAAACTGGTGACTTTTGGAAAAAAGGTTCATAGGTTATAGGTGATTACTAGGCTAATGGCACAAGAGCCTTTACAAGCCTAGCCAATAATACTCAGGCTATGACAACAAGTATTACTGGATGGGGTAGTATCAGGGTACTGGGTCTTTGGGTGTTGGAGCCCTAAGTCATTTTACCAACTGCCTCTGTCCATAAGGGACATGAGCGATACCCTGCGAGTGATTTTACGGTTCCCCATCCAATTATCCAAATTCTTTTTGACAAAAGTAAGGAACGGGCTTTGTTTTCCAGAGATGGGAAGTTTATTCCAGAGACAAGGTAGCCTTTGGGATATGAATCTGTCACTCCAGCAAGTTCTGTTAGAGACCCATATAAGGTTCTAGTCCATGGAATGTGTAACCCTTGTATAATTTTTCTTGCGAATATGTAGCATTTTTATCAGTGGTGCAGTGGTAGTGCTGTCACCTCATAGCAACAGCTTCTATGGTTCAATTCTTGGTTGGGGTGCTTTCTGTGCAGAGTCTGCATGTCCTCCCTGCAGTCGTGTGGGTTTTCACCGGGTGCTCCAACTTCCTCTCACCGCTGAAAATTGGCTTTGTTCCAAGTCGGACTTTCCCAGTTAACAAATGTTAAATAAAATAAAATATAAAATAAATCAGGGCTGGATCTGAGAATGCCTTGTAGGTCAGGCATAAATCACCTCTTAGTAAATGATATGTGATGGACTAAAGGGACAGGGCCTTCAGTCGGTCTGCATAAGACATGTGTCTTACGCTTTGTATTTTTTAGTAAGAAACTCCTTGGGTTTCTCCAACTGATGTAAATGCCTGGTTAGGTACATGCAGAAGGCAGCAATGTACTAAATTATGGGGCTGATAAGGGCCAAGTACAATAGCACTATGACTTCCTTTGAACTTGCTGTCATGCCTTTACTTATAAGTTCAGCCACACAGAAGGATTTCTTCACTATTGTAGCTACCTGGTAGAAAAAAATTTAGGTTACTGTCTATCTGTGTTCCTAAGTCCTTCACCACTGGGTCTACTTTTAGGGGTGTGCTATCAATAATATAATTTTGAGGGATATCTGATTTACAGAGGAGTATGTTTACACATTTTTTAGCATTTAGTCTCAGACCATGGTTTTGGCTCCAGTCACTTATCATTTTAAGCCTGTTTGTAAGGATGTCAGCAATGTCTGGGGATTCAATGATTGCTCCCAGCTTACAGTCATCAGTGAACTTGGTGAGACAGAGTCCCCCAACATTGGCCTTCACTTCAGAGAATTATATACCAAACAGGATGGATCCCAACACTGAGCCCTGTGGGACAACACTAGTAACAGTTTTCTTATCCAAAGTGGATTCACCTAGCCAGACAACATGTGTCCTGTCAATGAGCCAATTTGATATCCATCTGACGATGTGGAGGTTTATGCCTAACTCAGTAAGTTTAACTATGATCTCCAAGTAAGGGATTGTGTTGAAAGTTTTGTCCAGGTCTAGATAAGTAGTGCATACTGTTTTACCCTTATCCATAGCCCTGGTAACTTTCTTGAAGAAGCCCACCAGATTGAGCAGGCAAGGCCTCTCTTTCACAAAGCCAAATTGGGTCTGGTCCAGTGTTTGGAGATTTCATATGTCATTATTGATCAGGTTCATAATAATTTTCTCCATGGCCTTGCAGATAAGACTGATCAAGCTTATGGGTCTGCAGTTCCCTGAGTCAGTTGATTGCCCCCCCCCCCCCTTGTGCAGAGGACAACTGCTCCAGTTCTCCATTCCTCTGGGACAAAGCCCTTCCTTAGGCTGTGCTTAAAGATGTTTATTTACTGACGCTAATACATTCTGTTTTAAACTATTTAAGAACAATCATGGAATGTTGTCAGGACCCATGGAGGCTGCATTTTTGGCTTTAGCAAGCGCAGGAAGGACCTCTTCCCTCGTGATGACCTATAGGGGGATGGTTGCAGGTATTTCTTTGGGTGTGGTAAAAGGTGATGGGGGAAGAAGTTTGAACTGAACTTGTCAACCAGCAGGTTCGTTATAGTTTCAGGCTGGGTATAAGTGTTGTCGTTTGTGATTAACTTGGCACATCGCTGAGTGTTTCCCCTGAGGTTACGAATGTAATTTAAAAAAGCCTCATGGTTATCTTTCACCTTGAAGGCTATTTTTGCCTTGTTATTTACTTTGGCAGATTTGACCAGCTCTCTAACTTGTTTATTTAGACTGGTGAGGTTTTTTTTGCACTGTTTTGTCTGTTCCTTCTTGGCTTTGGAGAGGATTTTTGTCTTTTGCTGAACAGCCCATTTATGCTAGGGATCCAATCCACCAGGGTGGTTTATTTTTTCCAGTAATCATAAACTGAACTGGGCACATACTGTCGACTCTCTACAATTATGCATATGGTTAGACAGTGCTTTTGTGTACAGCACAGAGTAGGCCTCAGTGTTATCCGGGTTTGGATGGGCATGGAAGTTTAATAAGCTATCACTCAGTTTGAGGTAACTGGCCTTAGCAAAGTTCTTAACAGGTTTGGAGTTTGATGTGGGTTCTAGGTTAGTTTTAATACTAAAGGAGATCATTTTGTGGTCAGATCTTACCAGGGAGGAGTTAATGCATAGGAGGTAGTAGTATCCCCTCATGTATGCGAGTACTAGGTCGAGGATATTTGTACTTCTAGTTGAGGAGCTAAGTTGCTCCAGGGTTCTTGTGTTGAAGAAGTCTAAAAACCTCTGGGCAAGTGAATTATGGGTCATATAAGTCTCCCACTTTATGGAGGGATAGTGGAAGTCACCCCCAAGTCTGGTGTCAGGCTGAATGTTAAGAGGTTCCAGTAGGTTTAGGTAGAAAGCTTAGTTTTCCAGACTCATGTTAGTGGATCTACAGCTAGCAAGGATATGATAGGGGGTCGCTAGTTGGGCATTGAACAGCTCAAGCAAGTTATGTTGTTCCACAAGTCTAGCAGTGTACTTGCCCTTAATAAACACTGACACACTTTATCTCTTTGTTTTATCCTGAGCTGAGGGGGATCGAAATGTATGAAAGGCAGTGTAGCCTTTGATAGCCAAGGTGCTTTCCATGGTTTTAAACCATGCTTCCATTACTACATATATGTCTGCATTCTCTAAGGTGAGGAGTGCTTCCAGGGAGTGCATTTTCCTTATTTAAACTCCTAGCATTGAACAGAAGTACTTTTAGGCAGTCGTGAGTGATTTCTGTTATGTTGGAGGGTTTAACAACTTGGCATGGCCTAAAAAAAGGCACTAAAGGGATAGGTAAAGTTTTTGCCAGTATCCGAAAACCAACTGGTGACAAGTGCAAACGATTTCTGGCCAAAGCATTATGGTTTGTCGATCATGTCTCCCAAGGTGGACAGATATTGGATCCCCTTGTTGAGACACCAGAAACTAAGCCAATTGTTGAAGTCAATCATTTTTTGCTCGTACTGTGGCATCATCACTGGTGAAGGTAGGATGCTACTCAAGGCTACATTCATACCCACCTGGGAAGCTTCATCACGTCTCTTTTCATATAGCCTAGTGAGGTATGTCTTCCGTCGTTTACACCCACATGGACTAAGACTGTGTTATACTGGTACTAATGGTGTTATACTGGTACTAATGGTGTTATACTGGTACTAATGGTGTTATACTGGTACTAATGGTAAGAATCAACCCTTTTCTAATTTGAAGGAGGATTTCATTAAGAGGGGATACAGAACAGCTGATATAGATAACTGTATTAAACCAGTGCAGACCAGTAGGGATCCAAAGGGGAAACCTTATTTTTCATGTAGAAACAATAACAGCCTAGCTGGAAGCAATGAAACCACTTCAGCTAATGCCAGGAACAAGCTGTTTTTTACCTATTCTAATAATATTAACTTGGTATGTAAAGTGATGAGAAAATACTGGCCGATCCTTTTAGTGGACCCTGAGATTAGTAAGGTAATGGATACTAACCCGAGATTTAGTTTTAGGAATAATCTATCCCTCAAAAGGCAAGTGTGCTGCAGAAATGTGAATAGAGTTCATAGACAAGACTCTGGACATGTAGAGCATGCAATTTTATTTTTGCATGCACGTCTTATTATCATGAACCAACAGGCTTCAAGTTGGAGTTTGATTTTTTTTACAGATTGTAGGAACACAGATATGATTTATATGGCATGCTGTGGTGCAAGCAGTGCCTTTTATATTGGAATGACTAACTGCAGCCTAAAAGAGAGAATACTCGAGCATGTGAATGATGTTCACAGAGGGAAAGATACAAGTGCTTTAGCAAGGTATGTGAAAGAGAAGGTAAAGGAATGTTGCTTCAGGTTTTGTGTTTTAGAATTAATTAATAAGAACAACAGAGATGAGGATTTAAGAAACAAAACAGAGTCTGAGAAGCAAAAGTGGATTATTTTGCTTAAATCTTATATAGAACCCGGGCTTAATGAGAAACTAACATTGTAGCCATTTCTAAAGAGCCACCCACTTAGACATTAGGAGGGTGTTGCTTCTATGAAGGTTTGGTTCTTTTAGAGTGTGTTGATTAGCCTGAAGATTTTTGGTTTTATAAATGAGATGTAGCAGTCAATAATGATTTCAGGAAATTATGTCATCCCTCTTTTACTGATTGGCATTTCTTAGTATTTTAAATATGTGTTTTTTTATTTTGTTTTATGGTCTGAAGAAGGAAGTTACTTCCAAAAGTGCTAACCTGTTTGTTACATTAAAGATTTGCCACCTTTGAGCCGTGATAGTGTTTGGAGTCTTATTTCTTCCTTTATAAAGTTTTATGTAACTCCTGCTTTTATCTGGCTGCCAGTTCTTTTTTTTGTTTGTGGTGTATTGCCACAGGTAACAGCGTTTGTGAGACTTTTATACCCACAGGATGAAATTCTTTTTACACAGTTATGCCCTCACTCAAGCCAATCAGATAATCAAACAATAAACCTTCCACCAGCATTTCCCAGCTCAGATGGGTTGAATCAGCTTTCTGCTCCCACCAGGGTGCAGAATAAAATCCTCTTAATGTAAAATGAACTGGTTTTTAGTTCAAGAGCAGTAACAAATGCTTTATAACAAATGGGAGAACTCTTGTAGTATGGGGAACCTTGGAATTAAGTTTACAAACTTCTACAAACACAGAAAAACTTTGCAAAACTTAGAAATATGTTGGCAAACTCAGGATAACTCTGACAAACTCAGAAAAGCTTTGGCAAACTGAGGATAACTCTGACAAACTCAGAAAAGCTTTTGCAGTATCACAGGAGGTTAGGAAATATCAGAATATTGTTAAATGACCTAAGAGTAGTACAGTACCAAACAGATGGCATTTCTTTAATGAGTGCGGGCTGAAAAACAGCAATAAATTCAACCAAATCAATAAATGCAGCACAGAACTCCTAAACAGCACTGAGATAGTTTAAGCAAGTAAAAGAAAAATACTTACATCAGCTTTGTAGGTCCATGGATGATGTTAGAGGTAAACCAAGGTATGTTAGTCACAGGTGTCCAAGCCATGCACAGGGAAGCTCTGAATAAATGAGCACAGTCTCAAAAAATGCAAGGCTTTTATACCAGCAGGATGAAAGACGTTTACACAGTTAAGTCCTCAGGCCAATCAGATAAACACACAATAAGCCTTCCACCAGCAGTTCCCAACTCGGATGGTTTGAACCAGCCCTCTGCTCCATACCTCTCAACTGTCTAGATTCTAGATTCCCACAGAATGTCCAGATGTTTGCCTCATACTTTTGGTTTGTTCCTCATAAAATATGTGGTTTCTGAATTTTTGTGGCAAATCAGCAATGACTGAGTTCACTAAATAATGACAGGTATTTGAGTTTCAGACTTCATACCCTTCAGAAAATGCATGATAATACAATGCCTTTTATTCTAGCAATGTTCTAAGTTTATCAGCAATGTTTAAAATGTGTCCCTAGTTTGGGGGCTTTATCTCTCCCCCCCCCCCCCCATTATGTTTGGCTTTGTCGAAATTTTTGTGCTAAGAGATTAAGAGTACAGAATAAAGCCATTTTACACTAACTGGTTTTGAGCTCAAATGCAGTAAGAAATGCTTTACAGCAAAAGGCAAAACTCCTGCAGTATCAGGAATCCTTGGAAATAAATTCACAAACTTTTACAAACACAGAAAAACTTTGCAAAACTTAGAAATACTTTGGCAATTTCAGGGAACTTTTGCAAACTCAGAACAGCTTTTGCAGTGTCAGAGGAGGTTAAGAAATATCAGAATACTGTTAAATGACCTAAGAGCAGTGCAGTAACAGGTGGTGTTTTCTTCAGGGGTGGCTCGGCCTATTAGCCTGCAGGACTGCTGCCCTCCCAGCTGTGCAGACCCCAGGTGTAAAACTGTAAAATAAAATAAAAAGAAAAATAAATAAATAAAAAATAAAAGAAATAAAAACACAAGTCCCAGAGCATTGCGCATGTGTGATTGCAGCATTCAGACTGCTGGTGAACCAGTCTGGAGCATGCACACAGAATCCAGACTGTCTCCATGAGAAGTCTGGAGTATTAATACAACATTCAACTCCAAATTTTCCCAGCAGTCTATGCAGTTACAAATGCATAGACTGGAAGGGGATCAGACTGCAATGTCTGCAGGCAGGAAGGACTAGGTCCATGCAGCTTTGGCACTGTGTGTGTAATGCCACAGTTGCTACATGGTGGTGGGTAGAGAATTAGGCTTGAACCCTGTACCTTGAGGCCAAGTGGCAAGAGCCTGAATTCCCTACCCACCACCATTTATAAAAATTTGCAGATTTTTGCCTCATATTTGTTCTGTTCCACATAAAATCTGTGGTTTCTGTATTTTTGTTTCTTAACATAGTCAGTAATGCAGTGGTGCAGTGGTAGCATTGTTGCCTGACAGCTATAGGTTGTCTGGTTTGATTCTTGGCTGGGGTGACTTCTGTGTAGGTCTGCATGTCCTCCCTCTGTTTGTGTGGGTTTGCTCTCGTGTCCTCACGTTTTACAAAGACATGTGTCTGGAGTGTTTCTGCTGAAAATTGGCTTTTGTTCCAAGTCAGAATTTCCTGGTTAACAAATGTTAAATAAAAATGACAAGCATTTGAATTTCAGACTTCATATTCTTCAGAAAGTACATGGTAACGCAAAACCTATTATTATAGCAATTTTCTAAGTTTATAAGATGGATATTTGAAATTTGTCCCTATTTTTGGGACTGTATTCCCACATTATTGCCTTAGTCCAGTTTTTTGTGCCACGGTTGAGAGCTATGGTGAGAACTGAATTCACTGAATATGTTTGGGGGCTGTATTCCCCCATTATTGGCTTTGTTCAGGTGTTTTGTGCTATGATGTTGACAGCTATGGTGAGAACTGAATTCACTAAATGGTACCCATTTAAGTTTCAGTCTTCCCATCTTTCATAACACAGATGATATGGCATAGTGATATGTTGCTCTGACTATTTTGCACAGGGTCCTGGGTTCAATACTTGACAGTGAAATTTATGGTGGTAACACAGCATTTTATTCTAGCAACCTTCCAACATTATATAATCAGTGTTTAAAATGTGTCCCTGTTTTTGGTCTTTTGACCCCCCCCCCCTAAATTTTGGCTTTTTCAGATTTCTTGTGTTGCAAAGTTCAGAGATACAGCTGAGTGTCAAGTAGATTTTACAAGAAGCTGAGAGCTGCAGGGGAACAAAAGTTTAGTGCTGCTTAGCTGCTTATGCAGAGTCTGCTTGCATTGTTAAAGCATAACAGGTAGTGTACTTGCTTTTGATGCAGAAGGCTGTGGGTTCTACTCCCACACTAGGTAGATGCATTGCTGATAGTGTATTGTATTGTAAAGGGGGTGGATGCTGCAGTCCTTGTTGGTGAAGATACCTAGTAACTATATGAATGTGTTATCAGTTTGCCATCCATTCCCTATTGCAATATTATTAGCTTAGCATTTTTTAATGCAACATATGCAATTTATTCCTCAAGGGCAACATGCACTTTATTTGTAGATGAAACAATGAAATATAAAGTTGTTTGCTAGCAGCAACCTCTTCATTAGTTACAGATTTCTTTAATGTGGAATTATTTAGATGACTTTTACTTCTTCAGAGATTGTGCTTATTTACTGATACTGGTGGACTGTAGAAGTTTGAGTAGACTTTTATGATAGAAATGTTCTGAATTGGGCAGTTTTGTCATTAGTGGTGCATGAATTTTGTTTCATTGTTTACTGGAAAAATGTTCAAAACAACAAAATTTAAAATGCCCTCTAACAACTGTACTATATTGTACAAGGAATATAATTTAATACAATCAGGAAGGTGTATCAAAGAGCATGTGTATGTTTCGTGTGCAAGGGGCCTATGATTTGAAAACAGCCCAAAGTTAATCTTTATCTACCACTGGCAAAATGTATTTTCTTTGAATGTGGGTTTCAATGCTGTTTCAGTGAATGTGAGTTTCAAGGGCAGAGAAATTTTAATGCTAATAAGTCTGTTTTCATTGTGACATTGCATCACTTTGTTTAGCAGATGTTTTAGTGTTGTGCTGTAAAATGCAAAATAAAACTTTCAAATGAAGTCCAAATCACTGTAGAAGTAAAGCAGTATGCACATTAATGTTTATGGTAAATGGGGTGAAATAGCCAAGTAATGGTTCACTGGAATGGCTGCAGGGGGGAGGCTCCATTCTACCATGATTTTGTGAGGGGGAAGGGCGGCAAACTCAAAGACAGCCCCGGCTGAACTATACCTCTCAACTGTCCAGATTTTCACAGAATGAATAGATTTTTGCTTCTTATTTTTGGTTTGTTCCTCATAAAATATGTGGTTTTCTGGCAAGTAATTTAGAAATTAAGTCACTAAATAATGACAGACACTGAGTTTTAGACTTCATAACCTTCAGAAAAATGCATGCTACAGCAAGACCTGTTATTCTATCAACTGTCTCAGTTTATACAACAATTTTAGTACTGTTTATATGTTCCCCCAGTATATTTGGCCTTGTCCAGATTTCCTGCATTAACAGGTTGAGAGGTACATGCAAATAAATTGCTTTATAGAATTAGGCATATCCAAACCTCTCAACTGACCCCAATTTTGGCTCAAAATGTTGCTCTTCCCCTAATAATCCTGCTGCAAAATGGCAATTTTGGAAGAAAACATGAAGGGTTTACAATTAAGAAATAACTGTAATAATCAGATTACTTTTATTTCAGAAATGCATGTAGATTCTTTTATTTTGTCAGCTGCTCAAGTTAGCAGTACTAATATTAAAAAAGTGTCCCTTCTTTGACAGGTTCCCAGCTGTATTGTGTGGCTATTTTATATTTTTGCATCACATTTTGGTCCAGTTTTCATAAAATTGTGTTTTTTGGCAAATTAGTGGCAAATCATTAAAGACTGGAGTTAGAAAATAATGACAGACATTTGAGTTTCAGATTTCATACCCTTCAGAAAAAATCATACTAATGCAAGACCTACTATTATCTTTCTAAGTTTATAAGAGCAATATTTAAAAAGTGTCCTTATTTTTGGGCCTTTGTCCCACTTTTATGTATGGCTTTGTCCAGATTTCTTGCTCTGAGGTTGAGAGGCATGACAAATGTGTCAGGGCCATCACAGTCAGCCAGAGACATTTCAAATTGTGACATACTTGTTGCACCCCACTCCCCCATGTAGTGACTCTGGATGTGTCCAAGCAAGGCAAGGAGCAGTTATGCAGTGTAAATGTGCAGAGTATCCCCCATCCAAGGTAGACAGAAACACTACTTTTATTCTGTCCTTGATTTTGCAGAATGATCTGGTTTCTGTCATATTTTTATACTGTTGATTTATGCTTATTATTACTCAGAAAGTGCCTGTTGCTCTGTGTTTAAGTAGCAATGCTTTAATGACCATCAGGTAAGCTTGTCTGAGATTGTAAGCTTTAATAAGCAAACTGTTAAAGAATTGCCAACATTGAAAGCTTTTCTGTTGTTGCCATGCAGAGAATACTTACATAACTAGATAATGTATACGCCTTGGGTATTGAAATGCATATGACAGTATTTGTAATAAAGGACAGGATTACATTATTTTAAGAAGCTCATTACATTTGTTGGAGACTTGCAGTCATCTTTGCAGGCTTTGCCTGTAAACCAAACAGAATGCCAATCTATCATGTGCGGTCCATTACCTGTACAATAATCCTTAAAGCAATGTATCTTGAGCTTGTTTCTTGTTTGCATTTCATTTTTTACTTGATCATGTTTTCCCCATGAAACAAGTAGATAGTTGTTGTCAGGCAGCAGGTCTTTTTTGGATAAGAAACATTTTTACAAGTTCATAGGTTCATACTAGGCTATCTGCCCTAGGGCATTTATAAGCCTAGCCAGAGTGTGTTTGGCTTTCGCCACCCATTTTAAATTAATTTTGCTCTGCCCTTTTTCGAGGTTATACTGTGCCTCTGTCTAACAGTGACACAGAAGTGATACCCGGGATAAACCTACAATCTCCCATCCACTCATCAAGATTCCTCTTGAAGAGAGTCAATGAGGGACTCTGCCTAACCTGGACTGGGATTTTATTTCAGAGTGAAGGGAGCCTCTGGGTTACGAATCTGTCCCTCCAGCATGTCCTATTTATTTCAGTGCTGAGGTTCAAGTCTCTCGAGCGCGTAGCTCGATGGGATTTGGATTTTCTGAGGTGCAGCATGTCCATTAATTCTGGGTTGGACATGGCTTTATACGTCAGGCACAGATCGCCTCTGAGCAGGCAGCATGCCACTGAGTAGAGCTGGAGTTTCTTTAACGGGGCAGCATATGGCATCTGTTTGAACCCTTTGATCCACTTGGTGAGGTACTTTTGGGGTCTTTCCAGTTGCTGCAGGTGTCTGGTAAGGTACATCCCAAAAGGGGCATTGTACTTAATTATGGGCCTGATGAGGGATGAGTAAAGAGGCACGATGACCTCGCCTGATCTAGATATGAATCCCTTCATGATTAGGTGGGCTATATAAAATGTTTTTCTCACCACTTTGGCTACGTGGTTTTCAAATGAGAGATTGCTAACAACTTGGGTCCCTAATTACTTCTTCCGTACTTAATGGATTACCACCTATGTGGTAATTTGTGGGCACTTTGTTTTTGCCAAAGGGGATGACTATACACTTGTTGGCGTTTAGCTTGAGGCCATGGCACTGGCACCAGTTGTCTGTTTCTATGAGGCCCTTTTGTAGGATGTTTGTGTCGGTTGGAGAGTCGATTATGGCGCCTAGTTTGCAGTCATCTGCAAACTTGGTCAGCCACAGTCCTTCCGTGTTGGCCTGTACTTCCGAGAAATATATACCGAACAAGAGAGGTCTCAGGCCTGAGCCTTGTGGGATGCTACTTGTAACTGGTTTGGAGTGTGACATGGCTCCAGCAATTCTAACCATGTGGGTTCTGTCCTTGAGCTAGTTTGCAACCCATCTAGTGACCATAGGGGTTTATATTTAAGCTGGTGAGCTTATCTATAATGCCCGAGTGGGGTATTGTATCGAAGGCTTTTGCGAGGTCCAGGTAGGCTGTGTGGACCACCTTCCCCTCGTCAGTGGCCTTGGTGACTGTTTCAAAGAAATCGACCAGGTTTAAGAGGCAGGATCTGCCCTTAACAAAGCCGAACTGGGTAGGATCCAGTGTCTGATATCTTTATGAGGTCCATGATGATCCTTTCCATAGCTTTGCAGACCAAGCTAGTCAGGCTTATGGGGCGATAGTTTACAGGATCCGTTGAGGCACCACCTTTGTGGAGAGGGACCACTGTTGCTGTACACCACTCTTTGGGTACATATCCTGTAGTAAGGCTGAGACTGAACAGTAGTTTTATGTTTGGGTTTAGCTCTTCTTGGAGTTCATGTAGGATGCAGACTGGGACTCCGTCTGGTCCCCTTGATGCTGTGTTTTTTGCTTTGGAGAGGGCGGCTCTTACCTGAGCATCTGAGATGTCAGGGGGGCAGCACTCTGTTGGGATAGATATTTGCCCTTTTGGTGGGGGGGGGGAGTTTGCGCTGAACCTGTCAGCTAGGATGTTGGCAATGTCTGTGGGTTCAGTGTATTTTTTGTCATTTTGGACTAATTCTGAGCATATCTGGGAATTCACACCCAGGTTTCTAACATAACTAAAGAAAGCCTTGTGATTATCCTTAGTGTCCTGTGCAATTTTTCTCTTGAAGCTGGCCTTAGACGATTTTATGAGTGCCCGTAGTTTTTTGCTAATACTGATCAGAGATGCCTTCCCTTTTTGGGATTTTGCTCTATCATGTAGTAGCTTCTTCCTTCTATTGTACAGTTTGTTTATGGCTGGGGTCCACCAGACAGGACGCCTGCCTTTTGAGGATAGGGTCTTGGTTTTATTTGGGATTGCATGATCCATGCATTCCTGAAGGTGTTCATAGAATGCGTTTATAAAGGATTCTGTGGTCTGGGCCGTATTTTCCACAGGCCCGGAGGCTTTGAAGGATTCCACCTCGGTTTTCAGGAGTGTGAAATTTGCTTTAGAGAAGTTTTTCACTGTGGTTTTCTGGGCAGGGGGTGGGGTCGGATTGTGAATATCCAGTGAGATTAGTTTATGGTTTGATCTTACCAGTGAGGGATACACTTCTGGCCTGGAGCATACAGCCCCCATGTTGGTGATGATCAGGTCCAGTATGTTTTCCCCTCTTGTGGGAGTGGTAACAAGTTGTTCCATAGCATTTGAGTTTATAAATTCTAGGAACCTTTGGGCTAGGGTGTTGGAGCTAGAGTAATGCTCCCAGTCTATGTTTGGGTAGTTGAAGTCGCCCAATATAATGGTGTTTGGAGAGACCTTCATATTTTCCAGTGTTCTCAGGAAGGCCGAGTGGGGTTCCTGGGTTTGGGAGGGTGGTCTGTAGCAGGCTATAAACTGGAAAGCAGTTTTACCCACTGTTAGTTGCACATGGATAGTCTCTGATGCTTCATGCTGTGCCACCAACCTGGAGGTGTAGGTATCTTTGACGAATATTGATACTCCCCCTCCTTTTGTGGTTCGGTCCAAGTTTTGGGGCCGAAAAGCATGGTATGAGGCATAACCTGGTAGTGCTGGGGTGCTTTCAGGAGCCTTGAACCAGGTTTCTGTTACTGCACAGATATCGATGTTCTCCATGCTAAGGAGAGTTTCGAGTGCATGCATCTTGAGGTTTAGACTTCTGGCGTTGAGTAGCATTATTCTTAGGTTTTTATCCCTTGTGATACCTATGGAGGTGGGTTTGTCTTTTGAGCCTTGCCTAAAAAAGGCACTATGGGAGTGGCAAGAGCCTTTGCCAATATCCGAAAGCCCGGGGGTGACAGGTGCAAGCCGTCCTTAGCGAAGCACCGTGGCTTGACAAGCATGTCATCCCAGGCTGACAGGCATTGGATCCCCTTTGAATGACACCAATACTTAAGCCAATTGTTGAAATTGATCATCTTGTCTTCATATTGTGGCATCATTCTTGGTGAGGGTAAGATGCTACTCAAGGTCAGGGTCATACTGGCCTGGGCTACATGCTCAGAGAGCTCCTCTATGTCTCTTTTCATGTAGTCCAGGGAGGTACATCTTAGGTCATTCACACCAGCATGGACAATGACTGAGTCATATTTGTACTTGCCTTGGAGTGACCTGAGTGCTTGTGTTATGTGGCGGAACCTAGCGCCCGGCAGGCAGCTCACCGTGACCTTCTCCTTGTTCAGCCTGGTGAGCAGGACGTCAGTGTGCCTGACGATAGAGTCACCTATTACAAGTCTATCAGGTGTGTTGTTTAGCCTTAAGGGCTGTGACTGTTCGGCACACTGGCTTTGTGAGCTATGTGTTATACGTGTTTTGTTTTGGGGTAGCGGTTGCTTGGGTGTCTGCTTTGGAGGTCTCTGCTGCTTAGGCAGATTTTTATTTAGAGCCTCCGAGTATGTTTTTGTGTGTTTATGTGTTTGGTTTGCTGTCGTGGTAGGTCTATGTGAGACTGGAATTATAGTGAGTGTGGTTTCCTTCTCCTCCTGACTGGTTACGCCAGAACTGAGTTGAGAGAGCTTAGCCTCCAGTTTGGCTATATGGTTGCATCTCTCACATGTGTTGGAATTTGTTGGGAGGAGGAGAGGGTTGTCTGTGTACATAAGGCAGTTGTAACATTGCCTCAAGATTCCCAGATTCACCAGCTGGACCGGAGAGGAGATTGACAACTGAACTTTGGACATGTTAGAATAGTATTGGGAATTCCTTTATAATTGAAAAAAAAGGGCCAATGGGGAACAAGGTACTCAAGGGGAGTTTGTGAGGATGTACTGCTTTTAATTTTTTAGTGCTGACTTATATAATTGCTTTAGTGAGCAAGTGCCAGGCTTTAGAGTAGGAATAGGGTGTTTATTATGAGAACAAAATCAGTTCTAAGGGAAAAAGTGAAGAGCAGACTTTGTGGAGCCGAGAATGGTTTAAACCCAATTAAGCGGAGCTGCTCAATGCTGCGCTATGCGCAAAATCGCGCAAAGCCACGCCAGTGCAAAAACAACTTTAAACAGTTTAAAACAGTTCAAGAAGCAGAAATACTTGCAGTTTAGATAGATCGGACAGTCACCCAGGTAGTAGCAGGAAAAAACACTTTTATCAGGTTAGCAGGTGTTCTTTTAGCCTCTCTGCTGCTAGCACCACTCTGCAGGACCACGAGGAGCTTGGCTGAGTAGTAACAAGGGCAAAAACCATGCCAAAGTGGGTTTTATACAGGGGGACTTCAAAGAGCTAGAAATTGGCCCAAAACAGCCAATAAACAACCAGATTCTTGTGCTAGGAACACTTCTCCAGGGATAGATAGGCTGCTCTAAGCTCCCCACTGCCATTGGTGAACAAAGAAGCCTCCGTTTATCCAAGAAAGGAAATGGGCAACACAGGAACTTTCCAAAAGTCCAGAATACAGCAAAGCCTGTATTTGGACTACTCTAGGTCAGGAAAGATGGGAAACAAGGATAATTTTTTTTTTTTTTTTTTTTTTGCAACAAACAGCAGGAAACTGCAATAAATATGTAACACAGGCTAGTGCACTTGAGTGTGTAGCCTCAACAGGTATATGCAACAAACAGGACAAACTTTAAAAGTGCAGGTGCAAAAACAACTTTAAACAGTTTCAAACAGTTCAAGAAGCAAGTGGGGGTATCACACAGATTGCTATTTTCAGCATGTTACTTGGTACTTTAATAAAGCTGATTATAAATTATAATTAGAATTGCAGTGCAAGGAGAAGTGGTTTGAGTTGAGTGCTGCTTGTTTTTCTTATACTTGATTTTGACTGAGATTCTAGTAATGTATTTAAAAACTAATTTATTTTTTCATGCCTCACAACCTTTTTGTTTCTATCTAGATATTAAGTAAGCTGTCATGCAGCCAGTGCATTGAAATATTTTTTTTTTCTACACTTCATTTTTGTGTTGACTGGACTCTCATAATGACGGTTTGGCACCCAGGGCAGCGTATTTAATTAAAGTTCCAGGTTTTTGTGGTTTTGAGCATAGCTCCTCCCCTTTCTAGTTGGCTGCACCCCTTCCCATTGGCCCCACCTATTCAGCTGTGTCCTGCAGCCCCCCCCTTTGATTTGACGTCACCACCCGCCACTTGTTTTCTTTAACAACTGCAGGCTGAAAAACAGTGATAAATTCAACACAATCAATAAATGAAGCACAAAACTATTAAACTGAACTGAGATAGTTAGTGAAAGTGCAAAATAAAATACTTATTTCAGCTTTGTATGTAAACCAAGGTCTTGATGTCACAGGTGTCCAAGCCAGGCACAGGGAAGCTTTGAATAAATGAGCCTAATACTAAAGATTGATGTTGAGAATTACACTTACTAAGTATTTTTTATTTATTTTATATATTTTACATTTGTTAACCGGGCTAGTCTAAGTGGATATATTTCCATTTTCAGTAGAGGCCCGGGGAGAAAAGCTCCAGTGGAACAAAACAAAAATTGAAATTAAACATTTAAAAATTAAAAAACATTTAAAAATTTTTAAATAATTAAAAAACAGTTAAAAATTAAAAATCAATATTAATACATAATAAATGAATGGATTTCAATAGAAGATTATTCAAAAAGCAGGAAGTAATTAGAATACAATAGATTACAGCAGTATTACTAGAGTAATGTAGGTATTTACAATAGTAGAGGTGACAATATGTATAGGATAATTCAATATGCAGTGAGATACATGTAGACTATCAGTATATTAACAGGATAGAGATTCTCAGAGCATTAAGCAGGATAGATTACATCAGTATGTTGAAATCTGTAAAGCAGTTACAGTCCTACTGCAAAGAATGTGAAATAGGTAGAGGTTCAAGAGGAGAAATATTTGTAGTGAAGGAGAAGATTAATCAGGGTTGCTACAGGGACATAACCAGTTTGTTTTGAGATGTCTTTTGAGGTTTTGTTTAAAGAGAGGCAGTGAAGAAATTAAAGTTAGGTCATTAGGCAGTAGGTTCCAGTTTTTTCCCACAGAGTTGGAAAACAGAGAAACTCCAGCCATGTTGTAAGACTTGCTTATGCTAGCAAGAAGCTTGCTGGAAGAGCGAAGAGTGTTTAGATTTTTGTATGAGATTATGAGATTGGAAAGTATAGGGGTGCTGTTAGGTTTATAAAATATCTTGTGGGCAATGGTGAGTTGGGAGAGTTTCAATTGGTTTTGAAATTCAAGCCAGCCTAGCTGTGTTAGATTCAGACAATTGTGAGTTCTAAAAGGATTTCCGGTGGCAAATCTGGCGATGTTATTATAGGAATTAGCTAGTTTGATGAGATTATTTTTCTTTAGATTAGTATATATTGGTGATGCATACAGACGAGTTGAAATTAAATGGGAGTGTGCAATCTTAGTTCTGGCTATTGGTGTTAGGAAAGGTTTAATTCTATACAAGGAGCCTATTTTTCTATTGACAGTTTTGATGGTGTTATTTATGTGGCTGTCAAATGTAAGGTTATTGTCAATAGTAATTCCTAGCAATTTAGTGATAGAATCGGGGAATATACTTGTGCCATTATTGGAGATGACAGAGAATTCTATGGGGGAGGATTTGCTGGTGGGTGTGAAGAGAAGGAGTTTAGTTTTTTTTTGGCATTGAGCAGGAGGCAACGTTTAGTGAACCATGTTTCAACTATGTTGAAAACATTCTGAGTAAGAGAATGTAGATCAGTTGGGGAGTTTGCTGAGCATATTAGTGTAGAATCATCTGCATATTGAATGCAGGTGGCTTGTGGAATGGCTACATGGAGGTCGTTGATAAACAATGAGAAAAGACGTGGACCTAGAATAGAACCCTGAGGGACTCCGGGTGTGACAGGTAGAAGGGATGATATATTATTTTCCCAAAGAACTGCCTGTTGCCTATTGGTAAGGTAGGACTTGAACCATTGAACTGCCAGGCAGTCAAGGGAAAGGGATTCAAGAATGTTGATAAGAAGGGTATGGTTTACCATGTCAAATGCTTTTGACAGGTCAATAAAGAGTGCAGAAGAGAGGTTGTTGTTATTACAATTTCTATTAATGGCTTCTGTAAAGGATAATAGGGCAGTTGTGGTGCTATGGGATGGCCTAAAGCCATGCTGACAGTTTGCTATGATGTTATGTTGAGATAAATGGTTTAAAAGTTGTTGGTGAATGCATTTTTCCATAATTTTTGCTAGGGGTGATAACAGAGCTATTAGCCGGTAGTTGGAATAATCATTAGAGGTACCCCCTTTGTGTAGGGGGATAATATGGGAGATTTTCCAGATGTCTGGAACTATTCCTTCTTTAATGGTTTTATTTATGAGGATGGATATGGGATAAGAAATTACTTTGGCTGCTTTTTGCAGGTATTCAGATGGTAGCTGGTCAGCAGAAGGAGTACAAGGTTTAAGTTTTTGGATGTATTTATAGATGAGAGTGGCTGAGATGGGTTTCAGATGGAATGTTGGAAGAGTGCCAGATATGGTGGAGGGGAAGCTTGAGTTGTCAGGGAGTAGTTGACTGGCTAGTGATTGTATGGTCTCTGTGAAGAAGGTATTGAAGGTATTGGCAGTTTGGTGGGGGGGTGTTTTGTTCGGCCTGGGATGGGGTAGGTGTACGTGAGTGGCCTTGGTTTAGGAGTTTATTTATACTAGACCAGAACTTTTGGGGATTGTTTTGGTGATTTTGCTGTAACTTATAGTAGTAGTTCTTTTTGTCTGTAAGTATTGCCTTTTTTGTAATATTTCTTAAATGCTTAAATGTTTGTTCATCTGAGATAGTTTTGTTAGCTCTCCATTTAGCCCAAGCCTTGTTCCTAAGTAACATTTTTTGTCTGGTTTCTTTAGAAAGCCAGGGGGCAGGCTTGGACTTTATTCTAATGGACCGTTTGGGTGCATGCTTATCTAGGATCGATAAGAATTTAGAGTTTAGGTATTTAACAGCTTCTTCAAGTGGTAGGGTTTTTAAAGGGTTCCAGTCACAGGCTCTAAGTTCATCTTGGAATAGTACTGGGTTAAAGCATTTGTTGGAACGTGCAATCCTATATGTTAGGGGGTTAGAGATATCATTTCTTTGCCTTAGGATGTAGGTCAATGAATGATTGCTTACATCGTCTGGCAGAGTTCCTATGTTGTAAGCTTGTTTCTGTTTATTTATAAGTATCCAGTCTAAGGTGCTCTCTTTCTTATTTGGTTTATTGATTCTAGTTGTGGAAGTGATAGTTTGACTAAAGCCATGAAGGTTGATATGGGAGGTAGGATTAGCAGTGTTAATAGCTTTCCAGTCAGTATTAAAATCACCAAGTATTATTGTTTCTTGAGGGTAGGTTGAGGACACCCAGCTTAGAATATTCTCTATAGTACTGATATTATTACCGGGTGGTAGGTAGATACAAATGATATATAAAGATTTGTTTTGGTTAATTTGAAATCTGGTGATAAGGACATCTGCCTTACTATGCTGAGGTGGGTCGTATGGTAATGTGGAGATTTGAAGTCCATCTTTGAATAGGACTGCTACTCCCCCCACCCTTGCTTTTTATTTGGTCTTGTCTTAATATATTATATCCTTGAGGAATGACTTCATTGTCTTTGGTGTCTGGTTTTAACCAAGTTTCTGTCAGGCAGAAGATGTCAAAGCCCTGAATATCTAGAAGGGCGTGGAGATGGGCTACTTTATTTTTAATACTGCGGATTAGGGTGGGTTATTAGGGTAGCAGGATTTGTAGGGCCAGGGTTAGGGTGGATGTCACCGTCTTTTAAGGAGGGATTGCTTAGTTTGATTGTAGAAGTATTTGTAAAGTTGGTTAGATATTTTACTTTCTTTACTGTGGGTTTACTGTATTTAATGTATGTATAACATTGCTAACACATTCAATAGTTTCTTCACAGAAACTATACAATCCCTGGCCACACAATTCAAACAAACAACCAGCCCACTCCACTACCCATGCCAGCAGAATACTACAACTACATCAGATCATCTATTTACCTTCGATCCAGTACCCATATCCTCTATAACATCTCTTCTTAAAAAACTAAAACCCACTAAGCTAGTAGCTGACCTTCTCCCAGCTGAGTTTCTGCAAAAAGCAGCTGAGGCCATTTCCTATCCCGTCTCCATAATCATAAACCGTACCTTGTCAGAAGCCTTCATCCCTCCATATGGAAAATGTCCCACATTATTCCTCTCCATAAAGGTGGTAGCTCACTAGAGCTAACCAACTACAGACCTATAGCTATACTCTCACCCCTGGCCAAAATTATGGAAAAGTGTGTCCACAAACAACTGATGGAACACCTCACCAAAAATAAAATTCTAG
Source organism: Protopterus annectens (assembly GCF_019279795.1). NCBI lineage: Eukaryota > Metazoa > Chordata > Ceratodontiformes > Protopteridae > Protopterus > Protopterus annectens. Next base: position 172,969,894 of record NC_056739.1, read on the forward strand.
CTAACTCCCAACATGGCTTCAGGCCAAATCACAGTACCACATCAGCCCTACTATCCTTTTCTAATACCATCAATAACTTCAGAAACAATAATAAACTATCATCTGCTCTTTTCTTAGACCTCTCCAAGGCCTTTGATATGGTGAACCACTTTCAACTCCTCCATACATTAAAAAAACTATCACTCAGCAATTCCACGCTGAAATGGTTCCAATCCTACCTGTCCAATAGGCAACAGGCTGTTCTATGGCAGGACAAATTATCTACATGCCTACCTGTTACACTTGGAGTTCCCCAAGGATCTATTCTTGGCCCTCTTCTCTTCACCATCTTTGTTAATGACCTGCCCACAATCACCCCCCCATGCCACATGCATTCAATATGCAGATGATTCGACTATCATCAGCACTGCCTCCAACCTAGCAGACCTCACTGCTTCAACCCAAGACACCTTCAACCTAATAGAAAATGGTTCTCAAGTCGACAACTAGTTCTCAACCCCAACAAAACAAAACTACTTACTTTCTCACCCACTAACAAGACTCTTCCCCACCTTCTCTATTACATCCTCCAATGGAATCACTATATCACCAGAAGCTCACACAAAGCTATTAGGTGTTACCATTGATAACTCCTTAAATTTGTCACCCATTTCAATCTTACCATCAAAACCGTCAATAAAAAGCTTGGCTCTCTCTATAAAGTAAAACACTTTCTCACTCCTCATGCTAAAATTACAATTGCCAGCACACACCTACTATCAACTCTTTTCTATGCCTCCCCCTCTTTACAAACCTAAACAAGACAACCCTTAACAAACTTGCTTCTTGTTACAATCACATAGCTAGATTTGTCACAAATTCCACCTTTAGAACGCACCACTGCACTAACTTGAAGCAACTAGGGTGGTTAGAGTTTTCCAGCCAACTCCATTTCAACCAACTCAAAACGGCTCACCAGATACTGTATCACCCAGAGAAAACACCAGCTCTGAAAAACATCATTCACCCCTATATCAACCTGCAATCTTTACACTCCTCCAATAAGATCTTAGCTCAAACTACCAAAGCCAATAATTCTGCTGGGGATTCTCTATTCTCAAACTTTGTAGGTAAAATGTGGAACTCCCTACCGACCATGCTCACCTCAGAACCCTCACTCCTACAATTCAAAAAAAAGCTTAAACCCCATCTCAATACTCTCTGGCAATGTCCCTGTTCCAAACCTGATTAACCACTATCATTTACCTTTCTCTTACCTCACTATCCTTAACCGCTTTTTAACAAGGTGCCTCGCCTTTGTAACTGACCTATGTTTTTTTTTTATATGCTGCTGTTGTTTTTTTTCCCCCAAGATGTGATGTATCTTTATATTGTATTTAGAACTTAACTATCTTCCTCTTTTTGCATTAACAATGTTCATATGTCTGTTATGTACTTGGAGCTTTTCTCCCCGGGCCTCCGCTGAAAATGGACATGTATCCAGTCGGACTCTCCCGGTTAACAAATGTAAAATAAATAAAATAAAAAATAAATAATGTGGGAGAATCTATGGTATTTAGGTAGTAGATAGGTGGGAACAAAAGTGATGTTAGTTTGAATATTAGGGAGTATGGGAGTATGTATAGCTGTTTGTTTTGGGGAATAATTGAAATGGAAATAGTACAGTTTTTCAAAGGAGGTGATGAGGTAGGTGGAGGTGAGAGAAATTGAAATTAAAGCTAAGAGTATTGGTTTGGTCATTTTATTTATTACTACTAAAGGTATCTTGAAGAGATATGTAAGGAAGTTTTAGGAGTTAAGTCTAAAATTAAAAAAGGTGGTAATTGTATAAGAAGAGTGTATAGAGCAGGGAATTAATACTTGTTTGCTAGAAGGAAATGGATATGGTAAAATACTCTAAGTATTGGGTTATATTTTCTGGTAGGAAAAAAATGTAAGGGTGTGGTAATTTCATGAAAGGAAGGAGAAAGGGATTGGTTGATTGGGAGAGAGGGTGTGGTTTAAGAAGTATAAGTTTAGGACCACTGGGGTGGGTGAGAAATGGAGGTAGGGTAGGGGAGCGGAGTGAGCCCGTAGGGTGAACGGAGCGGGTCACAGCTGAGAGAGGCTGGGGGGCAATCAGTTATACAGCGAGACTGTATTCTACAAGCTTTGAGTAGGTAAGAGGCACTTTCTTTATCTACTTAACATAAGACATAAGAGGTTGAGAGTTTAGTATAGTTGTGTAGGAGAAAGTGGAAAAATAATGAGTTCTATAGCAGGAAAAGTAGGTTATGTAGAGAGTCAATTGAGTAGTTCTATAACTGGGGTAGTAAGTGATAATAGAATAAGTTGTCTGGTTTATTTATATTAAGGCTAGCAAGGTTAAATTCTCTTTTACAATCCTTCAAGGGGTGGGGGGTAGTTACCTGTAGTAAGAGTACAAACAGGGGTAACTGTGAGAGGCTAGTACGTAGGGCTAGAGGAGTTTGGTTGACAGTAAGAAACAGCTTTACAAGCCCTGAGTTCTACTGCCCTCTAGTGGAATATATTGGAAATTACATGAGAATAGCAAATAAAGGAGATAAAGAGAGGAAAAAAGTAGTATATTCATAGCTTAATAGATGGCCTATGGGGTAGGTCTAAGGGGAGGAAAAAAGTAGTATATTAATAGCTTAATAGAAGCCTAAGGGATAGGTCCACGGGTGTGCTGGCCCTTACAAATAGTACAACTTAAAAGCACTCACAATTTAGTTAAATACCTAAAATAACTGTAGGTTGTCACCTACACTGTGAGGCAGAGCAAGGGGAGACTAGGTAGTTCACGTAGGGTTTTCCGGTTGGATGTTCCCTCCTGTTCAGATGGGATTCCTTTGCCTTGCTAGGTTGCTGAAAAAGGGGCAGCCTGTAACTCAAGCACAAGGCTGAAAAGCTGGAAAGAGACAGAAATAAAGTAAGACTATAAGATGACAAATATGTTAAAGTCTATGCAGAGGTAGGAGGTGAAATGGTAAGGAAGGAGTGCAGGTCAGTAATGAGTGCAGGGTAAGACATACTACAGTGCAAATGCAGATAGGCAGCAATAGATACCAAACAACTAATCGTGTGGCACATAGGGAAGAAGAAGAAACAATTAAAGTCACTTTCGAGTAAATCTTAAATTCTTATGAAAGGATTAGTTAAAGGTAAAAAAAATGAACCCAACAGTTTTACAGTTTGTACAACCTTCCTAAACATGAAATATTGTTATATTCAGTAGTACATTTTCAGTGGACTACTACACATTCAGCCCAGACATTAATGTAAAATCCTTCACAACAGTTAAATAGAACAGTTAACCATCACTACAGGGAAGACAAAAGGAGGTTTTTAGCTAGGTAATTTGTAAAGGCTAGCACAGCAATAATGTAATCAAGTACATTAACATCAGAAAAATAAATTGGATGATACATGTGTTAAAACAACAGTATAGTACCCAAATCATTCGACATAACATAGACCAGGGAGCGCTATTTAGGACACAGCTACTCGTTTACAATGCATGACCAATTGCAGCAAGCAGGTCAAATGATACTAGCTAGATTGGAAAAGTCAAAGCCACATTAATGTGTCTAAAAATATCACATGTTGAAAATTAGGTGAAAAAGTACAACGCTCTGATTCTGAGCACTCTGGAGTAGGCTAATAGCAGTAAGACCTTTCCGGTAGAGTAGCTGCAGACGCCCCCCGTAGCGTTCATTACTGTAATTATAGTGATATCCTTATGTAAGGGCATAAGATAGGAGTGCGACTAATTAAAGGTCACAACTAGTGCTAAGTACTAAAAGTTACACCTAAATAACCCCTCTTTAACGTATTTACTATTTTACAGTGTTGCCCTGGTGTCAGTGCGGAAGATAGCAATGCAACTGGTTTAGGACACAGCGAGTAACGCAACGGTCCATAAATCAGCATTAGAATAACCACTCCTGCCGTATAGGGGCTCCAATAGGGGCTGCCAGTAAACAGAGTTACAGACGTATTTTATTTCAGAAAATGTATATTAATTCACATCCTCTTACTCTGTCAATGTTGCAAGTTAATAGTAATAATTTAAAACTGTCCCCGATTATTTCTGGATTTGTCACTGATTCTGATTAGATTAGTCCCTGATACATTGGCAGCTAAGTAATTCAGAAGTTTGATAGCTCTCAGTATGATTTAAAATACCTTTCAAGAATACATCATACATGGATTTAATTTCTTTATTTACTCAGTGTGCTTACTCTTCCTTATGGCAAACTTTTTAAAAAGAAAACAAGTAACCTCAGGAGAATCAAGCATTGATCCATCTACAACCACTTTTCCCCAATGGAATCAACTGTGACAATAACCTAGAGCCAAGAATTAAACAGCCGGATGACTAACCCTAAAGTCTTACTTTAACACTACCACCACAGACATATATGGCTAATTCAGAATATCCAAGCCACCCACTAGATGTCCTTGGAAGCTGGCGCACCCGGTGGAAACCTACGCAAACGCTGAGAGAGAATGTAGACACCGAACGGAAGGCACCGCTGCCGAGAATCGAACGGAAGAGCTTACTGGTGTGAGAGGATAACGCTACCCGCTACGCCACTGTGCCGGCCCGCTCAGAATACACTGTAAGGGCAACACTCATAGCTCTCGAGATATATGCCTGCTTTTGATCGCCAGATCAATTGCTGGACAGTGGCAAACGAGCTCAAAAGACTGGACGGTACGTCGAAATGTGAAGCTACACGGAACAGCACTGGATATTAAAGGCTGGAATGGCAGTGCTCCTGTGACAACACATATACAAAGTTATTCCAACTCATGAATTCAGGAACCCTCATCGATAAAGGAAATACCTTATAATGAGATTCCATGACTAGCCCTTCTGCCATGCTTCTTGGTGAAAGACGGAGAGAAGGGAAGGTGGAGGGGCTAACTCTTTAAGTGGCCCTAGTCTCGTGACATTTCACTTAGGCGCCAAGGTCGGGTCTGCACTGCAATTTAATACAGAAGACTAATCTACTAATCTGTCCTTCTGTGTTGCAGTTTAAACAGATAACAGTCGGTTCTGCCACGACAGCAAACATTAAATTTTAAACAATTTCTTGGAAATCGACAGGTAATGTATTTGACTAAACCCTGACTATACCGTGACTGCTGAACGCCCTCAATTCGCCAGCTAATTAACGTAGTATTCAGCGATAAATTCTATACACTGATAGCTTCTGTAATTTATATTTTGTGAAAAAGCTGACCATTACAATGGCCGCAGTTCTTAACCTTACGTTTCCAGAATGACGAGCAAAAATATGCTAACAACTTCAACTGGGGTTAGCTCATCGGATAGTTAAAATGATCTGCTTTATGCTTATGAAAAGCTCTTTTCTATTACGTAATACGATTTAGTACTATTTAAAACGATTGTCGGCATACTTCTCGATTGTCCTTGATTTTCAGGAACGTCTGTGATTTCCACTCACATTTTAGCTCTGTCCCTTTTAAGCCCTCCTAAAACTCGTGACTTTTGGGGACAAAAGTCTTGAATTACCCTTTCTAGGTAATGACAATAATTAGAGTTAGTTCTTTACTTCAGAAAATATATATTGATTCACATTATCGTATTCTGTCAGTGTCTCAGGTTAATAGTATTGATATTTTAAACGTATCACTAATTATTTCTGGATTTGTCCTTGACTCTGTTGAGATTTGTCCCTGATTTGTTGAGTTGTGGATAGTTAAAAAATCCTAGCAATGAATGTGTGACAGACCCTTTCAATGTGGCACTGCGAGGAACATGAACACACTAGTGACAGAATTGTAATTTTTATTCACAGGGTAGTAGGGCACTGATTTCATCATGAGCGGACAGATGATCCACTGTGGCAACCCCTAAACGGGAAAAGCCGAAAGAAGAAGTAGGACACTGATCTCAATGGACCCAGAGTCAGGTTAAGTGATTGCTCAATCACATTTTGCCACTGGAGATTGAGGGATGTAAACCTTGCACCAGTAGACCACAAGAAACAGATGTAAATGATTGAGCAAATCTGTACATGCTCCTTTGCTACATATGTTTCTGTTACTAATTTTAGTTTCATTCATTTAAAAAAAAATAAGCTTATGCATTTCCGAGATAAAATCACAATAACAAAACTGTGTATCAGAATAAAGCCCTAATTACACAAATGAATGTTTTAAAGTTTATAGATCTGAATAAAAATATGTAGAGAACCTATCCCAGTACTTAAATTCACTCAGAGTTTATTTAGCCACTTTTTCTTCATCTCCGCCTGAGATAGTTAACAATTTGAGTGCATAGAAGATGCCATTAAGCTTTGGAAGCTGTCCAGCTGTTATATAGCTAAGGCTGCTGCAGCAATGAACATTCAACATCTACTGTTACAGTAATGTTACTTTACACAACTGTACTTTTTCTTACCCAAGATGTAATTTTTCTCATTCTTCTTCGCAATGTTTACATTTTCCCTCAAATCAAACTAAATGCGCTCACTGTAACAAATGCTCTTTTAATTTGTGTTATTTGCTTTCTAAATTTTCATGCATATATGGAAAACTATCTTATGCATGTACTGTCCTTGTGTTAGCCACTGAATTTTTTAAAACTTAGTTTGTGATATCAGTATAATAATATTTATTACTAAAAATTATTTTTTTCATTTTTTTTCTTTCCCCTTTTTGCCAGGCCTAAAAATATCATGATTTAGTCAACTACACCTACTTTGTTATCAAAGCTAAACAAATAAACACCTTTTGAGGTAAAATCAAACAATAGAAAGATTAAATAAGATGGTTTTAGGTAGGCTGACTGAAGGTATTTGATGGCTAAGTATACCCTGATATGCCAACATACCATGCAATATTTTGTTAGTGTTACGTTGGTAGCTGTTAATACGCTGTGATGAAACATTAAACAGAAGTCCTATCTGCTTGTGTTATTGTAGTTCAGGTGGATATAAAAGGTCCCCCTGCACTTATCAAAAGAGTAGGGGAAGTTTCCCTGTGCCCTAGGCCAAATTTATTATAGTCAGTATGAATACCACCATTGATAAAGAGGCCATTGGTCTGAAGGGATAATCCGGTCAACAAAGTATAAATAAATAACTACACATAAAGGTGTCCAGATGCAGTTTTATCTTGTCCATGTATGCATTCAAACACATTTTTCTGCCCTGCCAGTGTCAGTGTAGCTCATCCCATATAGTAGAGGCAGTGGTGACAGGCATACCTCTTAACCTTTGAACATTAGAAATCATAGCTGAGACCTGTAAAAATCAAAGCAGTTTCTTATTGTTTGGAATGCAAGGTCTTCACATACTATACTTTATGGAGTTCAGGATAAGGAAACTTTGTATATCTTATTTCTATTCTTTATTAATGCATATACCCCTGAACAAGTCTATCTTTATGAAGAAGATCAAAAAATTGATAAAGCTAGGAAACAAGGCAAAATCTGAGGCCAAAAATCATAACACTATACCTAACTCGCAGCAGTTGAGAAGTACAGAGACAGAATACATAATGGTTTAGGAGTGTCTCTCATGTTCTTTGTATTTTGTGTCTTGTCTGGCAGTTGGAACAGAAGTTTAAGGCTGTGAGCTGAATTTCCTCTGGTAAAATGTTTGGTTTCGTCAGCACTTATTTGAAAGTTCTGTGACCCTGAGCAATTTACTTAACCAGATGTTGGTCCTGGGTCACCCAAAAAAGCCTGTCCAGTGGAACTAACTGTTAATAAATGGGTATTATTTTTATTATTATCATTATTATTGCTGTTATTATTTGTTGTTGTTGTTATCGTCATCTTCCCTCCTTGAGGCAGGGGGATACTCCTGACATTGGGTATTTCTGGCCTGTGATACCAGTGGTGTAAGGATCACCTGCTATTTACATGTGAACTTATTCTTGCAATGTGGTAGATTGCGATAACCACGCCCTGGCCCAGCAATCAAGGAGCCTCAATCCTCACCACTAACACCATGGAGGTCATCTCCTAGAAGAGGAAAGGATAACTAATACACACAGTAAAGTACAATTTCCCTTAAGTGCACACAGAGATCACAGTCAGTCTGGGGCTGGTTGCTCCCTTGCTCACCAGGTCCCCAATAAGACTCCCCACTGGTACAGCTGTAGGGTCCAGGTCTCAGCCTAGCTGGGCAAGTTAAAACCTCCAGTACCCTCTGTCCAACCAGTGCTTTGTGTCCCTGCCCACGTAGCTGACACAACACACACACTTTGAGAAGAGGTTATACAACCACACAGACCCTCCTGGGAAAAGGCTGGCACAGGTTCTCCAGCTAGGCCCGTTACCCAGACCATATGGTAGTACTTCCTGCCACCACCCAGCTAATATTATCAGCTACTAAAAGGCCCTTAAAAGGGTGTCCAGTTATTACTGTGCAATATTATTATCCAATTGGTAATGTGACTATTCAGTCTAAGGCTTATTTTAGAGTGGCTTATTACAATGAACTCTATAAATATGCAGTGTACTCTAGAGCCTACTTCTCTATACAAACCAGCCACAGGTAAAGGTTTTTAAAATATTTAATAATAAATAATTAAAACGCAAGACAATACTACGACACCACAGAGATATCTAAGAGTTCAGAGATCACACACAAACTTAAAATAATACAGTAGGACAGGTCTGATTTCAAAGAAAAACACTTAGGTTCATAGGTTTATACTAGGCTATCTGCCCTAAGGCATTTATAAGCCTAGCCCAAATTTTTGTGGCTTACGCCACCCCTTATATGAAAAAATACTGTGCCCATTAGTTTGTTGTGCCTCTGTCCAGCAGTGACACAGAGATGATTCCCGGGGTAAACCTACGATCTCCCATCCACAGGTCTAGATTTCTGTTGAACAGAGTCAGCGAGGTGCTCTGCCTCACATGGACCGGGATTTTATTCCACAGCATAGGGAGTCTCTGAGTGATAAATCTATCCCTCCAGCACATCCTATTTATATCCGTGCTAAGGTTTAAGTCGCTTGCTCTAGTGGTTTTGGTGGATTTGGATTTTTTGAGGTCGAGCATGTCCATTAATTCCGGGTTGGTAATCTTAACTTTCTAATCTTTAGCTATTCTTAAGAGAAAACAGAGTGCTATAATCTTACTTACATACATAAAGCATAAGCAGTGCTGGGTTAGATGTCCAAGATCAAAATGCTTACAGTCTCTCACTGAACAATAGTTTTTAAACACTAACCAACAGCTCTGGTGAGGTCCTCCCAAATTACATCATTTTGACACTTAGGTTTTCTCAGGCCACAAGCTGCATTATTTAGCAAGCTAACACCTGCTCAGGAAACTACAACAATACAAGGCATTTCACATATACACTCTAGCAGAAACCAGAGCAATAAAGCACCTTCCACATGTAAATTCTGGCCCTTAACTTTAACCTTAAAACAATGGGCATGAAACCTTCATCCAGACCCACTGGAGCCGACTTGTAAAACATCAAAGAGATTCATAATATCTTTCCAACTTCAAAAGACACATTTGAAATGCTTGGCTTGTTTTTTCCGTACAGCAGATGGCAATGTTACAGCAATCTTGAAGTTAACATTTTACAGTGTTTTCTTTCATTTAAAAACACAAGCCTGTATTTTACATTTATTTATACAGTTGATAGAATTCTGTATCAAATTCTATTTGACTAGGCTGGCAGCCTTCGCCCATCTTCCTCCAATCTTCACATAGATGATTGTGCAATTTGCTTCCACTTGAGTGGGACCAAAACAGAGGCAGGAAATTATCAAACTGTCAGTTCAAAGGTAACTGCTTCCTGAAGTAAATGTAGCACATTTTTGCATCTGTAACTATGTATGTGTTCTGTAGCATATTGTTGTATCTGTAAATACATTTTGTTAATTTTTTATGTGATCTTTTTCACCTGGGCTGTGTATGCAAATACTGCACTGAAATCAGTGCACATCCCTAGTACACAAATGTTAATAAAAATAAAATAAATGGAAGGAAAATCAAGGAATGACTTATCAGTGGGGAGCAGTCAGTCACCATAACAAAATCAGTAATGCAAGCTGCAGTATTTCTTCAGGAAACTGAAGAGAACTTGAAAAAATACAATACCTTACTAGACAAATCATAAAGCTGGAAAACCTGAAGCATTCAGAAAGGATTCAGGAACAGTCATTGTATTCTGTTTCTTAGAGCTTGCTTTGAGGTGACATCTGGCTGATCTATAAGGCATTGTCCAATCCAGAGGAAAGTCTGTGTCTGGAGTACACTGCTGGGAAAGCTAACATTGAATCAGAGAACCTACAGTTTAAAGTTGAGTCAGAGGACCTACAATTTCAAGTAGATATCTTTCACTTTGCTTGGCATCTTTTCCCGCGACTTAAGGAAAACTGAATTCAAAGCACATGTGCTAAGAGAGTTTCTATGGCATTTCCTAGCTTTAACTACAAATTAAAAAAAGGAAAGCTTGTATTTATTTTTGCACTTGTTTTGGTGTTTTTTGTACTTTATTGCATATTTTACCTAATTTTGTAACTTTTTGTGTTTACAATTTGTGTGGCTTAAGTTACTGCCTTGGTGTCTTAAGCAGTCACTTGGCTATTATGGTGTGTCAGATTGCATGTCTGTCTAATTAATCAGTGTTTTCACTGTAATTTTACAATTTTTTTATTACCATTTTTTTACATAAAATTACAGTTATAGTAAAAAATAGCTTAGGTTATGTGTTTTATAGTCACCTTGCTCTTTGCATGGTTAATAGATTCTCCAGTTTGTTGCATTGACTGTTCTCTTTGTTAATTTGTTAGACAGCATCTCCATTTTGCTAAATAAGAAAAAAATATGAAATTCAGAAAGCTCATGTCAGGTCTGGTATGCCACTTGTGAACTATAAAGTGGCAAGACTAACAAGAAAACAGAGTACAAAGATTAGTCATGATAAAAATTACTTTAGCTAGCAGATTCAGGAGACTCCCTCTCTCTCATACCTTTGGGAGGAGTTAACATGGCTTGTTGAAGTTTTAAGCAGTTTCAATCAGGGAGATGGATGAGTGTTTTTAGTCTAATAAGAACACTCATTCATATACCTACTTGAAACTTCAACAAGATGTTGTTATCCCTCCCACAGGGAAGGTAGCAAAGAAAGAGTATTCTAGAGCTGGTAGATGAAGTGATTTTACCTGGACTAATCATTTGTATTCTGTTTTCATCTTGCTAAACAATATATATTAACTGTGACTTGCTACTCTCCATTCCCAACATCACATTTCATCTTATATTAAATTACAGTTTCATTGGTGTAACACCTGTGCAATAGCCCAGCAATCAAGGAGCCTAAATTCTCACCACAAACACCACTGAGGGGCATCCGTATAGGGAAAGGATAATGAATACACATACAGTAAAGTACGCTTTCCTTACGAGCACACAGAAATCACAGTCAGTCTGGAGCTGGTCTCTCCCTTTTCCTCCAGGTCCCCAATAAGACTCCCCACTGGCACAGCTATAGGGTCCCTATCTCAGCCTAGTGGGCAAGCTAAAACCTCCAGCACCATCTCTGTCCAACCAGTGCTTCGTGTCCCTGCCCAAGTAGGTGACACACACACACTTTGACATAAGAGTTATATACCACCGCACAGACATTCCTGCGGAAGGCTGGAACATGTTCACCAGCTGTGCCCCTTTTCTGCCCAGTCTAAAAAGTAGCACTAGCTGCCACCACCCACTAATATTTATCAGCTACTCAAAGGCCCTTAAAGGGTGTCCAATTATTACTGTGCAATATTATTATCCAAATGGTAAGTGTGACCTAAGAGTCAAGACTTATTTGGAGTGACTTGGTACAGCATCACTATATACATGCAATGTACTCTAGAGCTTAAATTATCTCCACAGAAAACAGCCATAGTTGAAAGTTTAAAACATTTAATAATAAATAAAAACACAAGACAATACTTCTTACTACACAGTGCTAGTCAAGAGTTCAGAGATCACTGAGAAATACTTAAAATAATACAGTAGCAAAAGTTCTGACATGACAGAAATCACTTAGTCTAATCTTCCTAATTCCTAGCTATTTCTAAGAGAAAACACAGTTCCAAATAACTTACATATAGAAACAGGCAATGCTGGTGATGTTGGATGTCCTCAAGACAGAATGCTGCGAGCTCTCTGATTCTCTCTCTTTAAATTGATAACACAGTGCTGCTTCACATGACATCATTCTTAACACACTTCTATGGTGTTCCCAGGCTAACAGAAACTACATTTACATTCTTTACACCTGATCAGAAACCAGAGCAATAAAGGACATTTATACATGCAAATTCTAGCTTTAACTATGGTCTTAAAACAATAGGCAGGATGCCTCCCTCTAGACATATCAGCTCCAAATTTTGACATCAAATAATTGACTTATCAGCTTTGTTACAGCAGAGTGCACTGTTACATTTTTGCAGTTCAATATCCAATGCATTCTTTTCACGTTTAAGAGAACAAGCCTGTGGCTTACATTAATATTTACAAATGACAGAATTATCTACAAAATTCTATCTGGCTAGGCTGGCAGCCTTTACCTATCTTCACACATTTCCACCCCCTGGAGAACTCAAGCTTTTTTTTCAAGTGACCCTTGAGAAACGTTGCATGAGATGGTTAGGTCTATCTGAGTATACCTTACCCCATCCCCTGTCTTGAGAGCCCATCTGCATTGTTATTGCTAATCCCACTGTGGTGCTGCACTGACATATCATATGCTTGCAGCCATAGGCTCCATCTTAGCAACTTGGCATTTTGCTGGCTGGCTCTGTGTAACCTTATTAGAGGGTTGTGATCTGTCACTACAGTGAATTTTCTTACATACAGATAAGGCTGAAGTTTCTGCAGTGCCCACACTATGGCTAGACATTCATTTTCTACAGCTGCATAGCATTCCTACCTGGGTTGGAGCCTATGACTGAGATAAACCACTGGGTGCTGAAGAAATCTGGCTAAGACAGGCCCCACCCTATGGTTCGAAGCATCCACCTCCACAATAAATTCTTTGCTGTAATCTGTACTGGATAATGCAGGGGGTCCTCACAAAGCTTCCTTAAGCTCCTGGAATGCCTGCTCACATGCTGGGGTCCACACTACCTTATCTGGCCTGTTCTTCCTTGTCAGATCTGTGAGGGGGTCAGCTGTGGTACTATAACTGGGGACAGACTTTCTGTATTACCCTGCTGTCCCTAAGAATGCCCTCACCTGCTTTTTGGTAACAGGTGCAGGCCATGCCTGAATGGCTTCTACTTTGACAGGTTCTGGCCTGATCTTACTACCCCCAGTCTATGTCCCAAGTAGGAAACCTCATCCATACCAACCTGACATTTGCTCAGCTTAATGGCCAACCCTGCCCTCTGTAGTCTGCCCAACACCTCCCTCACATGTTGAAGGTGCTGTTGCCAGGAATGACTGTAGATGGCAATATCATCTAGTTAAGCAAGTGTAAACCCTCCTGCTCCTGCTAGGATATGATCTACCAGCCTCTGGAAAGTTGCTGGGGCATTTTTCATCCCAAAGGGCATCTTTGTGAACTCATACAAGCCAAAAGGAGTCACAAAGGCTGACTTCTCTTTAGCACTGGGAGTCAAGGGCACCTTCCAGTAACCCTTGGTAAGATCAATGGTTTTAAGATAATTAGCCCCACCCAGCTGCTCTAGGGGCTTATCTGTGCTAGGCATGGGGTAAGCATCAAATTATGTGTGACTAATTTCCAGTAGTCCACACAGAACCTGGTGCTGACATCCTTCTTTGGCACCAGCACCACTGGGGAGGCCCAGGGACTGTTGGACTCTTGAATCACTCCTAGTTCCAACATCTCCTGTATCTCCTCACTCAGAATCTGTTTGACTCTCTCAGGTATCCTATAAGGGGCCTGTCTAATAACCCTTTGAGTTCCTGTATCCACCTGGTGCTGCACCAGGTGGGTGCACCCTGGTTTCCCAGTGAAAATGTCCACAAAGTTGTGTAAGACTGCTCGGATTTCTCGAACCTGGGTAGGAGATAGCTGCTGGGACATTGCTACCCCTTCCAATGAGGTGTCAGTCTGAGCCTCACTGAGATCAGTCACTAGATCTCCCTCAGACTCCTCCTGCAATCCACTGCAAATGCTCAGCACAAGGGCCTCCCTATCATGGTAAGGTTTCATCATGTTAACATGGTGCAATTTGTGCCCCTGCCTCCTGCCTAGCAGTTCCACCATGTAGTTAACATCACTTACCTTTCTTACCACCTTGTAGGGTCCCTCCCAAGCTGCTTGCAGCTAGATGTGTCTGACAGCAATGAGAACCATTACCTGCTGCCCCACAGCATACTCTCTAGCTCAAGCATTCCTGTCATATCACACCTTTTTCTGTTGTTGGGCTTCTACCAGGTTCTCCTGGGCCACGCCCATGAGTTTCCTGAGCCTTGTCCTGAGGATTAGGACATATGCCACAACAGACTCCTTGTGAGATTTACACTCATCTTCCCACTCATCATGAATTAAATCTGGAGGACCTCTCACCCTATGCCCATAAAGCAACTCAAAAGGAGAAAAAATTGTGTATTCCTGGGGAACCTCTCTGTAAGCAAACAACATATGGGGCAAATATTTGTCCCACTCCTTAAACTGGTCTGCAAATGCGCGTAGCATGGACTTGATTGTGGAGTTTAACCTCTCAACAAGACCATTAGTCTGGGGATGGTAGGGGATGGTCTTCAGCTGCTTCACCCCACAGTACTTCCACAGACAAGCCAGCAGGTGTGACATGAAATTGGCACCTCTGTCAGTCAGTATTTCTTTTGGGAAACCTAACCTGCTGAAAATCTCTAACAAAACATTTGCCACATTTTCTGCCTCAGTGGAGGACAGAGCCACTGTCTCATGGTATCTTGTAGCATAATCTACTACCACTTGGGTATACTTTTTCCCTGTGGAACTTGGGGTACTCAGAGGCCCCACAATATCCATAGCTACCCTCTGAAATGGCTCCTCAATCACAGGGAAAGTCATCAAAGGAGCTCTCACCTTGTCTCCTGCCTTTCCTACCTTTTGGCACTGCTCACAGGTCCTGCAGTACCCTGTTACATCTCTGGAAATTCCAGGCCAATAGAAGTTCTGTATAATACATCTCTTTGTAAGTTATATTCCAATATGACCTGCAAAGGGAATATCATGGGCTATGGCTAGAAGCACCAGATGGAAGACTCTCACCATCTAGCACTCTCTTAGGGGTCCACTCTCTGTACAGTAACCCTTTGTCCCAGTATACAGATTCCCACTTCCCTTGAGAATCAGGTGCCTCCCAAACTACCTGCCTCAGGCCTTGCAATGTAGGGTCTGAGAGCTGAGCCTGTCTCAACTCTCTCTTTGTAACCCTTCCCAGCTCCCATTCCACAGGTCTGGCATCCTCTGACAGTGGTGCCTCACTGTCATCCTGGTTACTATTGCTTACCTCTACCTTTGCAGTCCCTCCATCCAAAGGAATATCAGTACCCACAAGAAGCTGAGGCTCACATTCAGTCTCATTGCTACAGAGTAGCTCCCTCCCTGAAGTAACCACCTCACCAGTCTTGGCTGCAAGTATGCAGTCTGTCTGAGTCTCCCGAGGCTACCAGACCCACATGCTTGTTGCCTAGCCTGACTACATGTAACTGCATAAACACATGGTACTGCCTCATCCAAATCCTTCCCTATCAGGACATCTGCAGGATGGCAGTTTGGTACCCCTGTTGTCTCAAGACAACCTACTATTGGCATTTTGTCCTCCCCACTTACTGGCTCTCTCACCTTTTGTTCCCCACCTTGCCTCCATTGACATCTGTATGCCGCATGGTCCCACTGGTTGCATTCAAAACATTTAACCTGAGGTCCTGGATGTGTACCTGGACTAGTGGCTTCCCCTGTTACTGGCAGTTTCTGTTGGGGCAATCTGTGCTGCCCACCATGGCTTCCGTCAGACCCATGAGCAGTACTGGGAGCCCCTTTCCTGTGCAGGGATGCCCTGCTTCCTAGGTATAGGTCTCTCTTCTTCCCCAACTTATCTGAAGTAGCACATTGTCTATCAGCTAATCAGATCCTCATGTCCTCAGGAAAAGTGCTAAGGGCTTGTTCCCTCACCAAAAGGTCTGCCAGCTCTTCAGAAGTGGTGTCCTGACATCCACTCACCCACCTATGAAAACAAGTGCTCAGTTCAGTAACATATGCACCCACACTTTTATCTGCCTTGTGTCTATGCTCACCAAATTGTTTCCTATATGTTTCAGGTGTTAGCTTAAAACATTCTAACAGGCAATTAAAATAGTCAATGTCAGGCATTTTAGACAACACAGTTACAGCTTTACCATGGGGTAAGGGGATCAGGAAACGTACCCAGAGCCTTTGGTCAACATCAAACTGTTTACATACCCTCTCAAACATATGAATAAACCTATCAAAATTATCCCCCTCTTTAAACTGCAGAAGACATTTATTGACCTTTTGTGCTTCTGGGGTCCAGTTACTCCCTTGCCCATTACCTCCATGACTCTGGCAAAGAGTCAGCATCTCCTCATGCTTCTTCTGCTTCTCCTTTTCCTCAGTTTCTAGGTGTAGCAGTTTCTCATTCTCCTCAGCCTGCAGATGCCTCAGTCTCTCAGCTGCTTCTATTTCCAAATGCTTGGCCTCCAACTTAAGTCTCTTCAGCTCCAGATGGATTTTTAAGTCCTCTGCAGAAAGGTTGAGCTGACCGTTCTCTGAGGGTGGCACATTTCCACTGTCAGTCTGATCGTCCTCCTGGTTGCTGTTTTCTGATGCAGCTGTGATCAAAGCTGCAATCATGTCTGACTATCTACACCACTACAAGCCAATTAGTATTTGCCAACCAATTAATATGTGGTGTGGATATCCCCCCACTGCCAAGCAATTAATATGTGATGCCCGTGCACTGGCCCAGCAATTAATGAGCTTCAGTCCTCATCACTAACACCAGTGAGGGGCTTCCATATAGGGAAAGGCTCACCCAGACTCTGCTACACTTTGCTGTGAGGGAAAGATTAGTTTCCTTTTTATTTGTTGTATTACTTTATTGCCTTTTTCTATTTTGAATAATGTGATTTGTTTTATTTACCTTGTGTTTTACTTGTATTTTCCTTTTAACTGCATATTAAAACTTGAAAAGCGACCACAGTTCTGTCTCTTGTTAGTTAGGCAGAAATTAGTACAGGTCAATAGAACAGGTCAGTTAAGGTTAATCATCTGTGAACTGAGGGGGGGGAGGTGGAGCTAGAAACTAAACCTTCTATTTAAGGGGTAAAATAAAACATTTCAGAGCTTTATTAGAAAAGCTCACCCAGACTCTGCTACACTTTGCTGTGAGGGAAAGGTTAGTTTTCTTTTTATTTGTTGTATTACTTTATTGCCTTTTTCAATTTTGAATACCGTGATTTGTTTTATTTACCTTGTGTTTTACTTATATTCTGCTTTTAACTGCATATTAAAACTTGAAAAGAGACCACAGCTCTGTTTCTTGTGAGTCAAGCAGAAATTAGTACAGGTCAATAGAACAGGTCAGTTAATGTTGATCATCTGTGAACTGAGGGGGTGGAGCTAGGAACTAAACCTTCTATTTAAGGGGTAAAATAAAACATTTCAGAAATTTACTAGAAAGGCTCACCCAGACTCTACTACACTTTGCTGTGAGGGAAATGTTAGTTTGCTTTTTATTTGTTGTATTACTTTATTGCCTTTTTTCTATTTTTAATACTGTGATTTGTTTTATTTACCTTGTGGTTTACTTGTATTCTGCTTTTAACTGCATATTAAAACTTGAAAAGAGACCACAGCTCTGTCTCTTGTGAGTCAGGCAGAAATGAGTACAGGTCAATAGAACAGGTCAGTTAAGGTTAATCATCTGTGAACTGAGCGGGTGGAGCTAGGAACTAAACCTTCTATTTAAGGGGTAAAATAAAACATTTCAGAGCTTTACTAGAAAGGCTCACCCAGACTCTGCTACACTTTGCTGTGGGGGAAAGGTTAATTTGCTTTTTATTTGTTGTATTACTTTATTGTCTTTTTCTATTTTTAATACTGTGGTTTGTTTTATTTACCTTGTGTTTTACTTGTATTCTGCTTTTAACTTCATATTAAAACTTGAAAAGAGACCACAGTTCTCTCTCTTGTGAGTCAGGCAGAAATTAGTACAGGTCAATAGAACAGGTCAGTTAAGATTAATCATCTGTGAACTGAGCGGGTGGAGCTAGGAACTAAACCTTCTAGTTAAGGGGGAAAATAAAACATTTCAGAAATTTACTAGAAAGGCTCACCCAGACTCTGCTACACTTTGCTGTGAGGGAAATGTTAGTTTCCTTTTTATTTGTTGTATTACTTTATTGCCTTTTTTCTATTTTTAATACTGTGATTTGTTTTATTTACCTTGTGGTTTACTTGTATTCTGCTTTTAACTGCATATTAAAACTTGAAAAGAGACCACAGCTCTGTCTCTTGTGAGTCATACAGAAATGAGTACAGGTCAATAGAACAGGTCAGTTAAGGTTAATCATCTGTGAACTGAGCGGGTGGAGATATGAACTAAACCTTCTAGTTAAGGGGGAAAATAAAACATTTTAGAAATTTACTAGAAAGGCTCACCCAGACTCTGCTACAATTTGCTGTGAGGGAAAGGTTAGTTTGCTTTTTCTTTGTTGTATTACTTTATTATTTTTTTTATTTTTGAATACTGTGATTTGTTTTATTTATCTTGCGTTTTACTTGTATTCTGCTTTTAACTGCATATTAAAACTTGAAAATAGATCATAGCCCTGTCTCTTGTGAGTCAGGCAGAATGTTTTTCCCCACCCTGCCACCCGGTTACTGTAATGTTCTTAAACACCACTGTCTTTCTAGTTGCCGCCCGCTTATGTTAATTTGACCATATATCTTATTTCCTCTCTGTTTTTACTGGCTTGTGTGAGTAAGCACAACATTATCATTTTGTGAAATCACTCCCCTTCAACTACTTAAATTTATTGGCCATCCTACTGTATTCCATAGTACCGGAGTACAAAATTGACCACCCCCTTTCAAACTATCTTGCTGTTTTAAAAACAGTGACTCTTCACTAAAACTTAACTTTTTAGACAGGTAAAACTTAAGGTACCTACTTTCACATCTAACTCTTGTAGTGCAAACTGCAGTGTTTAGGATAAACCATTTTTTTCATCTTACCTTTAAGCATCCCTGTGACTAGCACTTGCTTTAAAACCTACTGGAAAGCACTAGGAAGTCTTAAACTGATACAAGCACTCAACTCTCCTTGCTAATAAGGAGAAATTAACTGTAGGCACAAAACAGCCTATAATTGCAAAGTACCTTGCTATGGTAATGAAAAGCAGCTCTTGTACTTTACAAAAAAAAAAAAGCACCAAACCAGGCATGTCCAAGGGTCAGCTTCCTGTGATTTCTCCTGTCCACCTGATGAATCCGGGCATACTGGGGCAATGCAGCAATTGCCTCATGTACACAGACAACCCTCTTCTCCTACCACCCAACACTACAACCTGCGAGAGATGCACTTACATAGCCAAACTGGAATGCTAGACAGTCAAGAGGAGGTTAACACCCACACTAAACCTCAAGCAGCACATAGCCCTTCTAAACCCACACCACCAACACCAACACATAGCAACACTAAACCCACATATGTGGAGGCCCGTAATATTAACCTGCCCAAGCAACAAGGACCTCCAAAGCTGAAATGCAAACACCAATCACAACCAAAGTATCAAGTAGCTCATAACACCAGTGTGCCACCCAACAACAGCCTCTAAGGGAAGACAACGTACCCAACACTTTAGTCATAGGTGACTCTATAGTCAGGCACACTGATGTCCCACTCACCAGGCTGAACAAGGAGAAAATTACAGTCAGCTGCCTGTCGGGTGCCAGCATCCGCCACATAACGTATGCACTCAAGTCACTCCACAACAAGTACAAATATGACTGTCATTGTCCATGTTGGAGTGAATGACATGAGACGTACCTCCCTGGACTACATGAAAAGAGACATGAAAGAGCTCTCGGATCATGTGGCCCAGGCAGGTATGACCCTAGCCCTGAGCAGCATCCTGCCTTTGCCCAGAATGATACCACAGTATAAGGACAAAATGATTGACTTCAACAATTGGCTAAGCTTCTGGTGTCATTCAAAGGGGATACAGTATCTGTCTGCCTGGGATGACAAGATCAACAGACCACAATGCTTTGCCAGAGATGGTCTGCACCTGTTGCCCCCGAGATTCAGGTTACTGGCTAAGGCTCTTGCCACCCCTATAGTGCCTTCTTTAGGCAAAGTTCAAAGGACAAAACCACCACCATAACATGTACAAGCATGCAAAATCTGAAGGTAATGCTACTCAATGCTAGAAGTCTAAACCTCAAAATGCACTTTCTCAGGGCACTCCTAAAAGTGGAGAACATCGATATCTGTGCAGTAACTGAGACCTGGTTCAAGGCTCCAGAGAGGCCCCTGCAATACTAGGCTACAACTCTTACCACACTTTTCGGCCACCAAACCAGGACTGAAACACTAAAGGTGGAGGAGTGTCCATATTCACCAAGGATATTCACACCTCCAGGCTAGTTGTCCAACTCAATGCATCTGAAATTCTCCAGGTGCAACTAACACTAGGTAAGACTGCAATCCAAATTGTAGCTTGCTACAGATTCCCCACGATGCCCCAAGATTCTCACTACACCTTTCTAAACATATTGGAAAAATATTAAGATACAACCAAACACCCTAATACTGGTTGATTTCAACTACCCTGCCATTAACTGGGAAAACTACTTGTGTACCAACACCTTTGCCCAACGGTTCTTGGAATTTATAAATTCCAACACCCTGGATCAACCAATCCTTAGTCCCACCAGGGGCTCCAATATCCTAGACCTGGTCATTGCCAACATGGGAAATCGATGCTCCACACCTATGGTCACCTCCTCGTTGGTCAGATCTGACTATAAGGTAATCACCCATGACATCCACATCCCACCCCTACCCCCCAGTAAGGAAACATCTGTAAAATAACTTCTCCAAAGTCAACTTCATGCTACTCAAGTCAGAAGTGATAAACTTCATAATACCCATGCAGACAGGAACTGAAAGTTCGACTGCTGAAACCTACAGTAAGGCACTGTACAAGCACATCCACTCGTGCATGATTTGTGCCATCCCCAATAGAACCACGACACTCTACTCCAAAAAAATGAAGCTAATCTGGTGGTCCCTTGCCATACACAAACTTTAGAACAAAAAGAAGAAAATGTTGCAGAAAAGAGGAAAATCCCAGGATGCAAAAAACTCCCTTACCAGCCTCAGTAAGAAGCTGAGATCCCTCTTAAAGTCCTCCAAAGCTAGTTACAAAAATAAAATTGCCAAAGATTCCAAAGACAACCACAAGGCATTCTTTAGCTATGTCACGAATCTAAATGGCAATGCTCAGATCTGCTCTGAGCTACAACAGAATGGCATTAAATATACTGATCCCAAGGATATTGGCAATATCCTTGCAGATCAATTCAGTGCAAACTTCACCCCCTAAAGGGCTCATCTCAATACTGAAAGATTGCCAAATTCCAGTAATAAAAGCCCCACAGGTAAAAAACACACTCTCCAAAGCTAAGAATACAGCATCCATGGGACCAGATGACATCCCAGGCTGTGTACTAAATGAACTGGCACCTCACCTAAGTGTCATGTTTAATCATAGCCTCACCTCAGGCTTTGTGCCCACTGAGTGGTGCACAGCAACAATTATCCCACTCCACAAGGGGGGATTCACCTTGGATCTCGGGAACTATCGCCCCATCAGTCTGACAAGCCTGATCTGCAAGGCCATGGAACGTATTATTATAGAGCTTATAAACAAAGACATTGGCAACCTTCAAACACTGGACCCCACGCAGTTTGGGTTTGTGAAGGGATGATATTGTTTCCTGAACCTGATTGACTTCTTTGAATCAGTCTCCAGAGCAGTGGACAATGGTAAAGTGGTCCACACAGCCTATCTGGACCTCACCAAGGCCTTTTACACTATCCCCCACTCTGGAATCATAGATAAACTTACTAAGCTGGGCATTAATCCCTACTTCACTCAATGGGTTGCCAACTAGCTTACTGACAGAACCCACACTGTAAAAGTAGCTGACTCCAAATCCAGCTCCAGACAAGTGACAAGTGGAGTACCTCAGGGTTCAGTCCTGGGACCGCTCTTGTTTGGCATCTACTTCTCTGAAGTACAGGCCAACACTAAGGGATTCTGGCTAACAAAGTTAGCAGATGATTGCAAACTGGGAGAGATTATTGAATCCCCACATGATGTGAATATTCTACAAAAGAGCCTTACAAAAACCAATGCTTGGTGGCAGAGCCATGGGCTCAAGCTCAGTAGGTTCATAGCTTGGTACTAAGCTATTGGCCCTAGGGCCTATACAAGCCTAGCCATAACAATTCCCTGGCTATTTCTTCCCACAGTATTTACTTCCCTGGACCCCTATCTAGCAGGGTGACTGACGTGATGGATCTCCCATCCAATCATCATGGTTCCTGTTGAAGAGGGCCAAAGAGGCACTCTGCTTGACATGTATGGGCAGTCTATTCCAGAGTCTGGGGAGTCTCTCAGTGCCAAGAAATGTATACTTATCCCCTCTGAGAAAAAACATGTACCCGTGAATTACCACATAGGTGGCAGTACACTAAACACTGAAAGTGTGATAAGAGACTTAGGGACAAAGGTGGACAGTTGTCTCACCTTCGATAACGACATCGCCACAACAGTCAGGAAATTCTTCTATGTGGCACACCTCATCACTAAGGGCTTTTCATCCACAAAAAAGGAGGTCATTGTCCCACTGTACTCATCCCTCATTAGACCTATTATAGAATACAATGCCCCATTTGGTATGTACCTCTCAAGACATCTGCAACAACTGGAAAGGCCGCAGAAATACCTCACTAAAAGAATCACAGGCCTAAAACAGATGCCCTATGCTGACCATCTAAAAAAACTCCACCTATACTCTGTTGCATATCGTCTACTCAGTGGCGATCTTACAAGACCATGTCAAACCCAGACCTGCTGGACATGCTACACTTAAAGAAATCCCAATCCCTCAGAGAGACACACTCCAGGGATCTAAACCTTGCCATCAGAATGAACAAAACATGCTGGAGGGATAGGCTCCTGACCCAGAGACTCCCCAGACTCTGGAATAGACTGCCCATACATGTCAAGCAGAGCGCCTCTTGGCCCTCTTCAAAAGGAACCTTGATGATTGGATGGGAGATAGGAAATTCACCCCAGGGATCACGTCAATCACCCTGCTAGACAGAGGTCCAGGGAAGTAAATACTATGGGAAGAAATAGCAAGGGAATTGTTATGGCTAGGTTTGTATAGGCCCTAGGGCCAGTAGCCTAGTACCAACCCATGAACCTATGAATAAATACACATACAGTAAAGTACAATTTCCCTTAAGAGTACATAGACATCATAGTCAGTCTGGGGCTGGTTTCTCCCTTTTCCTCCAGGTCCCCAATAAGACTCCCCACTGGCACAGCTATAGCGTCCAGATCTCAGCCTAGTGGGCAAGCTAAAACCTCCAGCACCAGCTCTGTCCAACCAGTGCTTCATGTCCCTGCCCAAGTAGCTGACACACACACACACACACACACACACACACACACACACACACACACACACGCACGCACGCACGCACTCACACACACACACACACACACACACACACGCACGCACGCACGCACGCACTCACACACACACACACACACACACACACACACACACACACACACACACACACACACACTTTAAGATAAAAGTTATATACAACCACACAGACACTCCTGGGGAAGGCTGGCACAGACTGTGCCCCTTTTCTGCCCAGTCTAAAAGGTAGTACTAGCTGCCACCACTCACTAATATTTATCAGCTACTCAAAGGCCCTAAAAAGGGTGTCCAATTATCACTGTGCAATATTATTACCAAATGGTAATTGTGACCTAACAGTCAAGACTTATTTGGAGTGACTTGGTACAACATCACTATATACATACAATGTACTCTAGAGCTTGAATTATCCCTGCACAAAACAGCCACAGTTGAAAGGTTTAAAAATATTTAATAATAAATAATAAAAACACAAGACAGTGCTTCTTACTACACAGTGCTAGTCAAGTTCAGAGATCACAGAGAAATACGTAAAATAATACAGTAGCAAAAGTTTTGACATCACAGAAAAACACTTAGTCTAATCTTCCTAATTCCTAGTTATTTCTAAGAGAAAACACAGTTCTAAATAACTTAAATATAGAAACAGGTAATGATGGTGATGTTGGATGTCCTCAAGACAAAATGCTCTGAGCTCTCTGATTCTCTGTCTTTAAATTAATAACACAGAGCTCCTTCACATGACATCATTCTTCACACTTCTCTGGTGTTCAGAAACTACATTTACATTTTTTACACCTGGTCAGAAACCAGAGCAATAAAGGACATCTATACATGCAAATTCTAGCTATTAATTCTGGTCTTAAAACAAAATTGCATAATGCCTCCCTGTAGACATATCGGCTCCGAATTTTGACATCAAAGAATTGACTTATCAGCTTTGTGAAAGCAGAGTGCACTGTTGTTACATTTTTGCAGTTCAATATCCAATGCAGTCTTTTCACATTTAAGAGAACAAGCATGTGGCTTACATTAATATTTACAAATGTCAGAATTATCTACAAATTTCTATCTGGCTAGGCTGGCTGCCTTTACCTATCTTCACAAGTGGATTTTCTAGTCAGGAAGTAAGCTTGTGAGAGCAGTAGTGATTAGTTGGTTCCAGGGAATGATTTGCTGTTCTTTCTTATGGTGGACGTTATTGACTGTGGTTCTAACTCTTTTCTTATTGTTCCTTTCACTTTATCCTCTCAGCTTAATAGTGCTTTAGCTATTTGCCTTGCATCTTTTCCCAAGACTTTAGGAAAGCTGAACTGGAAGCAAATGTGCTGAGAGAGTTTTTTGTGGGTATTCATGTATCACATTGTACTTCCCTCTAATTTATCTTCGTGTTCTGCTTGTGACTTTACACTTCTTTTATCACTTTTGAATTCAGTTACTGTTTCAGTAATGATTACTTATATTGTGCATTTTACAGTCGCATGCCTTTTTTTGCTACTTTTACATTTAATCTTACATTAAATTACAGTTTCAGATTTTTTTTTTTTTTGTCAGGGTGTAAACTTGCAGAGGATGGTAGTGATTATTCTGTGGCAGGGAATCATATGCTTCTGTTTCTGAGGAGTGGACATTACTCACTCAGGTTATGGCTGCTTTCTTATTAGCTCTTTCACTTTACCTTCTCAGTTTAACAGCAGGGGGAGGTGCTGCATACAGCACGGTGCAACAGTGTATCCCACAAATGTAGGCTCTTCCAGTTTCAAACTCTTTCTTAAGAACCTTAGTTAACTGCACTTTCCAGTTAAAACTGGATGAATCACAGAATTAAGCAGTGGTACATCGCTGTATTTCAAAAGCCAATCTCACAGCCAGATTAGACCAAATTAATTACTGCCTATTTGATTTTTGTGTTTGAACCGAGTTTTTATGTACATGTATTATTTTACTCCAAATCAGTTTCTCAGCTAGAAGCCAAAACAGTATTATCTTCTTTTATTTGCTCACCAAACCAACCTTATAGCTATGTAAGACTAGTATACTCACTGCACACTGTTAACTTGTGAGTTAAACCTTTGTTAATCTCTGTTTACTATTTTTCTTGAATTAATACTTTGTTCCAGGAGCATAATATTCTGATATCCATCCCTGACACATTTCTTATCCTTGGTCAGAATTGAAGGCCTGCTAGGTACTCGACCATCTGTTGCCATCTTCATAGGACTTGGAATACTCAGGCAATGTAAGAATTGCTTGATGGTCACAAATAATGATCCTTTACTTAATTCATCATTGTCTATTTGTGAGAGATGTGACCTACCCAAATTCAAAGCCACACTCCCCCAAACACATCCTGTGAACATTACTCACCTACACCATATTCTGCACATTCTTTCTCATTCTGTCTTTCGTCTTTTCCCGGTTAGGGGTTGCCACAGTGGAACTCCGGTCCACTCATGATTGGCAGTGGATTTTGATGGTGCCAAGTTGCCAGCCCGACGCCCAACTTTCAAAAGAGGTATGCCCATTCATGCTTGCACCTACCTGCATGTCTTTAGCATCACTCAACCTCGGAGGGGACATGCAGACTCCACACAGACCCACACTAAATTATCATACACTGAGACGCTAAAAATCCTTGCCAAACAACATACCAGTATGTGCAAGGCCCAGTGTAAGGTATGCACTGCAACACCGGTTAGTGACAACACAGCTGAGAATCACCAGAAAACAGCACTAGACCAATTATGCCAAAGTAATCACCAAGCACTTACACAAAAAGTAGCAGTGGTTGGTGAATCCATAGTTAGGCACACAAATTTTGTACTCATGAGGCTGGACAAAGGCAGGGTGACAGTGAGCTGTGTCTCCCAGAGTGAAGTTTGATGAAGTCATAAGGGCTCTTAAGAAAAATACGATAATGTGGTGTTGGCTTGTGTTTGAGTAAAAGACCTGGCATGCAAAACCCTAAAGGATAGGGACAGAGACATGAATGAGTTCTCCATGCATGTCATATATTCAGTAAAGACCCTAGTATTGAATGGAATCCTTCCATCACCAAAAAAGTATGCTGTGATTTAAAGAAAAGATGATAGGATTTAACAACTAGCTAAACTATTTAACCACTATTACCTAGTTAACCTTTTATCCTATGCTTTACTCTGTTTCTGTTGTTGCAACTTATTTAGTAGTACCCTTTTATTCTTTCTTTTTTTTCCAATGTACAATTTATATAGATGTACTCCTTTGACTGTTAAGGTATGTAAAACAATGGGAGCGTGCTCCATTATGCAAATTATTTAAATCCAAGACTTTGCAAATCTTTGTAAAACTGCTGAAGTTTTTCTCCAGTGTGCAAATTTATCTAATTTAGTCTACTAATTTGATTGCTAATGGATATAAAAAGGTTAGAGCTTTTCGCCTCAGGCCACCACAGAAAGGTGTTTTTTGCAACCTAGTTTGGACTTTCGTGGGAAACCAATAAAAATTAATCAATCAATTAATCAATCAATAAATAAGCAAGTAAATAAATAAATGTGTGGTGTCATTTGAGGGTGATCCAGTATGTGTCAGTATGGGATAACATGCCTGACAACTATATTAGCTTTGCCATGAGTGTTTTGCACCTCTCATTCCAAGGCTTCCACATACTAGCAAATATTTTTGCTGTCACCATTGTGCCTTTTTTAGATAAAGCACAGATGATGGACCTCACAACCTAATTTCCCAAACAAACCAACCATTTGAGCATATCAAGGTGATACTACTTAATGCTAGAAGTCTAAACAACAAACTGCCAGACATTGAAGACCTCCTGTATTTGAAGTCATCCATGTATGTGTTTTTATGGAGACCTGGTTTAGGGGCCCAGAGGACACTGGATTTGTGTTGAGAACTTAATTAGACTTGATGAAAATGATGGTGGTGTAGCCATCCATATTTATTAAGGATCACATTACCTCAAGGCAGGTAACTCCAAACTATCAAGTGGAAATTATAGGGATTCAAATCACACTAAATAAGATAAACTTCCACATCAGAGGATGGAACAAAACCCACTCTATTTTCCCAGAAAAATCACACAACATTCTTAAATACTCTTGACAAACTCCCCATAAGTAGGAAAGCTGTTATCCTAAGTGATTTTAACTACCCAATGATTAACTGGGAGCCCTATACCAGCAATGTAGGATATACTTAGAAATTCTTAGATCTTACATAAATCTCCCTGGATTGTTAATGAATCTGCTAGAGAAAAAATATATTTCACCTGGTCTTAACTATGTGAGCATTTGTATGTACCATCCCCATGGTATGCCCCTCATTGGTCAAGTCAGACTGCAAACTAGTAACCTTCTCCATCAAAATTTCCAAACTTGACAAACATATATCACAGTATTCAATGACTTTAAATATACAAATCTTGTAAGACTCTATGATGGAGTCTCTAAATTCATGTATAAAGATAGTACCCATAATGCTGATACTGCAGAAAGTTATGCAGAAAACTTCTACTCACACCTTGGCAAATGTATTAAATTGGCAGTCACATCTTAATCCAAGCAAATGGGGAGGTTTAAAAGCAAACTAGTGTGGTAGTGTTCAAGCATTAAAAGCTATGAAACAAAAGGAAAATGCTCCTAAACCAATGTAGTAGAACATATGAGCCCCACATTAAGGAGAGCATCAAACAGCTAGATAAGAAAATAAAAAGAAACATAAGAAAAACAAAGATATCACATTAACCCAGAATAACCACTGAAGCTTAAGACAACTACAGATCCTTCTTTAGTTTTGTCAGAAAAAATAAGCTTATTCATAATGGTACTAAATACTCCAGTTCACTGGATATTGCAAACATACTGGCAAATAGTTCCAAATTCACCCCAGAGACATCTACTGAAACTACCCCCCCCCCCAAAAAAAAGAATACCTCATCTACAGGGCCTGACAACATACCCAGCTGTTTAATCAATAGCACTAAGCAAACATTGGGAGACCCACTATTCGACTTCTTCAACCTAAACCTAGGAATTGGCTCTATATTTTGTGAGGGGCCCATAGCTGTTTTGATACCACTCCACAAGGATGGCCCCACCTCAGACCTTGAGAATTCAAGATCCATCACCTAACCATTCTTTTATGCAAAGCCATGGAATATATCATAATCAGCCTAATTAACTATGATATCAAAATCTTATCAAACTTGACTTCCCCAGCAGTTTGGCATTGTCAAGGATACATCTGTCTAATGAATCTTTTGAACTTCTTTGAGAAAGTTACTCACGTTGTAGACTGTGGACAAGCTGACCAAGCAGGATACCTCAACCCTGTTAAGGCATTTGATACTATATCACATGCAAGTATAATAAACAACTTGAACTCCAAATTGATCCATATGTGGTTAGGTGGACAGCCAGCTGATGTAAAGATGGGATTCACATAGTAAGAGTAAGGGGAGCACCCTCTAAGAGTATGAGGTGACCAGTGGAGTTCCACAGAGATCTATGCTGGAACATCTACTGTTAGTATCTACGTTTCATATCTCCACTTTTCAAATGAGGATATCTGGTTAACAAAGTTTTTATCTGATTGTAAGCTGGGAGTTGTTGTCAAGCTCCCCTCTGACATGCATGCACTCCAGTAGGAGCTTACACTTGTTAATAGCAGGTGTACTAAAACTGGGCTCAAACTCAATGCCAAAAAGGCAACATTGTAGCATTTGGTAAGCATCCCCTTGCTTTGGCTTATGCACACCATCAAAGAGAAAATCTTGTGAGAGATCTGTGTACTTGGGTGGACAGCTTCCTTAAGTTTAACCATCATGTTGCAACAGTGATTAGGAAATCCTTTTACCTTACACAGCTCTTAACTTAAGGTAATGCTTCCAAATGAAAAATTCTTCCCCTCCTTGTACTTCATACTGATTAGACCCATCATTGAGTACAACTCCTCCTTGAAGTGTACCTTACTAAGCATATTAAACAATTGTTATGACCCCAGAAGTTTGTAACTAAAAAGATCAAGGGCCTAAAAGACCTGAAATAACAAGAATGACTTGAAGCTTTATCCCTATACTCAATTTCATAGTGAATCCTTATGGACAATCTGTGCCTTGGTTTTAGGGCTATAAAGTCTCCAGTAGATCACAAATTCTTAAATCTCAGTAAATCAAAAGTGGGTCTATTGTTGGCCATTGAATGGGCTGACCACTGAATGTCTGAACATCGAACAATAAGCATTGAATGTTCACTCAGCAAAGTTTCATTTCATCGACAGGGTAAGTAACTACTTGTCCAACACTTCCCAGTATCACATATGGAAGAGTTTCAAACCCCTTTTTCTCCACAGTAGTGCAGTCTCTGAGTTGCTATATATAGTAAGAGGGGTGTGGGGGCGAAGCCCCCACCTTGGTGAGTTTGAAACACATCTGTGTGTGAGACGAGGAAGTGTTGGACAAGTAGTTACTTACTCTGGCAATGAAATGAAAGTTTGATGAGTGAAGTTTTGATGCTTATTGTTCAATGTTTAGCCATTCGATGGTTAGCCCTAGGATGGCTGAGCATAGACCTATCAAAAGTCCATATAACACTAGGGTCAGAAATTTGAACCTACACCAACAAATAAATAAGACAAGAAGGAGGGATAGATTTGTCATACTGCAATTACACTCTCTCTGGAACAAGCTCTTTCTCCAGTTTATGAAGTGTGACACACTGTCTGACTACTGGATGAGAATTTGTAAATTCAACACAGTATGACTGGCCTAGTCCTCCTTGAGAAAACAGGCAAGGCGTAAGGGTGAGTATTGGCAAGGTGAGAATGGCCTTGTGGTTCACTTGCCTTGTATTTCCTATGATTCTAATATTATAAAAAAGTGCCCAATGCATTCCACAATACCTTACAAGATTGTGAAAGAAGATTCCACATACTATCAGGAGAAGATGGCCATTTCATTTATTAAAATTCTTCAAACTAATCTTTATAGTTTCATATCAGAAAACCAGTTCTTGTGAGATGCCTCTATCCTTGTGGCAGCATTTCAATATTTTTGTGTTGTAAAGGACATCATATTTTAGGAGTCCCCTATTAAATTGATGAAAGTTTAGCTTGTCTAAATGCTAAACATTGACAACTAAACTCTGAAATGGCAAAACCGCAAATGGCCACCTAAGCAAATTTCTTTCTCAGAGAAAAAAATGTGCTTGGCCGTTACCGAGAATTTTCACTTTTCCCATATGTAGTGCAATCTCAAAGTTAGTATACTTAGTTAGGGGGTGTGGGGGGGGGGGTGAAGCCCCCACTTATTTAGGGTTTAAAGGTTTTTGGGGTTCCCGTTGGCTAAACAAATTTTTCCCTGGGAAAAAATTTGCTTAGGTGGTCGTTCGTGGTTTTGCAGTTTCGGAGTTTAGCTGTCGATGTTTTCCATTTTGACAAGCTAAACTTTCATCGATATAATAGAGAAGCTATTTTATTTATTTATTTATTTATTTATTTCAGTTTGATTTTTCCGGGGAAGTCCACTGGGCCAAAAAGTACCCATTTTCAGTGGAGGCCAGGGGAGAAAAGCTCCAAAGACAGTACAATCAAGGTTACATACAGTATTGGATGATAATACAATGTCACAAACAGTTAAGAATATGTGAGATGCAGTAGTAGGCAATACAGAAAGGATTACATAAAATACAATCATGAAAAGTACAATGTCCAAGATGCAGAGTCTACAAAGAAAGAAAAAAAAAAAGTTAATTTTTTTTTGTTACATATGTACAGTATTTACATACTTACAGTCAACTGAAAGTCAGCTATAACCATATAGGGGGAACATAGAATGAAATTAAGAGAGTATATCATAGATTGGTGCTAGAGAATAGAGGTCAAGGTGGGGAAAGTTTCTAGAATTTATATTGGGTGAAAGCAAGGACATTTCCATTTGGAGGATAAGTGTAAGAAAAGATGGGTCTTGAAAGAGTCAGAGTTAGGGATGGTCCTAAGAGAAGGTGGGAGGGAGTTCCATTTTCTACTAAGAGAGAAGGAGAGTAGGAGCTGGCCAGTGGGATGCTTAGGTTTGTGAATGGAGATTAGGTTTTGGTGTTCAGATCTCAGAGATCAGTTAGGGATGTAAGGGGGAAGGATGTTAGATAAGGCAGGGCATTTTTCTGGATAAAATATTAATTTGTGAGCGGTAGTTAGTTGGAGATAAAGGTAGTTAGGGAGTTCTAACCAGTTTAGAGATTGTAGGGCATGGCAGTGGTGAGTACAGATTTTGGATTTGATGGCAAATTTAGAGATCTTATTATAGCAAGCTTCGAGTTTTGAGGCGTTGGAAGCAGAAAGATTAGTTAGAAGTGGGGCACCATAAAGGAGAGAGGGGAGGAGGTAGGTTATGGCTAAGGTATGCCTAGAGGAGTTAGAAAGAAATTGATTATTCCTGTAGAGCATACCTCATTTTTGGTGGGTTTTCTTTATGTTTTGTTGAATGTGGAGATCAAATTTGAGCTGTTCATCAATGGTGATGCCAAGGAGTTTTGCAGAAGGGACCACTTCTATAGGAGTGTTGGTTAGGCTTAGGACATTGAACGAGTTTTTGTTAAAGGAAGACGCCTTGGTAGGAAGGAAAATTAGTATTTTAGATTTATTGGAGTTAAGGGAGAGATGGTTTTGGTGCATCCACTTTTCAGTAGTGGAGAAAGCTTTTTGAGTTTTGGACAGAAGTTCAGAAGGGTTGGAGGCAGAACAAACTAGGGTGTAGTCATCAGCGTATTGGATAATTGTAGTGTCAGGGAGGACAGTGTGAAGGTTATTTATAAAGATGTTGAAAAGCAGGGGGCCAAGGATGGACCCCTGAGGAATGCCGGTAGGTGTGGGTAAGAAGGACGAGGTGGAGGCTTTCCATCTGATAGCCTGAGATCTGTCTGAAAGGTAACTGGAGAACCATGATAGAGTGTTGGGGGAGAGATTAAGGTTGGAGAGATGGAAGAGAAAATGTTTATGGGAGATGGTGTCGAAGGCTTTAGAAAGATCTAGCAGAATAGTGGATACAAGAAGTCCGGTATCTCGGGCTTGATTGACAGTTTCTAGGAAGGATAGTGGGGCAGTTATGGTGCTGTGGCCGGGATGGAAACCATGTTGGGTGAGTGTGAGTAGCTGATTCTGATTTAAGTAGGGTAAAAGTTGGTGGTGGATGCATTTTTCTAGGATTTTAGATAGTGGAGAGAGTAGGGCAATGGGGCAGAAGTTAGAAATGGAGGTGTTTTTGCCTCCTTTGTGAAGAGGAAGAATGTAGGCAGAACGCCAAAGTTTGGGTATGTAAGACTCTTTTAAGGATTGACAAACAGCATCCAGGGTGAAAGCAAATAACTCCAAAAGGCTTTTCCACGAGTTTAATATTGCACAAACGATAAAAACCACATTAACGCTCCTTTTTTCTCCAAATAATTTTTTATTTTCCATAATATAAACCATGCATACACATGAAGGTACAAACAATGAGAATACACAAATATTAAATACATAATGGCTTGCAACATTGTTAGAAAGAAAAAAAGAACATGAGAGCAGGTTTACATTGAACGGAGGAAAAGAGTAATACATACTGAAGTATGCATAGTACACTAACTAACAACAACAACCTAAAAGGAACAGTATTTACAATGCTACCAGGACTAAATATAAACAGTGTCACTAGTTATAAGACTAAATGTTAGCAGCCCCACTTGTAACCTACAATAGGAGAGACAAACCCCTCAAACAAAGATAAAGAATGTAAGGGAAGTTTTGTACATTAACCAAAATTTAATCACACAGAATTACCTCAAACAGGCTTTTCCAAAGTTTACTGAAGTAGGCTCTCTTCTTAGGTCCATTTATGATGAACTTCTGGGCAGAAATATATTTGATAGCCATATCTTTAAATCCCCACCAACATAATTTGGTACGATCTAACCAATTATAAGTGATGTAAAGTTTTATGAGAGAACACAGCGTTATTAAAATATGAAGATGTAATTTAGGCAAACTAGGAGGGGGAATGTTTAGAATAGCCGTTTCCCATGAGAGGGTAGAGTTATAGTAACCCATTTTTTTGAGACGTACTTTGAGGGAACACCATAATTTCTGAGAGTTATTGCAGTGCCACATAATATGAAGTAAGTCAGCTCTCACACCAGGACAGCATGTACAATTAGGAGAACTATTAGAATTAAATTTGTTAATTCTTACAGGGGTATAGTAGGAGTTATTATTTAACATCAATTGAGTGTACAGGAGTTTTTTGAAGGGAGATAGTTCTATAGTAGTTTTTATGGCTAGTAATTTTTGATCCTCTGTAATGAGAAAGTTTTGATTATCCCAGTATTTGGAGAACAGACAGTTTCCTTTGTAAAGTAATGGGAGTAATAATTTGTATGACGAGGAAATTGTTTTATTATTGTTAGAAACTGTAGTAATGATTAGGTTTATTTTATCAATTAACTGCGATTCAGGGAAAAAGTTATTAGTTTGCGAAGTTATAAGTTCTCTAAGTTGACAGAGAATAACCGTGTACTTGTTATTGACCTTAAGGATTAATCGTAGCTCAGCAAGAGACAAGAATTTATGTTTAATAATATCCCATACTTTAAGGTCTTTGATGAGAGGGTATTCAGTTAGGTCTATCATCTTGTTGTTGATTTTAAGATTTGGATTAAGATGTAGTGGTTGAAGAAGAGGAAGAATAAGTTGAAGATTGATGTCCTTAATCAATTTTTGAAAAAGTTTTATTTTGAATTTCAATAGGGAGGATAATTTTAAGCTATTCAGAGAGGTGAGTGATAAAAAAGGAATAGCCTTAGGATTGATTTTATTAGAGAGAATATGTCTGTGCCACATCTTTACCCACGCTGGATAGTGAGCTTGATCTTTGCTATTCATGCTTGCAATGGACCATAGTTTATTAGAGCATATAATCACGTAATAAAGATGAAGATTTGGAAGGCCCACCCCACCTTTCTCCTTGGGAAGACAGTTTGGAAAAAGAAATCCTAACATTCTTAGGAAACCAAAGTAATTTTACTAAAGCTTTATCGATCTGTGAAAAAAAGTTGTTTGATATAATAACATTTGTCGCACTAAATTGATACAGGAGTCTGGGTAAAATATTCATTTTCACAATAGCTACTTTTGAGAGAAATGTTAAGTTCAATAACTTCCATCTTTGTAAGTCTTGGCATATGATAGACCATGATTTTAGCAAATTATCTTGAAGCATAGAAGCTTGATTATGTTCAAAGTTAATGCCAAGATATTTAAGACTGTATGAAATATGAAAGGAAGATTCAGGGAAAAAAAGGGTTTATGAGCCTCAGGATTTATTGGGAGAATGTGGGATTTTTTATTGTTAACTTGATAACCAGAAGCATTAGAAAAAGCACTAATTGCTTTTAAAATTTTTGGTAAATCTGAATTAGGAAATTGAAAGTAAAGGTTTAAGTCATCAGCAAAGGCCGATAGTGCAACTTGTGTGTTGAGAATTTTAGGTATAGTATGATGTGTATTTTGAGTAATGTATAAGAAAAATGGTTCGATAAATAGATTGAAGAGAAAAGGAGAAAGTGGACAGCCTTGTTTTGTACCATTAGTGATCAGAATTGATTTAGATCTTTTTTTATTTATATATAAATAAGTGTATGAGTTTGAATAAAGAGTTCTGATCATATCTGAAAAAGTTATAGGTATATTAAAATGTGATAGCGTAGAAAACAGAAAGTCCCAGTTTACTCTGTCAAATGCTTTCGACGCATCTAAAGTCAGGGCATATAACGGATTTTTCTCTTTTTTAGTGAACTGTATGAGAGAGTCCAATGTTAGTGTATTATCCCATGTATGTCTATTGGACATAAACCCAGCTTGATCCGGTGATAATATATATGGTAGTACCTGTTTGAGTCTGTTAGCTAAGATAGCTGAGAATATTTTGATATCAACATTTATAAGCGAAATAGGTCTGTAATTATGCGGGTCTGTTTTTTCTTTATTTTTTAGCAATAAAATTGTTTTTGAATTATTCCAATGTATGTCAGTGATTCCATTTTTTATAATGAAGTTAAAGACTTTTAGAAGAATAGGGGCAATTTTTGGACTAACAGTTTTGAAAAAATTAGTAGTGAAGCCATCCGGGCCAGGAGATTTGCCTATTTTAAGATTATTGATGGCAATTTGAATCTCTTGAATGTTAAGTGGAGCTGATAAGAGGGATGCTTGATCAGGATTAAGAGATGGAAAGGTGATGGAATTGAGAAATGTTTCCATCTGTGGATTAGAGGAATTGTACTTATTCTTGCTATATATATCCGTATAAATGTCATGAAATAGTTGAATTATCTCAGAGTCTGATTTATATATTTCCCCTTTGTATTGAAGAATAGAGATTGTAGGAGCGCCATTATTGTTTTTGAGTATTCTAGAAAGGGTTCTAGAGGGGATTTGTGCCCATTCAGAGTAAGTTGCAATTTGTTTCTGTTCCTGCAGCGAGTAGTTATGTAAATGTAGCTCGAGTAATTCTTTATGTGTTGTATTAATCAATTTCTCTAACTTAGGGTCAGGATGAATTTTTAGTTCTCTTTCTAGGGAAGCTAATTTTAGAACTAGACTTGTTTCTTTTTCTTTATTAAGCTTGTTAAAGAAGGAGGCTTTACTGATCAGATATCCTCTTAATTCAGCCTTGCAAGCGGCCCATTGTATATCCTGCGTGGTTTGAGATTTTTCAAAGTTAGCATATAATTCAGACAGTGAGTTATTGATTCTATTTATAATCTCCTTGTATTTTAGTAGGTTATTGTTAAAGGACCAGTTCATATGAGGAGAGGTAACATATGTGAAAATAATCATAAGGGATATTTTAGCATGGTCAGATAATAGCCTAGGCTCACATCTTAATGTGTTCTTAAATTTGGAGAAAAATTTAGAGATTAAGAAGAAATCTAAACGTGACCATGATTTATGGCAATTAGAGTAAAAAGTGTACATGCTGTCCTTAGATGAGTCAGTACTGAAGACAATAGTATCCGTGAGATTAAAATCAGACATTAATTCCTCAAGGGCTATGGAAGCTTGAGAGTTATATGAGGGGGACTTACTGGTGCGATCTAAACTGGGATTTATCACTGCATTCCAATCCCCTCCTATTATAAAAAGGTGATTTTGAAATGAGCTAAGGATGTTATAGATTTCTAGGATGAAGATATGATGTTGAGTACATGGACCATATATGTTCAAAAATAAAACTGGTTTGGTAGAGTCCGGTAATATGGATGTAATATAACACCACCTGCCATATTTATCAAAATTGCATTCATTTATAGCACCCTGGAATTGTTTCTTAATTATAATGGCTACTCCCTTAGAATTTGAGCTATCACCACCCGCTATTATAGTCCTAATCCATTTTCTGTTGGATATTTTTCCCACCCCTCTTTTGGTAGATGCGTCTCCTGTAGAAAACAAATACTGGCCTGAGATTTGAAAAAAAGGTGAAGTAGTAAATTCTTTTTTACAGCATTTTGTAGACCTTTAACATTCCAGCAATCTAAAGACCAGCTACTGAATTCCCTAGTTTAGTTAAATATATTGAGGAATTATAAGAGTGAGAATTTGTTATTATAACTGTATATAATAAGGTTTGTTTAGGGGGAGTTACCTTTGGGCTTAAAAGAAAGAAGAGAGCACAATACATCATTGACACTGTCTTTACAAAGAAATTAGCAATGCGGGAATAGGTAGCCAACAACTTCTTCTGACTAACCCCAGTGCCTAACCACCCGTACTCCTTGTATGAAGAAGTATATAAACACACAAACAAAAACCAAAACACTCCTATACATATGTACAAAATATAACTCTTCCAAAAAACATCAACCTAGAGTACTTGCAAAAACACCCACTGAGCTTCCATAATTAGATATAGTTTAAATACAATTTAGATATCTTATGGCATGTTTCTGTAATAAATTAGAACAGTAGACAGTGTAAATGCATCTACATGCCTATTCAAAGGTATACGCTCTCGGGAGTCCAAAACTAAATATGAATTTTAAGTAACTAATTTACTATATGTATTTAAGTATAATTTTAAATAATGGTGCATGTAGGTTAATAAGTTTCTACTTAATTCGAGTATCTTTTAGCTTAACAATAATAAAGGATATAAACATCTTTTATCTGAGATACATATTTATGTATGGTAACATTACACCAAACCACCAGCTGACTATGTTAACATCAAATCACAACCGCCATTACATAAAAAAAAAAAAAAAAACTAATAGCCCTCTGTTCTACTATCAGGCTACGTGACATGTGAACCCGTATGATTGCATGAGATAAAGCCAATTTCACCAGTCTTAGAGCCTTGCACTCTTAGGGTATTTAACTTACATTCCTTGGATTTAGTAATTATCGCTAAGACTATTCCAAAGCCAGCGATGTAGCCTGGCATGTACCAAATAAGACACAATGTAGTGATTGCCTTAAGATGCAGCACTGTTTACAACACCTCAACAATATTAAAAGGCAGGCTACAAAACTCAGATATTGAAATGGGGAATAGCTAGTACTACTGATGAGCCATTAGAAAAGATAGCTTAAACAGTATTGGCTAACATTGATTAGCAAGTGATGTTCAATTAAGAGAGGCGCCCTTCTGGTTAGACATTTAAACAAGGCAACATATGGGTGAGATTATTTTACATAGTTTATGGTATATGACTAACATCCTTATAGCATTTAAAGTTGAAAAAAACAATGCTAGAAATCTAAAAAAAATGTCATACTTCGAATGAATTGCAGATTTAATAAACCTGTTTAACAAACAGAACTAGAGTTTTGTTCAAATCAATACGAATTATGGATTAGTGAAGTCTGAGCAATAGTTCCGCACACCGCTTAATTAGCAACAGTCCCCACAGCAACAAAGTCGAAAAACTGGTTATCGAAGCAAGTATTAAACAGGTTATTAGTCTCTTATGACTTTTGACATGTCTGTCCATGACCTATAAACCACTTCCTAGCATATAGTCACTTATTTGCGTAAGGCGCATGGACAGTTACATTTTTCTGAACTAAAGTCACCAGCTGAACGCAGCGCCTGAATGTGATTCGTATTGTGAATTACCTGTTTGAGCGTGAGTGTTCCAGTCTATGTTCCTATAAAAAATTATAATCAGAGTGCGAAATGCCAAAAAGACAGTTAGTCACATTTGCTTAGAGGATAGTGTTCTTCCTGTAGCACGCGTACTATGCGCCGTTGGTAGTGTCCAGAGGATATTGCATTAGTATCAGAGTGTTCCAACCTACTGGGACCCTCTAGGAAACAACATGTGAAGAAATCTGTTCCTCCTGACACGAGATCGGCGCTGACAATTAAAAAGGCCATTAGAATTTTCATTAACAACAGGTATATGCATATTTTGTTTGGGAGAATTGGCATTCATGTTTTTCGAAACAAATTTTTAGGCAAAACGTTCCAAGCAGCACATAGCTCTGTTTACTTCTTTGATAATAGAGTCGCTGACAGTAATAGATTTTCAGGAGGCTGGAGCTTTGTTAAAAGCCTTGATAAAGGCTGTTTTAGCTTCATTTTGTGTGTTAACTGAATATCTTACCTCATTATTGTAAAAGATCAGATTGTTGGGGAAGCGCATTTGAAACCGGATGTTTCTTTTGATTAAATCTGCGCAAAACGGAGCTAGTTTTTGTCTGTTTTCTTTAATGGTTAAAGGTAGATCTTGCGAGAAGGAGATTTTGTGATTGTTCCACATAAAAGATTTATGTTTTTTGGCTACAATTAATATTTTTTGCGTTACTTGATAGTTGAGTAATTTAACATAAACTTGGCGAGGAGCTGTGGTGTCTTGTCGTCTTCGAAGTGCACGGTGAGCTCTTTCAATGGTAATTTCAGGCTTCTCATCAACAAGTTGTAGTAATGTTTCAAAGATTTGTTTTGCAGTAATAATTAAGCTTTGATTGTCATAACTCTCCGGAATACCTCTAATTAGAATATTGTTTCTCCGACTTCTTGCCTCTAAATCTGTTATTTTCATTTGTAATTCTGTTATGACTGTTGATTTAGCACAAAGATCTTCAGTGAGAGTTTGAATTTGAAGCTCATTTGACTGTGTTTTTTGTTCAAGTGTGCCCACTCTTTCAGCAATCTGAGTGACAGATTTTCCAATGGTTGAAAGCTGTTCCGAAAAGTTCTGAATAGCTGTGTGTATGGGTTGTAAGGCCTGTTTTAATTCATCCATGTGAAAGCCAGGATCCTCATTAGTGCTAGTAATATTTTTGTTAAGTTCCATCTGTTGTTTATTAGTTTTTTGCCTTTTTGAAAGATTCTCTTTTTCTGGTGAAAAAATTGCTGAAGACTTAGCTTTTGTTGTCTGTATCTCCATTGTAATAGGATCATTTGAAGATTTTTGCTGTCTGGCCATGTGGTCTTCAGAATGTTGCAGCTAAGATTAGGCCTTCTAGATCACAGTGAGTATAAGACTTTGAGAGCAGATATAGGATATGCGTTTGATTTTTGACCTCTTTTTAATAGCTGAAGGTACTGGATGGTTTGACTTTATGATGCTGTAAAGATTTCCTTTATTCCTATGAACGTCCCAAAGCTTTGAGATGTAGAAATCTAAGATAGAACTAGATGAAGTAAGGAGCTCAGATTAGATGCAGTTCACCAGGCGACCACCATTTTGGAATCTCATGACACATTAATGCTCTTGACAGTGTTGCGTTTTCGTCCTTTCTTAAGCCAGGACTTCATCAGATAACAATTAATTTAATCAATTAACACTTTAAATACTAATTAATTTTCAAATTAAACCAATCAAATGAAGTGCATCAATGTTGGTTAAATCAAAAAAAAATTTTGTAAATCATAAATATTAAAACAGATGTCATGTTGACTCTGACAATACGTACAAATGCATAGTTCCCTACTTATAAGATGTTACAAAATCTAATATATATATTTCTTCATCCTTATTATATATTTTAATATTTTTCCTTTTCACTAAATGCTATATTCTAAAATAATTTAAAATATTTTTTATATATATAAAAAGTTTCTCGAGGTACTAAAAATGTATAAACCAATGTGTTGGAATTTCTTGCTTACCCTTAATCCTATACACTGGTGCTGCCACCTCCTGGCCATTTGTTTTATGGCAGGGAATTTAAATCTGCAGCTCTTAGTTTTAACACAGGAGATAAAGAAGTAAATTCATTTAATCCTGGTTCTCTTGTGGCATCTAATTTAATTTGCCACCACCATTCCTTGTAACACAACCACTCTTCTCATAAACCTCCTCTTAATTATTTTTTAACCTGTTCAATCACAAAGAATTCAAACTTTCCCCCTTCACATTCTTTAGTATGCTTATATAATGCATTAGTTTCCTTGGCTTTCAAAATATCATATGTATGTTCATAAATTCTCCTCCTCAGAGCTCGTTCTGTTTTCCCTATATAAAATGAACTGCATTTTTTGCAAAGGGCCAAATATATAACTCCTTTTGTTTCACAACTATAATATCCATTATTCCTTATCATTTTGCCCCTACTAATAACGTTTTTGTGATTGGTTTAATTTGAAAATTAATTAGTATTTAAAGTGTTAATTGATTAAATTAATTGTTATCTGATGAAGTCCTGGCTTGAGAAAGGACGAAAACGCAACACTGCCAAGAGCGTTAATGTGGTTTTTATCGTTTGTGCAATATTAAACTCGTGGAAAAGCCTTTTGGAGTTATTTGCTTTCACCCTGGATGCTGTTTGTTTATTATTTGGGAGTTTGGTGCTGTGCTTTTTGAGTTTTATTGGTCTTTTAAGGATTGGTTGATCAGGGTACTAATTGGGAGAGCAATACCTTCAGCAGCATATTTGAGGAAAGACGGGGGAATGTTGTCAGGGGCATTAGAGCATGGCTTTAGTTTAGATAAGAGTTTTTTTATACAAATTGTGGAAACTGGTTTGAGCTAGAACATGGAGGGATGGCTATTAGGGATGTTGGAGGTGGAGTTGAGGAAGTTGGGAGGAGTTTTGTCTGGAAAAGTTTTGGTTAGCTTAGCTATAGAGTCTGTAAAGAAGGTATTAAAGTGAGTGCTCAGTTCCTTGTTAGTTAAATGTGGATCAGGGCAGGGGTTATTTCTTGACCCCAGATGGAGAAGAGAGTTAACAGATTTCCAGAATTGTTTTGGGTTCTTAGTATGGTTGGATTGAAGTTTATTGTAGTAGATTTTTTTGTCTGAGGTGATTAACTTTTTTACTTGGTTTCGGAGTTGGGTGTATTGGAGCCAGGCAGTAGGCAGTTTAGTTTTTTGATAAAGTTTCCAGGATTTGTCTCTGAGATGCATGGAATTTTTAGTCTCTTTGGTAAGCCAAGGAGCAGAATTGGCTTTGATTCACTTGTTTCTTAGGGGAGCTTGGGAGTTGAGCGTGTTTAGGAAGATAGAGTTAAAGTGCTCAACAGCGTTGTCAAGGGGGAGAGAGTTTAGGATTTGCCAGTTGATTTGCTTAAAAATGTTAGAGAAAGTTGTGGGGTCAAAGTTGCTAAGGTTACGGGTTTGAATGTAATGATGTTGGTATTGGGAGGAGTTAGAAGAGTAATGGATGTATGCAGGGAGATGGTCGCTGAAGGTGTTAGGGGAAGTACCAGAGAGAGAGATTTTGTTTGGATGGGAGACTAAGATCCAATCTAAGATGGACCCTGGGGGGTGGATTTTGTTAGGACGGGTGGTAGAATGTATTACTTGGGTGAAGTTGTAGAGGTTAATAGCTAGGGAGGGGGTGGGCATGTTGATTTTATTCCAGTCGATGTTAACATCGCCAAGAATGAAGGTTTCATACTTTATTTCAGATGAGGCCCAGTGAAGAATATTTTCTAGGGTTGAGATATTGTCGCCTGGAGATATATATATATACGGAAATAATGCAGATATTTTTATGTTTATTAAGTCGAAGTAGTCCTGCTGTTATTTCAGTGTTTTTATAATGTGGGGTTGGGATTTGCAGGGGGATTAGGGTTAGAAGGTTAGAGTAGATAAGGGCAGAGCCTCCACCTTTTTTGTTTAAGTGGTCACTCCTGAGGATGTGGAAACCTGTTGGAAGGATTTCAGAATCAGAGATATGTGGTTTTAGCCAAGTTTCAGAGATGGCTAAGATATCAGGTTGGTTGAGGTTGATCCAAGCATGAATATGGTGGATTTTGTTGTTGAGGCTCTGGGCATTGATAGTGAAGATTTTAAGGGTGTTATGAGAGAGAGATGAAGAAGAAGGAGAGGGGGGTAGAAGTTTGGTTAAAGTAGGGGATGAAGAGGAAGAAGAGATTGAGTTGCTAGGAGTGAGGCAAGGGCCAGGGTTAGGATGTATGTCTCCAGATATGGCTAGGATATTACAAGAGATAAGTTTTAGCCTTTTGAGTTTGGATTGAAGGAAGATGTTTGGGGAGAGTGGAGGTGTAAGAGAGGATCTTTTAGAAGAGGTAGAGAATAGTTTGAGCTGGAAAAGGTGTAGAAGGTTTGGAGGGGTAAGGGAGCGGAAAATGGAGTGAAAATGTTAGAGTAGAAGAGGTTGTGGGTGAGTAAGTGGGGTAGTTTGAAAAGGCGGTATATAAGGGGGGGCTTTAGAGGAGTATGAAGTAGCATGATAGATAGGAATTAGTAAGATAAGTAGGGAGCAAGGGAATATGTAGGAAAAGTGGGTTGGGGAGGGCATATTTAGAATGGGTGAGAAGAAGGAAGTGAGAAAAATAGGAAATGAAGTTGCAAGCTTAGAGAAGGAGAGGAGGAAGTGAGTGGTAGGGGGTTAGAAAGTGGATAGGAGAGGGGAAGATTAAGTGAGATGAGAAGGGAAGGAGTAAGAGAAAAGGGAGGAGTAGGAGTGGGAGGAGAAAATTATAGAGTGTTTGGGATTGGCTACCAGATGGAGGAAAAGAGGAGATAATAGAAGATTGTGAGTGGTGAAAAAGAATGGTGGGAGGAGTTAGTGAGGGATAAATGTAGATGTGCTAGGGGCGGGTGGAATTTGGGGGCAGGGTAGGGGAGCGGAGTGAGCCCACATGGCGAACGGAGTGGGAAGACCCAGAGGAGGAGAAAGAGGAAGACAATCAGTAAGGAGTGAATAGACTAAGATAAGTCTCGCAGAGAGTAAAATGGGAAAAAAGATCTACAGAGAAGTGGAGTGGAGGGTAGATGCAAAGGAGAGGGACAGAGTGAGAAGTTAAAAAAAAAACTCTAAGGAAAAAGGGTAGAGGAGGGCAGTATAAGCTAAGAGTGGGTAGGTAAATCTAGGACAGTAGTGAGGGAGAGAGCAGAGGAAAGGAGTTAAAGGGCCAGTTTAGTGGAGAAGAGGATGGAGGGGTAAGGTAGTAGTGACGGTGGAAAGGTAGGGGAGCACCCCCAAGTGTTCAGACCAATTTTAGGTGTGTATGGATAACATATTACATGTTCAGTAATAACACCAATACTTCAGATTGTGTAACTGTGGCAAAAATACAACCCTGGAACATATAACAATTGTTGGAGTGTATAGACCACCATAGTCAAATGATGATGACCTAGAGGAATTCATTTTATTCAAGCACAACTCATAGTTAAAATGTTAATATTTTTTTTTAGTTACAATCTTTTAATTTCTCCAAGTCTTTTGGGTTTCTAATACCATGATGGGAATGGACCCCATTCCTAAGTTAAAGTATGATTAAAGTTCATGAAATTAGTATTGTTTCAATCTTTGATGTCAGCCAGTAGTGCTCTTTGCAGCATCCGCAATGTGCACAGTAATGACTCCTTCTGCAGTTCGTGTGGAGTTACATGTATTGGTAACATATCTAAATACGATTGTAGATTCTTTTTTGTAAGACCCATTGCTCCTACTACTATTGGAACTGTCTGGGTATCTTTCTTCCACATTGCTCTCATT
This sequence comes from Protopterus annectens, assembly GCF_019279795.1. Classification (NCBI taxonomy): domain Eukaryota; kingdom Metazoa; phylum Chordata; order Ceratodontiformes; family Protopteridae; genus Protopterus; species Protopterus annectens. Next base: position 173,014,581 of record NC_056739.1, read on the forward strand.
TCTGCCTGCAGATCCTGATATTTTATGACTTTGTCTCTCTCTGTACGCAAGACATTGTAGTCACTGGATTTGGCAATTTCAATGATCAATGCTACTCTTGTCTTCTTTTCTTCAACCACTATAACCAGTTTTCTAGCATCTATCTTTTGAATTGTTGATAATGGATGAGCCCATGTGATGTAGACTTCATCATTTTCTATGTTTGTGGCTCATGTTGCAACACCATAATGTTTGCACAATCCCCAGTGCAACAGTCTTGCCACATTATTATGCCTTTCAGTATACAGTCCTTCTGCCACTAGTATGTCGCAACCAGCAATGGAGTGTGCAACTGTTTCCAATTAAATTTTACAAAACCTTAAACTAGTCAAGTCCAGGTACAGATTTGCTGTATCCAGGACTGTTTGTAAGCTTCTGAGCCCCCCCCCCAAGCCTTTCTCTGTTAGATGGAAGCCTTCTAGCTTATCAGTGGGAGTGGTAAACACTAAGTAGCCTATCTACCACAAGAGGAGTGGTTTCTGGCCCAGAAATTGTAGCTTATTTGCCGTTTGGGTAGTTTTTTTTCCCTTCACTTTCAACTTTCTGGTTTAAAAGCCCACATCTGCACTTGTTTCCCACCTTTTCTGTAACTAGTGTAGTCCAGATACAGATTTGCTGGATCCAGGGCTGTTTGTAAACTTCTGAGCCCCCCAAGCCTTTCTTTATTGGAGGGAAGCCTTCTAGCTTGTCAGTGGGAGTGGTAAGCACTAGGTAGCCTATCTACCACAAGAGGAGTGGTTTCTGGCCCAGAAATCGTAGTTTATTGGCTGTTTGTGCAGTTTATCCATCTCTTTCAACTTTCTCTTTTAAACGCCCGTGTTTGCGCTTTTCCCACCTTTCCTGTAACTAGTCTAGTCCAGATACAGATTTGCTGTATCCAGGACCGTATGTAAACGTCTGAGCCCCCATGCCTTTTGGTGTAAGAGGGAAGCCTTCTAGCTTATCAGTGGGAGTGGTAAGCACTAGGTAGCCTATCTACCATAAGAGGAGTGGTTTCTGGCCCAGAAATTGTAGTTTATTGGCCGTTTGGGCAGTTTTTCCATCTCTTTTAACTTTTTGGCTTAAAAGCCAGTGTTTGTGCATTTCCTATCTTTCCTGTAACTAGTCTAGTCCAGATACAGATTTGCTGTATCCAGGAGAGTTTGTAAGCTTCTGAGTGGTGCCAAAGTCTGCTCTTCGATTTTTCCCTTAGATCTTCTAGTTCTCTCCTCTCATACACTTTTACTAGCTTATTAGTTTAGCACTTTACAGACTTCATGTAGCAATTATTGTAGCACACAAAAGTGCTACCAGCACTAAACGTTCTACAATGAAACAGCTTCAGTACTTATTACTAATGCCCACCCCTCCAGGCTTGTCTAGAAGTCAGTTTCCTGTGATTTCTCATATTAACCTGGTGAATTTGGGCATCCTGAGGCAATGTAGCAACTACCTCATGTAGACCGACAACCCTCTCCTCTTACCTCCCAACACTCAGACTTGCGAGAGATGCACTTATATATCCAAATTGGAAGCCACGCACTCTCCAGCGAAGACCAGAATAGCTGGTCAAGAGGAGAAGGTCAAGACTTGCACCACACCACATGGAACACATAGCACTCCAGAACACACACCAGCACTGCCTTCACATAAAAACACAAACCACACACCCACATTCAGTGAGGCTTTCAATAAGAATCTTCCCAAACAGCAGACAACTCCAAGGCAGAAACGCACTCGACCACCACAACACAACACTAATCATGAGACACATAACTCTCCTAAACAGTGTGCCACTCAGCCAAAGCCCGTAAGGCAAAACAGCATGCCCAAGACATTAGTCATAGGTGATTGGATAGTGAGGCACACTGAAGTCCCACTCACTAGGTTGAATAAGGAGAAAGTAACAGTCAGCTGCCTGTCAGGCACCAGGATCCACCACATAATGCATGCAGTCAGGTCCCTCAACAACAGATACAAATATGACTCTGGCATTGTACGTGTGAGTGTGAATGACTTGAGACATACCTCTCTGGACTACATGAAAAGAGACATGGAGGAGCTCTTGGATTATGTAGCCCAGGCGGGTATGACCCTAGCCCTGAGCAGCATCCTACCATCACCCAGAATGATACCACAGTACAAGCAGAAAATTAGTGATTTCAACAACTGGCTAAGTTTCTGGTGTCATTCTAAGGGGATCCAGTATCTTTCTGCCTGAGATGACATGATTGACAGACCTCAATGCTTTGCCAGAGATGGCCTGCATCTGTCACCCCTGGGCTTCCCGATATTGGCCAAGGCTCTTCCCACCTCAATAGTTCCATTTTTAGGCGGTGTTCCAAAGACCAAATTACCACAGTAACAGCTACAAACAAATGCAATATGAGTGTCATGCTGCTCAATGCTATAAGTCTAAATCTCAAAATGCACTCACTGAAAGCACTCCTTAAAATGGAGACCATCGTCATTTGTGCTGTAACAGAGACCTAGTTCAAGGGAGTAGAAAGCACCCCTGCACTACTAGGATCTGACTTATTCCACACCATTCGGCCCCAGAACTTTGACCAAAACTCCAAAGGTGGTAGTGTTTCCATATTCATAAAGGATGCGCACACTTCTAGGCTGGTAGCCCAACATAACACATCTGAGATACTTCAGGTGCAGCTAACATTGGGTAAGACAGCAATTCAGGTCACAGCCTGCTATTGGTCCCCAACCATGTCCCAAGACTCACACTCCATGTTCCTAAGCACCCAGGAGGATATTAGGGTCCAACCTAACACTCTCATACTGGGCGACTTCAACTACCCCTCCATTAACTGGGAAAACTACTCATGTACGAATACACTTGCCCAATGTTTCCTGGAATTCATTAATTCCAGTGCCCTGGAACAGCTCGTTCTTACCCCAACTAGAGGTAGCAACATCCTTGACCTGGTCATTACTAACATGGATGACCATTGCTCTGCACCAGTAGTCAGCACCTCCCTGGTTAGATCCAACCACAAACTATTCATCTTGGAATTCCACACCTCCCCCACAAAGGTAACTGCCATGAAAAACATCTCCTAAGCTACCTTTGGGCTCCTAAAAACAGAGGTGGCTAACTTCACGGCACCCGTGCAAATGGAGAATAGTTGCATGACTGCCAAATCATACTCCAATGCATTGTATGAACACATACACAAATGCATGGATCTCGCCATACCCAAAAGAACCAAGATGCTCTCCTCCAAAAAAAAGGAAGTCAATCTGGTGGTCCCCTGCCATAAACAAACTCTACAACAGAAGGAGGAAACTGATGTGGAATAAGGTAAAGTCCTAAGACTACAGAAACTCCCCTATCAGCCTCAACAAAAAGTTAAGATCCCTCATACAATCCTCTAAAGCTAGCTATGAAAACAGAATTGCAGCAGATAGTAAAGACAACCAAAAGGCCTTCTATAGTTATGTGAAGAATCACCATGGCAATACCCAGATTTGCTCTGAGCTACTGCAAAATGGTACCTCCTATACTGAGCCATACAGATGTTGTCAATATATTGGCTGACAGATTCAGTGCCAACTTTCCCCTGTCCCCCCAAAGGACCAATCACAATACCACTAGATAGCCAGGCACCCAGTATTACTGCTGCACAGGTAAAAACAGCACTGTCCAAGGCCAAGAATACAGCTTCTGTGGGACCTGACAATATCCCTGGCTGTGTTCTACATGAACTGCAGAGTGAATTGGCACCTCACCTGTGTGCCCTGTTCAATCACAGCTTCACCTCAGGCTTTGTCCCCACCAAATGGTGCACTGCTACACTCATCCCTCTCCACAAAAGAGGAGTGACTACAGACTCTGGGAACTATCGCCCCATTAGCCTGACGAGTCTGATATGCAAAACTATGGAACGCATCATCATGGACCTAATAAACAAGGATATAGGGAATCTCCAGACTCTGGATCCTACACAGTTTGGTTTTGTGAAGGGTTGATCATGCCTGCTCAACTCGGTCAACTTCTTTGAGTCAGTCACCAGAGCTGTGGATGAAGGCAGGGTGGTTCATACAGCCTACCTTGATCTGGCCAAGGCCTTTGACACCATTCCCCACTCAGGAATCATAGAAAACCTCATTAAGCTAGGCATAGGCATCAACCCCTATATCACTAGGTGGGTTGCAAACTGACTCACAGATAGAACCCACATTGTGAAAGTAGCTGACTCCAAGTCAGACTGCAGACCAGTCACTAGTGGAGTCCCTCAGGGTTCGGCCCTGGGTCCTCTCCTGTTTGGTATCTACTTCTCTGAAGTCCAGGCCAACTTGAAGGGACTCTGGCTGATAAAGTTCGCAGATGATTGCAAGTTGGGAGCTATTATTAACTCCCCAAGTGATGTTGACATCCTACAGAAAGGCCTCACTGAGACCAACGACTGGTGTCAGAACCATGGCCTTAAGCTCAGTGCCAAAAAATGTGTCATCATCCCCCTTGGGAAAAAGCCAGTTCCCTTGAATTACCACATTGTTGGTAGTCCACTGAACACAGAAGGTGTTATAAGAGATCTGGGAACACAGGTTGACAGCAACTTCTCTTTTGACTACCACATTGCCACTGTGGTCAGAAAGTCCTTCTGTGTGGCACATCTCATTAATAAGGGTTTTGCATTCAGGAAGAAAGAGTCATTGTCTCCCTCTACTCTTCCCTCATTAGGCCAATCATTGAGTATAATGCTCCATTTGGCATGTACCTCACTAGACACCTGCAACAACTGGAAATGCCACAACAGTACCTCACAAAGAGAATCCTAGGCCTTAAACGCTTGTCCTATATGGACAGACTCAAAAAACTCCAACAATTCTCTGTCTCATATTGCCTACTTAGAGGCAATCTCTGCTTGACTTACAAAGACATGTCTGACAGCTCTGTTAGAAATCTAAAGAAATCCCAATCCCTCTGCACCACATGCTCCGGAGACCTCAACCTCATTACCACAAACAACAGAACATACTGGTGGGACAGGTTCATAACCCAGAGACTGCCCATACTATGGAACAGACTTCCCATACATGTCAAGCAGAGCACCTCACTGGCCCTCTTCAAGAGAAATCTTGATGAGTGGATGGGAAATTGAAAATTCGACCCGGGGATCACTCCAGTGGCAATGCTCTACAGAGGCATTAGGAACTAAGGTCAGGTGGCACAATGCCAGGGACATTAGCCTAGTGCACACCTATGAACCTATGAACCTACATTTATCTGTTTCTCCCACATGTTCAATGGACTTTATAAACCAATGTGTACACAGCCCACTATCTTGGGCCGCCAATATTAACCTTTCATCTCTTGGGTTGAATTCACCTCTACTTAACCATTCCTGTGTTAGTTCCTGATCAACATGAGGTTCTTCCAAATGTTTTCTATACTTGCAACTATATTTATGCTTTTTCCACATTTCTTGCCTTCTCATCTGATCCTTCACCTTATATTCTTTCTTTTGCTTTTTTGCACATTCATTTGCTGCCTGATTTTTATCTACTTCTGGTTTGATTTCCATTCCTGCTTGACACCAATAAGCTTCTGCTAGACTAAGCAGAGAAGTCAACTTAGATGTATTCTCCTCATGTTTCAAAGCTTTCACTACACATGGGTCTTGTGAGGTCAGCAGATATGTGTGGAATCCCACGATTGCAGATCTATACATATAATCAATTTCAAGGAGGCCCATTCCTCCTTCAGAATGTGGAATACATAATCTTGGTATGCACTGATTTGTATAAATCATTTGGTGACCATCATTCTTGTTTTCCGATCTAATCTATCCAACATGTTTTGGGGCCAGTCAGTCACTCCAAAACTCAGTTAGGACAGGAAGAGCAAATTGGTTTATAGCTTGGATTTTGTTCCTAGATGTCAGTGCTGTTTTCAGGATTAATTTGTCTTCTGAAGTATTTGTTACTAAGTTTTATTCAGATTTGTTCATGCTTTATTGTTGATCCTTCATCAATTCCCAAGTATTTATACACTCCTTCTTGCTCAAGTTATTTTATATCACATTCTTGTCCCAAACTGATGTTTTCCTGGCATTGCTTTAAAGATTGCTTTTGCACATTTATCAAGACCAAATTATATTCTTATATCATCTAAAAAAGTTTTGAAAACTTGCAGTTGTGCTTTCAGTTCTTCATCTGATGAGCTATACAGTTTTAAATCATCAACAAAGAGAAGGTAATAAGTCTTTACACTTTGTTATTTTCTAGGAACCAGATTATAGCCATGGCCTAAGCTGTTGAGTAAACAGCTTAATGGATTAAGGGCAAGGCAGAATAGTAATGTTGACAGAGAGTCACCCTAAAATGTTCACCTTTGAATTTTTATCCATGGGATAACGATTTGTCCTTTATCATGGCTTAATTGCAAAGTGATCTGCCACTCTTTCATGGTCACTGTAGTGTAATCGATCAGTTTGAGGTGTATCTTATACATTTTTTAAGCACTCTTTTATCCATGAATGAGGGATATTATCAAATGCTTTTTTGTAGTCAATTCATGTCATAGTTTGATTCTTCCCCTTTTTATAGTTCTCCATTGTGACTTTATTTAACAACAAATGATCCTTTTTTCCATATGACTTTCTTTTATTGCTCTTTTGTTCTACTACCATAATTGAGTTTTCTTCTAAATGACTATAAACTCTGTCAGCATCAATTCCTGTGTATAGTTTATACATTGTCGGATGGAAAGTTATTGTTCTATAATTTTTAGGGAAGCTTGCAGGTTCACTCTTAAGTAGGAGCATTGTTTTTCCTTTTGTTAGCCAGATTGGTGTCTGTTCTGGGTGCGCATATAACTAATTCTTACTCGTGGCTAAATCTTCATGCAAAGATGTTAATACTTTTAACCATAAGTTATGTACTGCATCTGGGCCTGGGGTTTTCCAATTAGAGTCTTTTCTTAATTTTGTTTCAATCTCTCTAGCTGTTACTTCATCCCATTTCATATCCTGTACCTTTAAACTTCTTATTCTTTCCTTTACTTCTATCCATTTAGCATCTTTATTATGTTCCACAGGAGCTTCATAGATACTTCTCCAAAAATTATGTATTTCTTTTTTGGGTGGTCTTTCAATTCCTTTTATATTGTTTCCCATTGCTCTATAAAACCTTTTTGGGTCCTCAATAAGTTGCTTATTTTGCACTTTTCCTTTATATTTATCTTCGTATCTTCTAAGTTTTTGCACCTGCGCTGAAATTTTTAGTTTGTTATTTGCGATAGTGCATGATAGATCCTGGTCTGTTCTAATATTGCACATTGTTTTCATCACATCTATCTTTCTTAGTATTTTTATTGATCCCTCTTCTGTAGTCTTCTAAAAGTGACATTTCTTGTCTTAATTGCTTTATAATTTTCTCTATTCAATATTTCCATGATGGTATTCAATTTCTCCCCTTCCTTTCCCTCACTACCCCATGTTCTTGTGGTAGAACTTTATCAGTTATTAATTTAGCTGCACAGTAATATATCCTGTTTACTTCTGTTATATCACATGGAGCTCTATGAACAGTCCTCTTTACTGTGTTCATTTGTTTTATCAGACTTCTGAGTTTTGGGGTTTTATTCACCTTCTGCAGTCTATTTCTTTCATTGATCTTGATATTTCGATCCATGTCTATTAAATCAAGCAATGCTTCTCTTAACTCATTTTCTTCCAGGCTGAGGGCACATCCCGTGTGTTCCAGTTCCTGCGGGCATTCTGTAGAAGCTTCTATAGCATCTTCCAGTGACACATTCTCATCAATTTCATCTTGTGCCATCTGTTGCTCTATCATATGAGAACTCACTGGCATATCCCTCCTTAACACTGACTGTGTCAGTTTCCTGTTCTTTCCTTTGCTGTCTAGCTTTATGTAAACATTTATACTGGTTTCCTCTGGAAGGCTCCAAATTATCTTTATATGGCATCTAACCAATTGGTTCCTGTTCCACTGGTTTCCCCTTAATTTGCATATCCATTACTCTATCTTATTGTAATACTTTCTGAATTAGATTTTTTACTCTAAATCATTCACTTTGCATGTACTCCATAACCTCAGTTTCTATTTCTTTAACTTCTCCATTACTAATATCCTTTTCTAGTTTTCCTCTTTATCTTCTTATTTTTGTATTGTAAAGTTTTCCATGTCTGGATTCCTTTGTCTGTATTTCTCTTCAAATATCTTTGGTGCTGCTCTTTTTGTGCATATTTCTTCTTCAGATGTTTCCTGATCTTCCTGTTTCTCCATGTTTTGTGGACTCATTCCATCCTGCTGTGATGTAACCTGTGTTAGACCTTCTACATAAAATCCTTCACTTCGCAGGCACTCCACAACAACTTCTAGTTTTTTAACTTCTACTTTACTGATCTTCTTTTCTATGTTACATCTTTGTGATATTATTTTTTTATTGTAAAATTTTCCATATCCAGATGCCTTTGCCTGTATTTTTCTTCAAATATCTTTGGGGCTGCCTTCTTTACATTGATTAATTTGGCTTTCTCCTTTGCATAAATATTGCACCATATCAAATCTCTCTTTCATTCCCATGTCCATATTTCTTTTTTATACTTTTCAAATATCTCTTAGTTTTGTTGTTTATAGTTTTGCACTTCCTCAGGTAATACTTTTTCCAAGCAGACCAAGATTACTCAATCTATATACTGTTTCTCACAAATCTGTTGTATTAATGAACACAATTTTTCATTTGAAGCTTCTGACAGTTTTTCTTGTGGAAGTATTTTTCTTTCCTGTAATTTCTCTCTTAATCATTTTGTATATCTTGTGTCTGGAAATTCTGGGCTTTTAGCATAACAGTAACGATACATAATTTCTTTCTTTTTTTTTTTTGGTTACAGTGATGCTTGAATGAAATGATTTAAGAATTAAGTGTGAATCAGTACCTATACATTGTTTCACAGAATATGTTCCTTTCGGTTGATATACACGTACACACACACACACACACACACACACACACACATATATATATATATATATATATATATATATATATATATATATATATGGATTCACTTTAGAAGCTTGAAATACTGAAATATCAAAATTTAGTATTTCGGGCCCATAAAGTAGAATCCTGGGAACAGCGAAAGCTCAGAAGCATGAACTTCAAAACCTCGAATACCGGAGGTTTTGAATTTTGCACTTCTGAGGTTTCGTTTTAGTTATGGATTCAGGTAAGTGTGTGTGTGTGATATGGGTTTTGGGTGGGGACTTGTGGTGTGTGTTAGTGTGTTTTGTTGCTGTGATGTGTGGTGGTGTTTTGTGTATGTTTGTATGTAGTGTGACCTCGGAGTGAGAATATTTAAGTGGGGGGTGTGGGAGGCACAGCCCCCCACATGGGGGGTGCATGGGGGCTTGCACCCATGCTTTTATGTAGTAGAGAGCTTGTGTTTGTGTGTGGGGAGGGTGGTGTGTGTGTGTGTGTGTGTGTGTGTGTGTGTGTGTGTGTGTGTGTGTGTGTGTGTGTGTGTGTGTGTGTGCAGTAGAAGCGCAAAATTCAAAATCTCCGGTATGCGATATTTTGAATTTCACGGTTCTGAGTTTTCGTGGTTTTAAAATTTCGACTTTATAGCTTCGAAATACTGAATTTCGATATTTCCATATTTCGAGGATATAAATGAATCCATATATATATATATATATATATATATATATATATATATATATATATATATATATATATATATATATATATATATTAATATATATATATGTATGTGTGTGCGCGTGTGTTATATATATATATATATATATATATATATATGTGTGTGTGTATGTGTGTGTGCGTGTGTGTGTGTGTGTGTATTAATATATATTCAATTTTATATATATATATATATATATATATATATATATATATATATATAGACAGATACCAAAACTCAAAATGGTGCTCGTGAACGAACAATTACGGTGCACGGAGTAAAATACAAAACACCAACTGTAACTCCAGCCTCAAATATATTCTTGCTGCTTCCTATATATCTTCATCTCACTGTATCATATGATACATTTATATAATTTATCAACAGTATATACTCTTGGTTATCCTGTTTCCACTTGAAAACTACTAATTTATTCTTATTTCTATTGCATTCCATATCACCTCAGCATGAGCTAGGTATGCTTGTAATGACAACTGTACCTTATCTGTATCTCTGTAATCTGTTTAGACCCTTTTTTAATTATCATTATAATTCTTTGAATTTGTGACAATTATTACAGTCATATAGTGTGCCTGTATATGTCTGTAACTGCTTAGAGCTATTTTACTAGTCTGAACTTATTATTTTCTTTATCTGTATATGGCTGTAACTGCTTAGAGCTATTTTACTACTCTGAACTTATTATTTTTTACTGTATAATATTAACTGTGCTAGAGATTTTCTCCCCGGGCCTCTACTGAAAATGGATCTAATTCCAGTTAGACTAGCCCGGTCAACAAATGTAAAATAAAATAAATAAATAAAATAAATAAAATATACTAAGTTTCATTAAGCAAGTTTATTGCAGCACAGTCTGCAGAAACACAGACCGGTGACCGGTTTCGCCCTGAGGCGTCATCAGTGTGTGACCGTATTGTCAGTGGATCCAATATTTATACACCATTTCAAAACATGTTGAACAACTTATTTAAAGATACAAACACCCAACTATAAATATCAAAAATTTAAACAATTCCTTAATCAATGTTTATCATAATGTTAATATATTACATACCTACATGATAATATTAAATGCCCTGTGTTAATATAAATTATAATACCAAAACTAAACTTAAATAAACACATATATACTAATCTATCACTCAGCCTTCAGAATTACCATTGTTTATATATATATATATATATATATATATATATATATATATATGGGTCCATTTCAAAATACTGACTTTCAAAATGCCTAAACTCAAAATACTGAGGCCAAAATCTCTAAAGCTCAAAATACTGAAAAGTCAAAATACTGAAACTCAAAATATCAAAAAAAAAAAAACCACAGTACAGCAACACAACTATATTGCAGCAGAACTACATACAGAAACATATTACTCTTCTGCAAGTATAGGCAAGGGGTCAAGCTCCCCTGCACCCCCCACACCCCCAGCTACTTAAATATATCAACTCTGAGATTGCACTTCACTACACTAAATACTTGGAAAAGAGTAATATGGTTTGTGATTTATTTCAGTATGTACTTGTGCTGGAATATAATAAGTGTTGGTATCCTGTATGTTTTCAGTATTTTGAGTTTTCAGTATTTTGAGCTTTAGAGATTTTGGTCTCAGTAATTTGAGTTTAGGTATTTTGAAAGTCAGTATTTTGAAGTGGACCCATATATATATATATATATATATATATATATATATATATATATATATATATATATATATATATATAGAGAGAGAGATAATTATACTCTGTACATTACAGACCACCTGGCAGTAGATGGAGTGGAACCACTTAAGGTTGATAAACCATTGCTGTTGCTTCCCAGGTGGGGCCATTCTTGCAATGTGGGTGCAATCAGTAGCTTCTCATTACCTCAGAGAAATGGGGTATATCATAAAATACCCACATGATGTTACCTCCCTCCTCTGTGGTTCAATGGGAACCAAGAACGCTCTCCCACTTGTAATATGACAGAATAAAATTATAGAGTATCTTTAAGGGTGGATACCTGGGACACACCCACCATATTTCCAGTAAATTGTCAAAATGTCCCTGTATCCAGAATTCTCATACCCCACATACCTCATTGTCCGCAGAGGTGGATAATCCATGCAGACCATCAGGTTGCATGCAAGACTGACACATCTCAACTAGTTCTTGTAAGATGCCTCTTTCTTTGTGGTAGCATTCCAATATTTTTGGGCTGTAAAGGGCATCATGATTTAGGTGTATATGGCTAACTTGCTTGTGCCAAGGCTGATGACATGCACCTGCATGATTACCTGTATCAAGAACAGCCTTTTATGTAAATATGTTTACTACTACAACAACTGCCTCATATGTTTCCATTATCTCTCGCTGTTGCAGCTCCAAGTTAAATATGTCTGATTGTAGGCATTATTCAAGTGTAAATACATGTTTCTGAATTGTGCTACAGTGTTGCTTACCTTCATCTGCATGAGCCAATAGCCTCATTTGCATAATGTTATCACCTTAGCATTATACTGTCATTTTCGTATTATGTGGGCTGTGGAATTTCAAGTCCTCCCATGATCACTCTCTATACTGTGGCTGCTGTTTCCCACAAGTACATATAACACAGTGCAGTATATGTTTCTGACTTTCAGGACCTGAGTTTATGCAGACAACTCTTTTCTTTATTTAACAGTTGTGAATTACAGTCTGTAACAATTTTTTAAGTCGTCACATTCATTATTTAAAAAATAAAAGAAGAGAAAGACAAATATTAACTGCATGGCTCAAGCTGTGGATATACAAAGCCAGCTGGAAGAGAATTGTATGTTTGCAAATTTAATACACAATGCAAACAGTGGGATTAATAAGATTGATGGTGATTAATATCATTCCTTTGTAACAATTGATAGAGCAGATATTATTGTATTGGAAGTTGAAGATTCTTCAGATCTGGTCAAAAAAATATTCTTGAAGTTGGATATTCTATTATTAGAGGAACTAATTCTTACATTTGTAGAGAAGATAATAAACATTGAATAGTATTATACTTGCCAGGAGCAAAAAAAGAAGTTGTGAAACAAGCCTTGGAATGCCTTAATGTACAGAAGTATGGATCTCTTTTCATTCATGTCAGTATAAATGATCTCATCCGCAAGGACTCTGAGTGTTAGTAGAGAATTTACAGCCCTCTTAGATAGTATAGCTTGTACTGGTGTTAGGATGTATTTTTCACAAATCACATATAGAAAGGATAGTCAGGTCACTGTAAATGAAAAGACTTTTTGGGTAAATGCCTAAATAGAAAAACATACCGTTTTAAAAAAATGGGAATGTGTAGAGCATCTAAGCCTAGTTTGGGGCACATGTGTTTAAAAGGAAGGATGGCATGCATTTGTCAAGATCAGGGAAGAGAATTTTTGCAGCAGATATTTTGCAATATTTGACAAACACTAGGCAGGATTTTTGCCAGGTGGAAAATTTAGCATTTCACAGAGAGCAACATTTGATGCATCTCTAATGGTTATCAATGCCAGGAGCATTAATAATAAAGTCTTTTTATTGGAAAATTTGCTACGTTTCCACAAGATTGATGTTGTTATTGTTTGTGAAACATGGTTAAAGAATAATGAATGGAAACCAGTTCTGCCAACGTATAAATGTTTTTACTGTAACAGACATTCTAACAAAAAATTAGGTGGAGGTGTTATGATAGGGATTAAAGGTAGTTATGAGACCTGTGATTATTACATGTTCAGTGATAACACCAACATTTCAGATTGTGTAACTGTAATAATAAAGATGACCGTGGAACATATAACAATTTTTGGAGTGTATAGACCACCAAAGTCAAGTGCTGATGAACTAGAGGAATTCATACATTTCTTGCATGAAACACAGGGAGGGAGAATAATATTAGCTGAGGGCTTCAATTTACCAGAAATAGATTGGAATAATATTGATTCAACAACATTATTAAGGAGTTATTCACAACATATGTTCAGGAACAAAAATAGCTTCAGATTGTAAAAAAAAAACCTACCAGGGAATGAATCATACTAGACATTGTTTGTGTTCCTAAATAAATTACTGTTACTTCAAGTCAAGTTTTACCACCATTGATGTGCAGTGATCATGGGGTTATAAAGGTTAAATTTGTTGCTAGATAATTCTGTCAAACTGAAAACTAAACCAATGCACAGAAAGTTAATTTCAGATTATATGGAAGCAAAACAGTCACTATACTGGAGAGAGGTGTTCAGTGGAAACACTACAGATGTTTTGAAAGAGAAATTGCTTGAGTGTAAAAAAAAAATCAAACAATGTTTAACATCAGGGTCTAGGCATACGTCAGGGGGATATATATTTCCATAAGAACAAGATACCTAATTAAGGTGAGAGACAAAAAAATATAAGAAATTAAACAGAGGTCAAACTATAACTTTGAAAACTGAATAAATAAGCTGTACAAACAAAGTATAGTGTGAGACAAGATCAAGAAAAATTTGAAGAAAATTTATACAAAGTTATCAAGAATAATAGAAGCCTTTTTATAGCTATATAAGATGTGGAAGGCGTAAAGACATACAAATTGATAAACTGTGTGTAAATTCTAAAATTCATTCTCAGACACGACAGATTATAGAAATATTTGCAAAATCTTATGCAAAACAGTTTGAGCTCCACAAAGGGAGTGATAAGTTATCCTAGTGGCGTCCAGGTAACCACAGAAACTGGAATCAAATTAGATTATACTGAAAAGCACAGGGAGGAGACAGAATTAGTAACAATGACCTGAGGACACTTCAGCAAGAACTTACAGTACTGTTATATCTATTATTTGCTATGTCATATGAATATGGGGAGATTCCTCAAGATTGGAGACATTGGGAAATGGAATTTATATTCAACAGTTCCTTTCCCAAGGACTGGTCATTTAAAGGTAGATTCCTTGATGACATCATAACTTTTTGGGTAGAAGACAAGGGGAAAATTAGCCATTTCTTAGAGTATTTGGACAACAATACTGAGTTTTTAGCATTTACACGTTCGATTACTGAATCGTCTGTCCATTACTTAGATATAACCATTGAAAAAGACCCTGTCAAGTGACAGTTCAACTCCACCATCTTCCGGAAACCCACATTCTCAAATAGCCTTTTACATTTTGATAGCTGTCACCCCCTACACCAAAAGAAGGCATTGGTAAAGGGACAGGGGGTTAGACTGGCTAAGATGATTTTCGAACAAGGAGAGTTTATCACACAGATGAACATCCTGGGAGATATGCTGGAAAATAGAGGCTATCCTGTGAGTTATGTGGAGAACATTCTCCAAGAAGTTACAAAGAAAAGGTTGAATGGACATTTTATACCCCTGCTTGGAACATGGGGAGGTATTCAAAATGAGGTAGGACAGGTTAGTAGCAATACCTTCAAGAAATCAGCTATTTTTAAGTTTAACCAGTATTTTTATAATATTAAAACTATCATTCAACATAATTGGGATATCTTCAGCATTGACGCAGACCAGATACAGTTAGTAGGACCAGCCCCAAACATTGTATACAAAAGAGATTGTAGTATAAAAAACATGTTGGAGAGACAAAAACAGGGACCAGATAAAGGTATAGGTATGGTTAAATGTGGATACTGTTTACAGTGCCAGCACATTCTTGAAGGGAAAATCATTTTGATCCCTAACTATGGGAAACATATTATAAAAGGGAAAATGTCATGTAACAGCAAAGGCGTGGTGTAGTTGGCTCTATGCTCAAAATGGCCTTGTTACTACATTGGCAAAACAAAAAATGCATTACAGAGTAGGATTATTCAGCATTAGTATGATATTAATAGGAAGGATGAAAAAATGCATTAGCAGTCCATATTAATGGCAATGAAGAACATAGCTTTAAGTTTGTTGTTATAGAACAAATTAATTTAGGAGAAAGAGGGGGACCCTTGAATGACTTCCTGGAAATAGCAGAACTGAAATGGTGAATTAAAACAAATGTAACAGTGAGCCCAGGACTAAACAGTGCTGTGTCCATCAGTTCTGTTTTAAGATTGAAAGTACAATTTTTTTCTATAAAGAAGGTTTTAATATGTCAAACTGTTTTTAAGAGTGTTCACATGTGTATGTGAAGTCATGTATTCCTTTGTTCATTCTTATGCAATGTATGTGTTTTAGAATATATATTTTGTTATGCTTTTATATTATGCCTCTACATTTTATGGCATTGTTGCTTTAAGAAATTTCATTATTTGTACAGATGATTATTATATGTTTTATATAAAAGGGATGTTGGGTAATGTGTACTTCATTCTGAGGAAGTTTCCATTAGAGAGACAAAAGCACTCAATAAACAGTATTTTTGTGTGGATCTGGACCTCAGTTCTTCTTTTTTCTGTGGATAATAAATGTACTCAGAAAATAAAATAAAAATCCAGTAATTTATTGGTATTTAGCGCTTTCATCTCCTGTAAGAGACTCATCAGAATATAACTTCCTACATAGAATAATCCATTTAAATAAATCCAATTAATGACATCAAAATTGAACCTCATTAGTCCCAGGAACTTTTACACAACATTAAATGAACAATATCTAAAATATTAAATGCAGTAAACAAACCCTATTAAAATTTAATACACATATTCTCATATAAATGTCAAACCCACACATAATAATGATGAAGCAAACCACATATCATAATAACATAAATATATATACATTTGGTATTTAAAATTTTTTGGCATTAAATTATACACAGTACTAAAATCTATTTGCTCTTTCCAACAACATGGGAGCAGTGGAAACAGTTTTGTTCAGACCAGGTGGAAACATGGCAGCTAACCTGAGCTGCCATTGAGTTTCTTTTTTCTTTAACAAATTTTTCCAATCTCCAACCCTTTGGATTCAACTTAACAATGTCCAAAATTCCAAACATAAATTTCACAAAACCTGGGCAAGTAAGGGAATGTTTATACAAAGCACTGGATAATGCATTATTTTTTTATATCATTATTATGCTCATACACTCTATTTTTTAGCATACGTTCTGTTTTGTTTTACCCACATAATAATGAGTACATGACACACAAACTGCCAAATATACTAGTCCAGTGGTATTGCAATTTCCTTTCTTAACTATTATTCTACTTTTCAAATTGTTACTCAAAACAATACTGCTCTGTTTAATGATATATGGACATTGTGCACACATCCCACATGGTCTGGTACCTAAACCTACCCTATCGATCCTATCTAGTTTTCATTTCAAATAATTTTTTAAGGTTTAAACCCATCTTGTTAATAAACATAGGTTTATCTCCCACCTTGTTGAAAATCTCCCTGTTAGTTCTGAAAATGTTCCAGATGGATTCCATTGCTTTTTTTTTTATTGGTATTACTATTATACTGCAATACACAAGTTTTTTCAAACTTTCTATTCTGATGACCATCCCTAGAATGGTTATCATTTTTGGTAAAACCTAACCCTAGAAATGGTTTATAAAAAACACCCCATTTTACATATACTTCATTTAAATTTTCTTCCACCAAATACTTGGGGTATCCTCTCTCTTGAAACATGCTAGAAACTTTTTCAAGTTCAGGGCCCAGATCTTCCAAATGTGAAGTCATATGGGCCACCCTAATGGCTTGACCCTTAACAATTCTTTTCTTTTGTCACATGGGGTGATTGCTTTCGAAATGCAAATATGCATTACAAAAAGTGTCCTTTCTATATATTTGGACCTGAAAGCATCAACCCCTTTACTAATATAAGTATCTAGATAATTTATACCTTTTGTATTATACTGGTATGTAAAATCTAGAAAATCTGTACTGGAATTCAAATATTGAGTAAACCTAGGGATTTCAGACTCACTACACTCCCAAAGGATAAAAATGTCATCCAAATAGCATACATGCAACTTAACATTATCCCAAAAAGGACCATTTTTTACATATTGATTCTCCTGACCCAGAAGAACCAAATTAGCATACACAGGTGAGCACACTACCCCCATGGCCACACCCCTGATCTGTTGATAGTACTCTCCTTCAAACCATAGGAAGCTGTTGTCTAGAACTATATTCATCATCTCACAGACCAGTGTAGCCATGTCATGTTCCAGTTCAGATTCCTGGAATAGTGCCTGTTCAAATAGCATGAGACCCTCCCCCATGGGAATAGTGGTGAATAAATCTTTAACATCTACTGTTAAAAAGACAACATTCTCTGTCCACAACTCATTTTGTATTAAACCCCAACATTCCCAAGAATCCTTTACTAAACGGGGGGTCTTATCAACCATGTGCTGTACACAGGAATTGATTAAGACAGCCAAGGGGTGAATTTTGGAGCCCCTAGCAACCACAATAGGTCTAAATGGGGGTTTCAAATCATTTTTATGAATCTTAGATATACCAAAAAAAAACAGCATCACAGGGTCCCTTCTATATAAAAAATCATGTAAATCAATATCTGTTCTCCCTTCCAGCAAATATTCCTCAAGATACCAATCTATCCTGGAATAGGAAATATTGATTTGGTTTCTAGAAACACCCAAATAAGTTGTCTCATCAAATAGCAAATTCTGCATCTCATTCAAATAATCTAAACTTTTATACAACACTACCCCTCCCCCCTTTGTCTGGAACCATAGCATAAATCTGTTTATCTTTCCTCAAATCCAGCAAAAGGTTATACTCTCCCTCTGTTAAATTACCTTGTCTCCTGTTATAACCCTGAGCCATACCATAAATATCTTCTACAACCAGCTTCTCATATGCTTCCACTAAGGGGTGCAGGGAGAGATTGTAAGTACTTGTTTTTTTGGGTAAGGAAATTTGTTTGTTAGAACTCAGTATATTTTCATTTTCCTTGTGACCCAACATGATCTTGAAATGTAATTTCTTAGTATACGTCTTCAGGGCTATGATGTTATCCACTAATTCACCCTTGGCAGAGGGAATAAACTTTATTCCCTTAGAAAATAACCGAAAATAATCATCAGTGATATTTCCATCTGTAAAATTATATATAGTGAACCCATCCTTCATTTTCACAGTATCCTGCCTTGTTTATGCTAATTCCTGTACGTGTTCCCATTGAGGTATACATTCCTCTTCGGCGGGTAATAGCGCTTGTTATATTCCCCCTTTTCTGTGTAATGCTGTGCTAATCTCTCCAAGCATCTGACTGCTAGAAAATCCTGTTCCCCCTCCCCCATTTCACCATCCATATTCCAAGCCTCACCACTTCTAACCACTTCACTGTAAGTATTGAAATTCCTTCTTTCTTCGCCATAAGAAACATAATGTTTATTATTAATCAACTGTTTTGTAGGATATACTTGTTTACTTAAATAACTTTTCTGGTCCCTATCCAATTTATGTTTTTTTCTTCTGAAAAATGATATAACATCTCTTTTCCACCTTGTCCAGCACTTTGAAATACATTGCATTGTACTGAAAAAATAAAAATCAGATTTAATTTTGTTGTCCAAAACCTCTGTTTCCTTGGCTACCATATCCTTCTGCTTTTCATAATAAAACACTTTTTTTAAGCAAGCTCAGTCCTATTTCATCAAAAAATTGTACAAAATTATCCGCAATTTCCTCATTGTAAGTCACACCAAAGGGGAATTTAAACAGTCTTAACCCCTGTGGTATAATTTTTAAGCTAAAACACTGGTTCAAGTAGGCAATGTCCATTTGTAATGTTTTTAGTTTAAAAAGTCTCTTTTCAAGCCAATAAATCAAATCCTTAAGACAGCATGCCTCAAACACTTCACTTTCTTTAGCACACTCTGTTAAAACGACACCATTATCCAAAAAGATGAACTGTTTACTCAAAATACTTGAAAATTTAAAATTTGCATCCACTTGACATGGTCCCTCATCACCCCGCCTTCACAAGGTATCAAACTCGCCATTTACAACACTTGTACTATTACCAGCAAAATGTTTGTTATAATTGACAGTACCATGCACCAAACGACTGTCGCCAACTGTATTGGAGCAATTTAGCACTCCTTGTTGATTCAAACAAATGTCCTGGGGTAAAGAAGTAGAAAAAGTTGAAGAATTAGCTAAATTATGGCTCTGTATCTCTGAAGCCACAGTAGCTTCCTGCTGCAAACCCGGATTAACTCCCATGTGACCCGCACAACCAGTAGCATTACCGTTTGCTCTAAAATCACCATGTGGGTGATTTAAAGTAGAATTTGCCTGAGTACTCGTAAAACCATGGCTGTTAGGATGTATATGGGACTGTGAACCCATAAAAGACTGCCCAGCGGCTTGGCACGAAAAGTTTTCCTTCTGAGTGAAAAGCTCAATTAATTTGGTTAGCTCCCCTTTCAATTGAGAGACTTCCAACCTCAATTGTTTCACCTCCATATTGGCCTCTTCAGTAACATCCATCCTAGAAATATTAAAAACATCCAGAGTATCTATTAAGCCTAAAAAAGTGGATGGTAAGGTGTGCAAAACGTAAAACAAACACCAAAGTCACCACACCAATGTAGAACACACAGATGTCACTAAAATAACTTAAAAGACCATCCGTGTAATAAATGTACTCAGAAAATAAAATAAATCAGTAATTTATTGGTATTTAGCGCTTTCATCTCCTGTAAGAGACTTCATCAGAATACAACTTCCTACATAGAATAATCCATTTAAATAAATCCAGTTAATGACATCATAATTGAACCTCATTAGTCCCAGGAACTTTTACAAAACATTAAAGGAACAATATCTAAAATATTAAATACAATGAACAAGCCCTACTAAAATTTAATACACATATTCTCATATAAATATCAAACCCACACATAATAATGATGACACACATATCATTATTATGGATTTATTTAAATGGATTATTCTATGTAGGAAGTTGTATTCTGATGAAGTCTCTTACAGGAGATGAAAGCGCTAAATACCAATAAATTACTGAAGTTTTATTTTATTTTCTGACTACATTTATTATACGGACAATCCACAGACTTGTTAAGGGTGAAACTTAAAAATTTGATGGAATTACTGATATAGTTAAAAAAATGCACCTAGTCTACAATCACTGTCCACCAGGAAATAACTATATAATCTAGAAAATGTCTGTATATGGTTCAACTACTGTGAAAACTGGAATTGAATACATAATTATTTTCCCAATATGCTAGAACAGTGTTAGCAAACATGGGGGTGCAAGCAGCCTCCATTGCTACTACTTTTTTTTGTTTAAAAATGGACCCTCAAACCATATAAAATTGTTGTCTAGGATGATTTCTGTAAGGGTTGTTACTACCCCAATAGTACCATTGCTAAGCATACTATTCTGAATAAGATATTGTGAACCATTCCATCCCACAGTTCTGGAATAACTGAAAATAAGTCCTTTATGTCGGTCTAAAATAACTAAAATAAGGTCCTCCACTAAACAATCCTTTTGGATTTTCCTAAGAAAACCCACAAGTCTTTAAGTATATACACTTCATTATTCAATATGCCTTTTTACTTTAGGTCAATAAATGTGGCTAATGCTTGAGTTTTTGAGCCTTTGGCATCTACAGTGGGAAGCAAAGGGGATCTGTGATGTCTTTGTGGATTTTCAGTATATGAAAATGGATGTAATCGAGGAAAATCATTCCTAAGAAAATTATATTCAGTTTTTGTAATCTGCCCCTGCATTAATAAATTGTATATAACATTGTCAATCATGCAGTATGCATATTCAATTGGTTCCTGGATACCTTCTAATATATTTTGGAAAACAGCATTCTTTACATTCTACAGCTGTAATCTGTAATATCCATCACCACTAGCTCCACTCCCTTGTCAGGTTTCATGCATATCAAGTTATTACCATATATTTCATTTCATTATTATTAATATTACTTGTTGACACATCTTTATTGTCCTTGAATACATTTCTCATGTCATGTTCACATAGCTTCTCAAATAGCAAAATGGTGGGGTGCAGGGGGATTAAATAAAATTGGTCTTTGAAAAATGTCATGTCCTCCTTCCTTCCTATCAGCATCACCAAACCAAGTATTAAAATTCAGTTTCTTCATAAACAGTTTCTAGTCATTCGTTTTAACTAAATTCCCTCTTTTAGAAGGTACAAAGGTCATCCCATTTTCAAATAAAGAGGCATACCTGGTTGTAATAAAAAGGAACTGAAATTGCATATTTTAAAGTCATTTTGTGATTTGTTACTTTTATTGGCAATCATAGGGATAGCTATTGTTTGCCCTCCCCCTCCTCTTCCTCTGTTGTGGTGATAAATTCCATGGTTGATGTACCTGGTAGTTGTTTAAATGGGAGGTATGTCCCTCTGAACTAGTTCATTTTCTCTGATTCATTAGTCTCCCTGACCTCCTAGGTGGTGGGGAACCTAAAGGGATCTCAGCAGTCTCAATGCAATACATGTCATCGTGTGGTTGAATGTCATCCATATAAATGGAGGTCCCCATACTCCTGGGGTCATTGAATAGGCTTTTTTATGCTCACAGTCTGCCTTGTCATGTAGCAACTTCTTTTGTTTTCTTCTCTTATTATCATTTAATGCTGTATAAACAGACTTAAAAATGTTGTTATGGTCATTTTATGGTTTTCAAAAAACAAATCTTTAGAGAATATAAGATCTAGTTGAGTAATATCGACCACCAATTTACCCATGTTTAATTATTATATACTAGAGTTTCCATGAGTTCACAACCTTGATGATCAAATAGGGCAAAAAGGTTGTGATGCAAAGGCAAGCCTTCAGTAAGGCCAGTGGGAAACTTCTAAGATCCCAAATCCTTAGATACTATTTCCATTTTTATACTCTCACAGAAATAGCAGTTCTCAGCTTGTAGCTTGTGATATTTAGTGACCTTATTTTCAAACATTTTAAGCTGCTTCACCAAAGTAAGAGCGGACCCACCATAATCACTGCCACTCTTCCCAGATTCAATGGACTTGTTAAACCATTCAGTTAATAACATGTTAGTTTTACCTACTTTACTCCCAAAACCATGGGAGACATTGTGAGAAGGACTCTCAGTCTGTGGGTTGAGTGGTAGTTCAGTTATTGATCATATCACAGGATCTTTCTGTCCACATGACAGCCCATTGGTGGAAAATTAATAATTTGCTGAAAGACCTCCATTAGAAACAGATATATTGACTTTGTCACAAACATCCTTAAATCTTTGAGACAGAAGCTTCAAAAGCTGTGTAAGGTTTCCCATAGTAAATTCTAACCATTTTTAAGAAACATATTACTTGTAAATTCATAAGCATCTCAATCCTTTTTCTACAGTATTAACCTGTGACTATATATTCCTATGACTAGCAAAACTATATACTCTTTAAAAAGGCATGTCATTTACATTTAATATGAAATTCTCCATTTCCACTATTCTATATTTGGTCTTACATTTTATAAATATATTTCTACTATGCAAAAATGTAATATTTATTTATCAAAATTGAAAGTTTGGGCCAGAATTTGAAGTTTACTCTTAATATTATTGTATCAATATTTTTGTCAAGCTCCTATTGTGATAGATTAATAAATTCAGTAAGTGTGTCCTTCTTGTAATTGTTTTTCTTGCTATAGCTAGTAAACATCATAGGAATGAAAACCAATCTTTTTAAATACAAACTGGCATTGGTACATTAGATAAAAAGTACAGTTTTGTACCTACCATAAATGTAGATGTTCGAAGATCCACATTGCTGCAGTCCTTACACTTGGGTAGTCCGCTGTCCTCGGTCGGCCCGAATATCAAAGTATAAGGCTGACGTCGGTCAAGGCGCATTTGACTGACATCAGGACGTCAGGGTACAAATGCGCATGACCGACATCATATCCTCAGTCTTTTCTTGCCCCAGATGTCAGAAGACCCTAAAAATAAAGGTCAAAACCAAAAGACAGCAAACAACCAACCCACCACCCTTGCACTAACTATATGTACAATATATACAAAATACACAATATGTACAACCCAACCCACACAACCACCTCTAACTACAGAGGGGAAGGAGGGAGGGTAAATTGGACTGCAGCAATGTGGATCTTCGAACATCTACATTTATGGTAGGTACAAAACTGTACTATGTTCTTCATCTCACATTGCTGCAGTCCTTACACTTGGGTAGAATCCCAAAGCAGAGGTAAGGGAGGATGGCTAACTACAAGGAAGCAGGAGCTGCCAAGATGCCCTGCAAAACAGCAGTGGCAAAACCAGCCCTGGATTTAGAGTAAAGTGGCAGGTGATAATGCCTAGAGAAAGTATGCACTGAACTCCAAGTAGCTGCCTCCAAAATATCCTTGGTTGCCACTCCCCTCAAAAAAGCTGTTGAAGTGGCAGTAGCCCTAGTGGAATGAGGCCTAATCCCAGCTGGAATCTCCTTGCCATGATGGGAATAACAGAAAGCAATGCAAAACCCAATCCACTTAGAAATAGTTTGTTTTGACACAGGCTTGCCCTGAGAACTTAAAGCAAAAGAAACAAACAACTGCTGAGACTGCCTGAACCCTTTAGTTCTGTCCAAATAATATCGCAACTGCCTGTGTACATCTAAAGTGTGCAAAATCTGTTCCCCTTTATTTTGAGGATTTGCATAAAAAGTAGGCAAATGAATAGTTTGGTTTAAAGCCACACTAGAAACCACCTTAGGCATAAAGGAAGGATTAGTACGTAATGATACCCTATCCTTATGGAAAATCAAGAAAGGCTCAACCGCCATAAGGGCCTGCAATTCAGAAACCCTTCTTGCAGAAGTAATTGCCAACAAAAAAGCAGTCTTCCATGACAAATATTTCAACTCAGAAGTAGCTGTAGGCTCAAAAGGTTGTAGAGTGAGTTTCTCCAACACAAAATTGAGATCCCAAGCAGGAGTAGGAGCTCTTCGTGGGGGTCTTATATTCTTTGCCCCTCTAAGAAATTGCTTGAACAAAGGATGAGAAAACAATGGTGGGTCACAATCATAGTGAGCCGAAATTGCTGCAGCATGAACCTTAATAGAAGAGAAAGACAAACCTTTGTCCAATAACTCAGTAAGATATTGAAGAGCCACACTCAAATTAGGCTCAGAAACATCAAAATCTTTTGCTGCACTCCAAAATAAAAATCTCTTCCATTTATCTGCGTACACTTTCCTTGTACTAGGCCTTCTAGCTTCCAAAATCACATTCAAAACTTGTTGTGGAAGTTGAGACCCTTTATATTTCAAAACAGAATATGCCAGGCTGTTAGGTGAAGAGAGTGAAGTTTGACATTGAGCAAATGGCTGTCCTCCTGTGACAACAGGTGTGGAATCGAAGGCAAAGGCCATGGAGGCTACCGCACCAGACTTCTCAGTAATGGGTACCAGTGCTGTCGAGGCCAATCTGGAGCTATTAAAATCATCCTTGGCTTGTCCTGTCTGACCTTTAGAAGTACCTTTGGGAAGAGAGGTAGAGGTGGAAAGGCATACACATGAAGATTGCTCCAATTGAAAGAAAGAGCATCCACTTTCCAAGCTGTGGGATGAAACCTTTTTGTGCAAAACTTTGGCAGCTGATGGTTTAGTGGAGAAGCGAACAGATCTATGTCTGGAGTTCCCCATGACACTGTCAATTTCTGAAACACATGAGGATCCAATTTCCACTCGTGGGGATCCATAATTCGTCTGCTCAACACATCTGCTAAGGAGTTCTGTGCTCCTGGCAGAAACCTTGCCTGAAGATTGAGTTGTAACTTGAGAGCAGTCTCCCACAAAATCATTGCCTGCCTGCATAGAGGATAAGAATGCGTTCCCCCCTGCTTGTTGATGTACCACATGACAGTTGTGTTGTCTGTTAGAATCAACACCTGCCCTGGAAGAAGTAAATCCTTGAAAGCTATTAATGCAAACTGGACTGCTAACATCTCCTTTAGATTGATATGTAGATGCTGTAGTCTGGCAGGCCACTTGTCTTGTATCCACTTTCCATTTAGATGAGCTCCCCAAGCTTTGTCTGAGGCATCTGTCGTTAAAATCTGACTCGCCTCTGGCCGGGTCACAGAGAGTCCCTTGTTTAGGTGACATTCCTGAGCCCACCACAAAAATTCCTTTTGAATGCAAGGTATTATTTGAATGACAGTGTCTAGATCCTGGCAGTGCTGTGTCCATACAGTTTTGAGATACCATTGTAGCTTCCTCATATGCAGTTTGGCATTGGGAAGCACCAGAATACAAGATGCCATGAACCCTAAGGCTTGAAGGACTGTCCTTGCAGTCAGCCCGGACTGATGAGATAGC
Organism: Protopterus annectens; assembly: GCF_019279795.1. Classification (NCBI taxonomy): domain Eukaryota; kingdom Metazoa; phylum Chordata; order Ceratodontiformes; family Protopteridae; genus Protopterus; species Protopterus annectens. The sequence continues at coordinate 173,040,581 of NC_056739.1, forward strand.
TGATGGAAGTAAAGGGATAGACTCTTTTGTTTGTCCGGGGTTAAAAGGCCATCTGGGATGCTGTATTCAGTCTCACACCCAGAAAGCACATGTCTTGAGAGGGTACTAGACTGGACTTTATTTCGTTCACAGAATACCCTAGGCATCTTAGCACTGCTATCACATATTCCAAATGACGAAGAAGCTCTTCCCTTCCTTGAGCCAGAATCAGGCAGTCGTCCAAATAAGGATAGATCTGTATTCCTTTCAGCCTGAAGAAAGCTATCACTGGAGCCAGAACTTTTGTGAACACTCTGGGCAGTAGATAAGCCAAAGGGCAATGCAGAGAACTGATAGTGAAAAGTCCCAGCTCGAAAACGCAGATACTTCCTGCAACTCAGTCTGATAGGAACATGAAGGTAAGCCTCCTTGAGATCCAAAGTTACCATCCAATGATCTTTGCCCAGCAGAGGCAAAAGCTGTTGTAACGTCAACATTTTGAACTTGGGAATGTCCAGATAAGTGTTGAGGATAGATAGATCCAAAATTGGTCTCCACGTGTTCCCCTTCTTTGGTACTAGGAACAGGCGAGAATAAAATCCTAGGCCCACTTCTGGCATAGGGACCGGCTGTATGGCCCCTAGTTGAAGTAACAGAGAAATTTGCTTGTGAGCCTCTATTCTTTGTTGAGGAGGAACGTCTGGCATGCCCCTGAACGGAGGCAAGGTATGGAAATAAAACCTGTAACCTCGGTGTATGATATCCAATACCCATTTGTCTTGGGTAATTAAACTCCAATTTTCTTTGAAAAGTGCCAACCTTCCTCCCAAAGGTGCTGCCAGACGAGAAGGCTCTGGCAGCTGAAAAGGTAGGTCATTGGGTCTGTTTACGAAAGGACTGACCCCTGCCCTCACCTGAAGACTGTGCAGGAGAACTCCCTGTTCTAGGCCTGAAAGAGCCCTGAGCTCTGCCCCTACCACGTCTAGATCTACCCCTAGACTGGGAATCATAAGAAGGATACGTCCACCCTTTAGCAGGCCAATTTCTGCTAAACTTTGGAGGCTGAACCTGCAAAAAATCTTTAACAGTCTGCATAGACTTTGCTTTGTCTTCCATTTTCTTTAAAACTGCCTCAACAGGAGGACCAAACAACACGTCAGATTGTAAAGGAGCATCTAAAATCCTTGTTTTAACATGTTCAGACAAATTTTGATCCCTTAGCCAGGCGTGCCTTTCGAAGAACTGACCCAGTGGCAGCCACCCTGGACGAGGCCTGTACAGCATCAAAACCACATTGCAAAGAATGCTTACCCACCTGTTCAGAAACATGCACTAAATCTTGCAACTCTTTACAATCAATACCTACTGCCAAAGCATCAACCTTAGACTTTAATTGTGAAAGGAGATAGTTTTGGTATTTCAACATGTGAAACTGGCAATTCAAAGCCCTCATAGCAAGAGTGGAAGAAGTATAAATTTTCTTTCCCCATCTATCCAAGGCCCTAGCCTCTTTGTCTGCAGGAACCGGATTCTTAACAACAGAAGCCTTAACACCTTTAGGCCCCTGGCTAACAGTTTCTGGGTCTGCCCTAGGACTCTTGAAAAGATACTTATGAGCTTCAGGCACCCTGTAATACCTATCCGGCTTAACCGGAGCAGGAGGCAAAGAATCAGGATTAAGGGAAGCCTCTGTAAAAACATCTTCCACTACATCCAAAACAGGAGGTATAGCCAAAGGCCTATGCTGGGGTAAAAACAAAAATTCCCTAAGCCTTTTCCTGGAATCAGAGAAGTCCTGACCTTCCCACTTAAAATGCTCCCTCATGGAATGAAGAGTTTCTGAAAAAGAAAAATCCTCAGGAGGAGAAGCAGAAGGAGTAGAATCATCCACATCAGAATCAGAATAAGGAGAGTACTCCTGCAAGTCTTCAGCCGAAGACTCTGACACATCTGAAGCCTGCTCAAAACCCCCCAGCTCAGGCTCCACCCTAGGCCTCTTATCAGGAGGGGGCATAGAACCCCTAATCAAAGTAATTAAATCTTCTGCCATTTTAAGCATATGCTTCTTGGGCACAGTACCTGAAGAGCTAGGGGTAACACCAACTGAAGCTAAACCTGGCCTGCCCCTGGGAGTAGCCTTAGAAACAGGAGAGGAGGGCCTAGCCACCCTTGGAAGGGAGGGGAGTATAGTAACCTGAGAAGCCCCCTCAGCTTGACTTGCCTCCTGAGAGGCCACATCTTGCAATACTAAAGTCTCACCCTGGGAACACAAAGAAACCTCCGGTGGAGCCACCGGCTCCACCGACACCTCTAAAGAACCGACGTCCGGTACAGATGGTTCTTCCAGTCTAGGCTTAACTGCTTTGTCCTTGCGCTTCTTTGTAGAAGCGGGCGTCGGAGCATCCGACGGCATGTTATAATTGCACCGCTTCCCAAAGACTAACCTAGCACAATCCAATCTCCTCTTTATAGTGCGTTTATTAAATCTAGCACAAGAGCGACAGCCAACAACGTCGTGCTCAGGCCCTAAGCAAGGAATACACAAAGTATGATAATCTCTATGCGTTATCTGTTTCCCACAAGAAATGCAATTATTGACTTTTTCTGACATCCGGTAAATCACTGAGGCAAGAAAAAACTAAAATATTCCCCAACGGGGTACTTAGCCAACTTTGAACTCGGTCTGAAACTTCGAAATCGAAAAATCTCAGAACGCCAACCGGCACTTGCAATGCTGCTTCTGCATCGGACCATGCGGCAAAAAAGACTGAGGATATGACGTCGGTCATGCGCATTTGTTCCCTGACGTCCTGATGTCAGTCAAATGCGCCTTGACCGACGTCAGCCTTATACTTTGATATTCGGGCCGACCGAGGACAGCGGACTACCCAAGTGTAAGGACTGCAGCAATGTGAGATGAAGAACATCTAATGTTTCTGTGAGAATAAAACTATTCATCCATAAAGCTTGACAAAAGATTTGGAATATTTCCTAAAAGTTATTTAAATATGTGTGGTAATGAATTTTATGTTTCCAGTTTACTCTGTTTTTTACATTACATATCCAAAAAAATGTTATTTGTTTTCAATGCCTTTATTTTATCAAGGATATAAAATGTGCAGCATATAACTAACATGTTCCAGAATGGCAGATTTGTTTTTGCTACTGATTCTGTTGTTAACCATTTGTCATTGATTGTATGTCCATAGTCTGTATGTTGGAAAATAAGTCTCCAGACTGATTCTTGAACTTCTGTTTTATATTATATTAATATTTTATATAAATATGAGAGTAGTGATTTATTTTATCAATTATATATATATGAATATATATTACATAGTATATATTTCAGAATTGTCCATAGTCTGTTTGCTTTATTGTTTTCAAGTCCTTGGGTGTTACTCATGATATGTTATCTTATGCTTTGAGTGGTTAACCATTCTTTTTCGCTTTAATTTGAAGTTGTTAGTTATATCTTTAAGTGTTTTAATCATGTGTTTCGAAAACAACCATGCAATCTAGAAAGTTTTTCTTTTCCTCAGTTCATTTTTTTCTTTATTCTAGCATTCAAATAATATAATTGTCACAAGCAATAAATACATTGTGAAGAAGCAATATTTAATTTGCTATATTTATCTATTTTAATATGTTTCTAATGTACTGTGAAGCTGTGAATTAGTCGGTGTGTAAATACTGAACTGGATTCAAAGATTGATAGATTCATACCATTAATCAGTTTGGTTAATATGATCTGAAAAAAAAAAACTTAATTTATCCATATACCCATGTCCTGAAATTAATCCACAGTTTCAATCACTGTGTGCTATATTAAATATTCACTTTCAATCTATATTTCCCAAATATCACTTGCTTTGTTTTGATGTATATAATCAGCATATTATTTTCCAATCTGTAGTAATCATTGCTGCTGAACATGCATTGTAAATAACCTCCTTACTAATAATATAGAATCAATATTATTCCAGTCTGTTTCTCATAAATTTAAGTCCCCAGCTGCTATTGCAAGGTCTGATGTATCCTGTCAACATTTTCTATGAATTTATAGCTGACTTGGTACCTTCAGTTGGTTAAGGTTTGCCTGACTACAATCAATTCCTTTCTTCCAATAAACAGTGAAAATCACAAGTTAAAATAAAATATAAATCAAAATTTATCTACGCAAGCAGTTGCAGAATAAATCATAAAACACTGAATGGTTCCAAATGAGTCTGCATGAATATATAGCTGACTAGCTCCCTCAGGAGGGATGCAGTTTGTCTGTATACAGTCTGCTTCTCTTCCAAGGAGTGAAGAGCAGAAGTAAAAATAAAATATAACTCAAAATAAATCTTCTTCTACCAAACAGTTTCATAATACATCAGAAAACAACACTGGATGGTTTCATATAAGCTCTAGTGTCCTGTCCACAATCTGTATGAACTTATGAGTGACTAGGCCCATTGTGAGGGCTAGAGTTTCCCTGTAATGAACAGTAACAATCAGAAGTAAAAAAATAAAATCTAAATTGAAATAAATCTTCTCCTACAAGTGGTTATAAATAAATCACAAAACAACACTAAGTGGCTTCAAATAAGCTGTATTTGCTGAGGAAAATTCAAAATTTTAGTTCCAGGGTTTGTGGAACTATTTGTTTTTGTGGAGGCATGGGCGATCTTGGAGGCTTGGCTCCTTAACAGCATGGAATGCTAGACATAAATCACCATGCAAAATAAATCCAAGAACTTGATGTAGGAGTAGAACTTCTGGGCTTCTAATCTTTCGTCCTCAAAGGGTGCTTCCTGTTAGACCACTGGCACTGCTTTACTGTACATCTTACGTGAGTATAGGTTGTTTTTTTTTTGGACATTGCTGTTGTTATTCACTTCATTCAAGACTGGATAAAGTAGCTAGTTTTAATAACCACATTTTGTTTTTGGTTATTTCTAAATTTTATTTAATATTTTGGTTTTCTTGTGACTGAATAAGTTTATGTGTAGGCCCTACAAATGTACACAAGATTTGTCTAACAATGTATTATCACTTAAGAAGTAGAAGCTAACACATATGTATCTTTACCTCGTAACTGTATTCCTTATTTTCCCTTCTCCTAATGTGGTGCTTGTATGCAATTCTGGGTCTCAATATATATTTTATTTTTTTTAATTTTTTAATTAGGATACATGCAGTTTCTTTGGTTTTGTGTATTATCTTAGGTACTAAAATCATCTTTACTGAGAATAGTCTGTCTTAAAATGTTAAGACTATTTTGTTCCAATTAGATATTAGCTTGTTAAGGGTTTCAATAATAGTGTTTTGATCTTCAGGTGTCAGTACTGGCATATAAACGGATAATCTTATGGGATACATAGATATAATATGTTTATATTTAATAATGATATTGGCCTATATGAGGAACATTTAATCAGATTCTTATCTTGTTTTAATACAAGTATGATTAATGAATATTTCACAATGAAGGCACATGATTGTTGTTTTGGATATTAAATAGTTATGTATTCACAACAACGTCCCATCTGCATTGTCCATTTTCATTCTTCCTCAACAAATGGGTTTGGATCCAGCCCTTAGATCCAACTTGGCCAATTTTTACAGCTTGTAGATACTGAAGACTGTTGAGCTCCTACCTTACCCATAATGCCCTAGTCCCCTACCATACCTCAGATCTTGTTTGGTGAACTATCAGTTTATTAGTAACCAAAGTATATGAGAAAAACAGTATATAGAGCACACAGGCAGGACCACTGGTTCCTTTAGCATCTTCTCATCCTTCCAGAAGTAAAAAAAGAAAGGTAGGAGGTTGGAGTGAGAGGAGTTGAGAAAGAATGAAAATGGACAACACAAATAGAACATTATGGTGAGTACATAACTTCTTTATCTAATGTTCGTTCCTCAACAAATGGGACAGAGTCCCCAGCTACATAAATCCCAGAAGGACTGTAAGGAAGAAAATTCCTTAGCACTGCTGAGGCAAAGGCTGCACTTCACCTAGAGACCAGACCCAGTTTGTAATGAGCAATTAATGTATAAGGATTAGCCCAAGTTGCAGTAGCACAAATATCATCCATGGAAGATCTGGATAAAAATACTGACAAAGTTGCCACAGACCTGGTGGAATGAGCTTTTGAAGGTGTTGGTAAAGACAAGCATAGTACCTGAAGTTGTTAATCTTCCTATTCATCACTGATGTGTTCGGTTCTGAGCCCTCGGAACCGAGTCAGCCTAATACCAAGCTCGCATACACCAAAAACTCTTGAGCTAAGCTGCTACCCTCAATGCCTTTCTCCAAGTTACCCCAGATCTTGTTTGCCATGCAGCCATATAGCAGCGTTTCACTGAGCTCTCCAGCTAAGTGTTGTAATTTTTCAAAATTTACTATATTTTGTAAGTTTTTTCTCCCTTGTTTGGATTGTTGAATCGATATATCTAGTATGTCTGAAAAGAAAGGGACTTCGGGGTTTAAGCATTGCACTTCCAGCAATGGTAAACTCCCCAATAGCGACCTGCATGATGATTGTGTATATTGTCTGGGGGGTTTCTCACTTACCTGTGAAAACTTCCTGTCAGATTTGTGTCAGTTTCAGTCAGCGGACGTTGAGTGAAAGAAAAAAATAAACCTATTTCGAAAGTCCTGCTTTCTTCACCCTTTTCTGAGGCTCTTTCTGCGTCGGAGGTCACAACCCCTCCATCAGAAAACATCCTCATTCTGACCCCTCTTCACCGGCTGCTGATAAGGGCAAGCCTTATAAGCATAAGGCCCACAAGTCTTCCACGGAGCACAAGATCACCACTTCAGCTCCAACCACCTCAGTTCTGAGTTCTGCTCCAGTGGTCTCTGCAGACATTTCGAGGGCTTCCACATCAGCTGCCCTCAGCACCGACTGCTATGGTTCCAAGTGTGATTTTGGCTCCAGCCTTATTGCCTGCTATTACCTCTGCACCGATGTTACCCATCTCCATTTTGAGATTGGTACCGACCACTTCTTCAGAGCCGATAATGACTTCTACTCCAGCTATTCCCTTGGCTCGGAACCCTTTCTTGGCACCGATAGCCCCACCTTTTGCCTGTTTCGAAACTGGAATTCTTGAGGCTGACTTTTCCTACACCACAGACCCAGTATTCCCCATCTTTGGATCTGTTTTCAGGACAAGCCTTTAGCCCCTTTTTGGACCGACCTGACTCCCCCTCAGGAGTGTCGGTAAGGTCCACCAGGAGTCTATCTGAACTAGATATGGTGTGCCTGTTCAATCAGCTGCTAACAGCCAGAGGGATTACAAATTTTCCTAAAACTCATCCCACTCCGGGAGTCCATTGCCCCCACGACTCTCACGTATTCTCCTCCCTTGGACCCTTTGGATCTGAGGCCCATAGCTCCAACGTCTTTGGGGAGAATCCTCTCCTTGGCACTGACAGTGACCTTCTCTAAGGCTCCGAGGTTTCTTTGGGTTTCATTTCCTTCAGAACCACCCCTTCTTCAATCTCATGCTTGGGTGATGGAACCCCCGGCTCCAGGTATGGTTGCAGTTGTTTCATCAGTTTCGTCTTCGGATCTGGGGGTGACACCTGTCCCGGTTTTGCTTGAGGCTCTGTCCCCGGGAGTGGGCCGCGTGGAGCAGTGTGTGACCCTGGTTCTGAAATTGCCTTCCTTGGTTCCGGGCTCCCATTCCTCTTCGGGCAGGCCTGCCTTCCGGGGTGATGGAGAGGGTACTTGCTTCTGGAAGTGCTCCTCCTATGTCAGACATTCCTCCTGCTACTTCAGAGCTGCAGCTGTCACAGGTCACCTCCCCAGGAGAGCGCAAACCTCAGGAAACCCATGTACAGGGTAACCTCCTTTCTGAGTCTTCTTCAGATGCTCCCACTGAAGAACTGCCTCGGAAATGGACATGTAAGAGGAAACACATGGAGTCACTGGAGGAGTCCCTCACTGAGGATATGGACTATGATGATGGGGAAGGGTCCCCATGGTCACCCTCCTTTGGAGACATCCTGGAAATCTTGAGTCAGAGGGGTGACTGGATGCCCTTCAACCCTTCCTCAGAGGAATCCGTATTCCTGCAGGCCTTCTGCTCTCGGCCTTCTACTTCTTGGGTGACCCCCCCCCTGCCGATGAGTTAGTCCAGCTCATCGTGCAGCGGGCATGGAAGAACCCTAATACCATTGAGGCCATTCCCCAGAGACCAGACAAGATCATTTCTTCTCCAGAGGAACAGCCCCACTGATCTAGAGGCTTACCAGTGGACGCTATGGTGGTGTCGGCTGCCACAAAAAAGGACCTTGCAGAGGAAAGTCCTACTGTCCATCCACCCAACAGAGAGTCCCGGGGGGTGGACAGATTAGGGAAGTGAATTTTTGTTTCAGTGACCTTTGCTGTCAGGTCTCTGAATTATTTGGCACATTTTACGAGGCTCCAAAGAGATCTCATCTCTGAACTCTCTGGAACCCTCGTGGGTCAAGTTTCTGATGGGGCACGTGATAAAGTTGCTTCTCAGCTTGCTACCCTACAGTCGATCTCCAACTTGTCCATGAGGTTGCTGTCCCACGCAACTGAAGGGACTTACAGCTGCGGTTGCAGGTGTAGTTATGAGATGCCACGCCTGGATGCGCATTTGTGACCTTGCAGACTCCTTCAAGTTTTCCTTCTTGAATGCCCCTATTGAACCATCCGCTTTTTTCGGTTCTAAAGTGAAGGATACATTAGCCACGTGCAAACAGGATAGAAAAACATTGTCTGCCATTGGCCTACATTTTTCCAAACCTCAGCGCTCTTTCTCCAGGAACCAGAGGAGTGGAAAGATATGTCACAAAAAATCTCAAGGTCCTTTCCATAGTACACAAGGTGAGAATTCACCCAGAGGCAGAGGGGGTTCCAATAATGGAAGACACCCCTTTAGGGGCAGAGGGGGTCCCCAATATCAGGAGTCCAGGGATTCTTTCTCTGAATGACCTTATCAGTGCTCCTGAAGTACTGCCCAATTGCTTTCCTCTGGAAGCAGTCAGGGCTAATTTTTCTCTGCACCAAGCTGCCTGGCACTCTATTATAAATGATCAGTGGGTGCAGAGAATAATTTCCAGAGGTTATTACATCCCTCTAATCTCTTACCCAAGACCTCCAAAATACCTTCCCTATGTTCCACCCAGTCAAAGGTAAGAAGCAGCTTCAGAAATAAGAAAGCTGTGTCTAAAACGAGTCAACCAACAAGTCCCCCCAGACCATTGCGGATCCGGTTTCTACTCAAGATTCTTTTTGGTGCCAAAAAAGACTGGAAACTGGAGGCCCATTTTGGATCTCAGACAACTAAACAAATCAGTAGTTCAGACCAAATTCCGCATGGTCACGATACAATCCATTCTCCCATTTCTTCGAGAGAGTGTGTGGATGTGCTCGATGGATCTCCGGGATGCGTATTACCACATCAAAATGGACAAGTGCTCCAGGAGTCTCCTTTGATTCCGGCTGGGAGCCAATCATTACCAATTCAGAGCCCTGCCATTTGGTCTTTCGACGGCCCCCAGAGTGTTCATCAAATGCCTAGCAGTGGTAACAGCTCATCTGAGACTTCAGGGATTCCAGGTGTTTCCATATCTAGATGATTGGCTCCTCTCCGCCCCCACCAAGCACCTACTGGTCATGGCCCTCCGCTACACTCTAGCACTGCGGAGTTTCTAGGCATCACAATCCACTGGGAAAAATCCAACTTTCATCCTACCCAACAATTGGAATTTATAGGAGCAGTATACAATACTCAAACCAGCCAAGTCTCTCTCCCTCCTCACAGACTTCAGAGATTAAGATTACAAGTACAAGTGATACTCTGTCGAAGGAAGGTGTCTGTAAGGGAAGTTCTATAGGCTCTGGGGTCGATGGCAGCAGCCATCCCGATTGTCCCCCTGGCAAGATTGCATATGAGACTATTACAATGGCTCTTTTTGTCCCAGTGGATATCCAATCTTCATCCTCTAAACTCACAGATCTTCATCACCAATTCCTACAAACGATCTCCTCTGGTGGATGAGAACAGACAAAAATCTTTGGTGCCGCCCCTTTCAGACTCCCCAACCCAATGCTACGGTGACCACAGATGCTTCCCTGATAGGTTGAGGGCCACTTCCAGGGAAAGACAGTCCAAGGCATATGGTCCAGCTTGGAGGTCAACTTGCATATCAATGTCCTGGAGTTAAGAGCGGTGCTGTTAGCAGTGCAGGCACTTCATCCACTCCTTCCATCGGGAACGATTGCAATCCAGTCGGACAATATGTCTGTCGTCTGGTACATAAACAGGGAGGGACCAAATCCTACCCCCTATGTCGTGAGGACATGAGTATTTGGCATTGGATGATAGCTTCCAACCGCTTTCTAATTGCAATGCATATCCCGGGGAGCTCCGTGATTGCAGACAGGCTGAGCAGATGCATCCTCCGTCCATACGAGTCGTCTCTCAACCTGAACGTGACGGCAGAAATCTTCAGCTGCTGGGGCCAGCCTTGCTGCAATCTTTCTGCTTCCCCTTCAAACAAAAAATGCAGCAACTACTTTGTCCTCTTTCCCCCAGACGGGGAATCACAGAGAGACATTTTGACTCACGATTGGCCCGCGGGTCTTCTCTATGCTTATCCTCCAATACCTTTGATATCCCTTTTTCTAAAGAAAGCAATCTGGTTGAGATGCAAAGTAATCTTCATTGCCCCTTTCTGGCCTCGACAAGTGTGGTTTTCCTTCCTCTGACCTCACCTATTACAACCTCCTTGGATCCTGGACACTCGTCAGGACCTGATATCTCATCCACAAAGGCTGACTCCCCCAAATCTGTCCACTCTCAAGCTGACAGCTTGGTTTCTCCACTTCCATTAGTCACCAGGCAGGAAACCCTCTCCTCACCTGTCCGCGATATTATTCTGGCCTCCCATAAACATCAACCAGAAAACTCTACAGAGACAAGTGGAAAAAATGTTCTATCTAGTCTAATAATCAGATACTAGATCCTTTTTCAACTCCTACAGCTGGTATACTCCAGTATCTTTCTGAGTTGTTTGACAATGGGGCATTAGCTTCTACTATTCATAATGGTTCGGATGGCGTACCTCTTATTTCCACCCAACTTTGCAAGACCTTTCTCAAGGGAGTTTTCCCTAGCAGACCTCCTATCAGGCAACCTGTAGATACATGGAATCTCTCTTGGGTTCTACAGTCTCTCTCTCTCTACCCCCCTTTGAGCCTGCTGTGACATGTGATCTAAAATTCCTGTCATGGAAATCTTTGTTTTTGGTAGCGGTCACATCAGCCAGATGGATATCTGAGTTACAAGCCTTATGCATCAAGAGTCCGTATCTAATCTTCCATAAGGACAGAGTATCCCTTCATACTACTCCATCCTTTCTCCCTAAAGTGGTTTCCGACTTCTCTATTAACCAGTCCATTGAGCTCACTATGTTTTTCCCAAATTATTCCAACAACGGAGAATACTGCCTACATTCATTGGATGTACATAGACACCTATATTTCTACTTGAACAGGACTAAGTCCTTCCGCAAGTCGGACTAACTTTTCATTTCCTTTTCTGGCCCAAGAATGGGATATGCTGTATCAAAAGTTACTTTAACAAAATGGCTCAGAGACTGAATTACCTTTTGTACTCCCTTGTGAATGAATCTAAACCTGTTTAAATCAAAGCTCATTCAACTAGGGCCATCGCAACTTCGGTTTCCTTTCACTCCAGGGCTACATGGATGACATTTGTGCAGCAGCCATTTGGGATAAACCCCATACCTTCATCAAACATTACAAATTGGATTTGGTCTCCAGGGGAAGAGCGGCCTTCGGCTCAATGGTTCTCAGGAATGTTCTTCCTTAAGGGCCACCCAAGTTCTCCAAGTAGCTTGGGATTCTGTCCCATCAGTGATGGAGAGGAAGAAGATTAACAACTTCAGATAAAGAAGTTATGTCTTACTATAATGTTCCATCTGAACTGTTGATCTTCTTCCAGTCATCACACCCTCCCACCGTCCCCCACCAAAGGCTCCTGGTGGATCTTCTGGGTCCTTGTTGGTGTTTCAGGGTTTCTGCGCAGAAATGGCCTCTGTTTTCTTTTTTCTTCTATATGTTGCATGCAAACTCAATCTAAGGTAACTGGGAGAAGGGCATTGTGGGTAGCAGCTTAGCTCGAGAATTTTTGGTGTACACGAGCTTGGTATTAGGGCGACTCGATTCTGAGGGCTAGGAACCGAACCCATCAGTGATGACTGGAAGAAGATCAACAACTCAGACTGAACATTATGGTAAGACATAACTTATTTTTGTTGTATACAAGGGAAATGCAATCTGTTAGCCATCTGGCTAAGGTTACTTTGGAACTGACTTGCCCAGTTTCGAATCCAAAAAGGAGACAAATAATTGATCTGTTTTTCTGAAATTTTCTGTCCTATATAAATAGAAATCTAACAGTCTTTGAACAACCAACAAATGCAACATTTATTCAACATGTTTTGTGAAATGTGAAAAGAAAACTGGAAGGTTGAAAGATTAATTGATATTGGGTTTTGACACCACCTTTGGAAGGAAGAATGGGTTGGTTTGCAGAGATACCCTATCTTTATGAAAATCAAATAGGGAGGCTTACAGACTCTTCTAGCAGATGTAATAACTACTAAAAAGACAGTTTTCCAGGTACAAAAATTTTAGTCCACATTTTGCTGATAGTTCAAAGGGGGATTTAGTCAAAGCTTGTAAAACTAAATTCAAATCCTACAGCGGAGTTGGATCCTTAAAAGGGGTATAAGAAGATAGGTTCCCCTTATAAAGGCCTTACACAGTTTTGAAGATGCTAAGGAGGAATTGATTTTAACTGCATCAAAATTTGAAATAGCAGCTAGTTGTACTTGAGCTGGCCTCTTCATTAAAAATTGTAGCTAAAAATTCAAGAATTTTAGGTACTGGTACTGAAAACGGATCACTGTCATTTGACAAGCCCAAAAGACAAATCTTTTCCATTTACCTCTGTAAATCTTTATAGTGGAAGCTTTATGGAAGGACAAAAGAATGTGATGTACAGTGGAGGAGGCCCTGGGTTGTGCAGCTGTCAATAGAATTGGAGAAACAATGCGGTCAACTTTTGGCCTGGAATATCCGAGTGTATCATGTCTTTTGGGTTAGACAACAGGTCTGGAACTGAATCCAGAATCCATGGTGGGTGAAGAAGATGAGACCAAAGGAAGGGAAACCAAATCTGAAGAGGCCAATAAGAGGCAAGGAGGATGACTGTGCTCTTCAATCAAGATGCTTTCTGAAGAAACATAGGGATTAGAGGAGACCAGGGGGCCATCATGGAGAAGAGCATCTCTCAGTGATTCCCCTGGTGGGGAGGGGGGGATCAGGGCAAAGAACCTGCTGCATTTGGTGTTAAGGGGAGATGAAGAGAGATCACAGCAAGGTAGTCTCCATTTATGGAATATTTTTTCTGCAACTCTCATGTTGAGTGACCACTCATGAGGCATCAAAATGGACTAGCTTAACTTGTCTAGTATCTTGTTGGATTTCGGTGGAATCGTACCAGTTTATTCCAAGTCCAAAAGCACAAAGACACACAATATCACAGCAACATGAATGCAAATTAATATCCACAAGCGTTTTCGTCTTGTATTAAAGACTTCATCAGATAAATGATAAATCCATTAGTGACCTGTTATATATAGTTCCATTAATTAAATAATCAACTAATCAAATAAAATCAATTAAAAACACTTAAAACAAAATTCACATTAATTACTGTTGTAAAAACATTCAGTATATATATATAAGTTATAAATTCCACTAAAAAATTAATTGCAGATTATGTATAAGTAAGTACCCTATTACAATTTTAAGAATTCATTTAATATGTTAAAAAATATATAATAAGAAATAAAAAAATGAATTTCATTCTGCATCTAATGCCATTGTCTCTCAATTGATTACTGCCATCTCATGGCAAATCTAGGTAGTGCCTGTTTCATCTTTATAATTTGGCAGACCTTAGTTTTAATAGGGGTTTGATAGAAATAAATTCATTTAAACCAGGGAGGTGGTCTGCTTGTAGGGATACCTGCCACCATAATTCCCTAAATTCTATCGTGTCCTCCCAAGGACCACCTCTAATATTGGTTTTAATTTGTTCCAAAACCATAAATCCAAAAGCAGCTTCTGGGCAGTTTTTAAAGTGCTTAAAAAGTGCATTAGTTTCTTTGTTAACTGAAATTTCGTATATGTGCTCGTATATCCTTCTCTTGAGCATTCTTTCAGTTTTTCCAGTATAGAAGGAACCACATTTTTTACACACTGCTAAATAAATTATTCCTCTGGAATCACAATTATAATAATCAGTGCTATAAACCCATCTTCTTCTACTCTCCAAATAGTATTTATCTATATTAAGAATATAAGGGCATTGTTTGCATCGGCCACATTTAAAGGTACCTTTTCTTCCTTTTTTTGTGGCCCTCCCGGTTTATTTTCCAACATACCTTTCATGTTAATTGAATTTTTGTAGGTAATCTTCTGTGGTATGGTCTTCACAAAATCTAAGTCAGCATGGCTGTAAAGGTTCGCCACTCCTTTAAAAATATCTTTTTCACAAAATTATTAATACCATTGTATTCCAAAATTAAATTAAGTCCATCATTTTCCCCATTAATCTCTTTATTTGGTTCAATGGTATTCCCTTTAATATTTATAATGGGTTGAAATTTGGTTAACCTCCTTTCCTCTACTTCTTTTCTTATATGACTTACAAAATCAAATGGGTACCCTCTTTCTAAAAACATGCTTTGTAATAAATCACATTCAATAATAAAATCTTGGTTACTACTAGTCATTCTGCTGCCTCTTACAAACTGTCCCTTGACTATATTTTTCTTACAGTGTTTTGGATGTGCACTTTCATAATGTAAGAAGGAATTGCAGAATGTAGGCTTCCTGTATACTCTACTTTCAAAATGCATGTCTTTCTTATAAATTTCTATATCTAGGTAAATTAAATTGAAACGGAACGCAATAAAAGTCGGCCAAAAAGAGTTAGTGCTATTTATTATAAATTACACTTTCAGCTAGGACAGTGCCTAGCCTTCTTCAGACAATTCCTTGATGATATAGCAATTTTTTGGACAGCAGAAATAGACAAGTTGAATGATTTTATGGTGTATATTAACAATACAACCAAGTTTTTAAAATTTACACATAAAATTTCTGATTATAATTTATTTATTTCATATAAGAAAAGACGTAGAGGAAAGGAGGTTAACCAAATTTCAACCCATTATAAATAATAAAGGGAATACCATTGAACCAAATAAAGAGATTAATGGGGAAAATTATGGACTTAATTTAATTTTGGAATACAATGGTATTAATAATTTTGTGAAAAAGATATTTTTAAAGGAGTGGCGAACCTTTACAGCCATTACTGACTTAGATTTTGTGAAGACCATACCACAGAAGATTACCTACAAAAATTCAATTAACATGAAAGGTATGTTGGAAAATAAACAGGGAGGGCCACAAAATAAAAGAAGAAAAGGTACCTTTAAATGTGGCCGATGCAAACAAAGCCCTTATATTCTTAATATAGGTAAATACTATTTGGAGAGTAGAAGAAGATGGGTTTATAGCACTGATTATTATAATTATGATTCCAGAGGAATAATTTATTTAGTAGTTTGTAAAAAATGTGGTTCCTTCTATATTGGAAAAAACTGAAAGAATGCTCAAGAGAGGGATATACAAGCACATATATGAAATTTCAGTTAACAAAGAAACGAATGCACTTTTTAAGCACTTTAAAAACTGCCCAGAAGCTGCTTTTGGGTTTATGGTTTTGGAACAAATTAAAACCAATATTAGAGGTGGTCCTTGGGAGAACATGATTGAATTTAGGGAATTATGGTGGCAGGTATCCCTACAAGCAGACCACCTCCCTGGTTTAAATGAATTTATTTCTATTAAATCCCTATTAAAACTAAGGTCTGCCAAATTATAAAGATGAAACAGGCACTACCTAGATTTGCCATGAGATGGCAGTAATCAATTGAGAGACAATGGTATTAGATGCAGAATGAAATTCATTTTTTTATTTCTTATTATATATTTTTTAACATATTAAATGAATTCTTAAAATTGTAATAGGGTACTTACTTATACATAATCTGCAATTAATTTTTTAGTGGCATGTATAACTTATATATATACTGAATGTTTTTACAACAATAATTAATGTGAATTTTGTTTTAAGTGTTTTTAATTGATTTTATTTGATTAGTTGATTATTTAATTAATGGAACTATATATAACAGGTCACTAATGGATTTGTCATTCATCTGATGAAGTCTTTAATACAAGACGAAAACGCTTGTGGATATTAATTTGCGTTCATGTTGCTGTGATATTGTGTGTCTTTGTGCTTTTGGACTTGGAATAAACTGGTACGATTCCACCGGAATTTCCTATCTGCACTTTTTGTTCTTATTGGTTGGTTTTTGTGCAGAAGTTAGCAGTATTTCATTTTCTTATATTGTTGGATTTCCCCAGAATGTGCATTGCTGTCAGAAATCAATTGGATGAGATTTCCCATTGCCACAGTCTTAAAGCTTCTTGACAATAGGGGTAAGTGGTTCCCCCTTGTTTGTTCATGTACCAGATGACTGACATATTGTCAATCTGAAGCGCAATAGCGCCAGAAGGGAGAGATCATGGAAGGCCTGCAACTCTAGGAGTACTGCACTCCTTTCTAGGACACTATGCATGCTGGCCTCTTCAGGGGATCATGTGCCTTGGACTGTCTTTCCCAAGAAGTGCCCACCACACACATACAATTTGGGAAGTCTCAATGGTAACAGTGGTCTTGGAGTGAGGAAGAATGAAGGGGCAACCTTGTAAAATTTGGTCAGAGTAAATCCCCCACAAGAGGCAATTCTGCATGCCTGAGTTATTCTAACTTGGGTGGACAAAGGCCAGTGCAGAATAGACCACTGAGTCACTAGGGTCCATTGAAGAATTTTTCATATGATATCTTGCAAATGGAACCACAGCTATTGCAGCAGACATTGACCCCAAAGTTTGAATAATCAATTGAGCTGAAAGAGAAGAATTTTGGATTATCTTTTTTACTTGAAACTGAATAGTCTGTACCATTGGTAAGAGAAGGGAGGCTGTCATGGATCCTGTATTGAACAAGGCCTAGATTAACTCTAATATTTGAGTTGGGTCTTGCTGTGATTTGTTATGATTGATGGTAATTCACAGGTGAAAGCATAACTGGAGTACATAATCCTATGCTTTGATCAGAAGATGCCTGCTCTGAGCAGTTATGAGCCAGACATCAAAGTAAGGAAATACCCAGAATCCCTGCAGTCTCAAGTGAGCTGTGACTACTGCCATACATTTGGTGAACAGCCTGAGGGCTGTGGCGAGGCCAAAGGGCAGCATTCTAAATTGGTAATGACTGGCTCCCAGCCAGAAGTGTAGGTATCTTCTCGATCATCTGTTAATTTTTGTATGATACTACACATCCCGAAGATCTATTGAGTACATCCAGTCATCCTTGTGCAGAAATGGCAGAATGGACTGAACCCTGACTATCCAGAACTTTGTTTACTGAATTGACTTATTCAGATTGCTGAGACCCAAAACTGGTCTCCAGTCCCATTTTCTTTGGCACCAACAAGAATCACAAATAGATTCTGGAATCTAGCTGGTCTGGGGGCCTCTTGGATTACTCTTTTTTCTAGTAGATTTCTTTTATTTCTTGTGCTACTGCTTTCTTCTGGTTGGGTGGAACATTTGGGAAGTTTGTTTACTGTTAAGGGGAGAGGTAGGGAAAGGGTGTTATATAGCCTTTGGAAATAATCTTCTGCACCCATGAATCTTTTGTAATCTCTAACCAGGCTCTGTGGTGCAGGGATAAATTACCCCCAACTGCCTCCAGAGGTAGACAGTTAGGCCTCCTTTCAGGAGCACTGGCAGGATTGTTCAGAGAAAGTATCACTAGATCATTGGCCTCCTCTGCCACATGGGCAGTGTCCTCCATTAGACTTCCCTCCTCTGCCCCTGAGGAACTATCTGCACATGGATCTTGGAAGGGACCCTGGGACTTCTCAAACCACATTTTTAACCACCTTCTTTATTCCTAGAAGAGGTTCTTTGAGGGTTTGAAAAACTTGCAGCCACAGCAGACAGGGTTTTACCTTCCTGTTCATACCTGGATAGTATTTCTTTAACTTTAGGGCCAAAGAACTTCCATCAAAGGGAGGATTGATGAAGAGAGGCTTGAAGGGCTCCAACAAATCATACAGGGACATCCAAGCATGTCTCCTGTTAGAAATGCCTGAGCTCGCTGCCCTTGAGGTACCTTCATCTGCATGTGAAATGAACCTCATGGATGCATTTGAAATAGATTGTAAGGAAGCCAACTGTGAAGCAATGGAACTCTCTGCCTTAGAAGTAATGGTCCCAGAGAGGGATATGGTAAGTTCTTTATTCAAATCCCTCTGGAGTCTGCTAAAGTGTGCCAAATAATTAAGAGATCAAAGTACGAAGGTTGCTGAAGCATATACATGCTTCCCAAATCTGTCCAGTGCCCTAGACTCCTTGTTAGAGGATGAAGAAAGGAACTCTCTTCTGTGAGTTCCTTTTTTGTGGCTGCCACTATGAACATGGCATATACTGATAACTCATTTGCTCCAAAATTCGCTGTCTCTGAGTGGTGCCAGGATCCTGTCTGGTCTTTTGGGGATTGGCTGAACAAAGTCAGGATCCTTCCATGCCTGCCAAGAAATCAAACCAATGAGCTCATCTGCAGGCGGAGTCACCCAGGAGGTAGATGGACCAGATCCAAAGGATTCCAGGAATACTGATTCCTCTTGGGAAAGGTTATCAGTAGACCAGCCACCTCTTTGCCTGAAAATCTCCAGGATGTTTCCAAAAGAGACATTGTCAGGTGGTGATCATGGAGACCCTTCCCCTCATCAAAATCAGTATCTTCTGTGACTGACTCTTGAGTAGAGTCTAATTGCCTCCTTTTGCACTCTCTCTTCCTTGGGACTTCTTTGGCAGGATGTTCTGGAGAGTATCAAAAGATATGAGTTTACCCTGGTAGGTATCCTGGAGACTTTGGATTAGCTGTCCCTGTGGAGTAGGTTGGTGAGGCTCAAGACACAAAGACAGTGGGGTTTGGGAGGTAGGATCCAAGGGGGGGCATCCTTCATCTAGGAGTAGGTAAAACTCTTTCCACTACCTCAAAAGCCCAATGCCTGGGAGAGAAAGAGACTGACGGCTC
The DNA here is from genome assembly GCF_019279795.1 of Protopterus annectens. Taxonomy (NCBI): domain Eukaryota; kingdom Metazoa; phylum Chordata; order Ceratodontiformes; family Protopteridae; genus Protopterus; species Protopterus annectens. Next base: position 173,059,877 of record NC_056739.1, read on the forward strand.
CAAGAAGATATACTTCCAGACTGTCGGCTCCTTCTGACCTGAAGGTAGGCCATTTGAGGGAGGGCTCAGAGCTGAGCTGTCTAATGCCGAGGCTGCAAGGACCAGAGATAGCTGTGACAATTTTGGAGTCAACTCCAACACCTCAGACTACAGCTTCAAGAGTCCACCAGCTGTAACACACTCATAGCCGGTCAGCTCAGAGCTGGCATCAGAATGGAAGATACAGCGATCTTCAGATCCAATACAGACAGCTCAGGGATTCTCAGATTCAAGTGTTCTGAAACCATTGGTCGGATCAGAAAAGGAGACAAAATGCTCCCATTTGAATTTGTGTCGAGAGAAATTTCCTCATTATCCTATCCACATCTGCTTCGGTCAAACTTCTGGAGGAATGAGAAGAGGAAGGAACTGACAAGGTACTGGAGTTGTGACATCTCTCTAGGAAAGGAGATGGAAGGTGGGATGGTACTGGATCCAAAGATGAAGAATTTCTGGTCTGAGGAAACTTTTTCAGAGCCAAGAGAGTTGAATCTGACAATGGAGATTTTGCATCAGAAAGAGTCGGATCTGAGGATTTCACCTTCAGATCTGATTAAGCTGCATCTGATAGTTTAGAGATCTTAAGAGGCAGTTCTGAATTAGGAGCAGAGCTCAAAACAGAAGATCCAGAAGGGTCCAAATGACACTGCTTGGCCTCCTTTTTATTGATTTTCTTGAATGTTTGAGCCCCAGATATTGTCTCAGATGATGTAATAGGAAGGAAACCTTATAAAATCAGTTTATTCTTATGGTCCACAAGGGCCTGCAGATTAAAGGCCTTACATATCTCACAAGGTGAGCTCAAATGGGCCAGACCTAGACAGTAAACTTACAAATCATGTGTTTCCAGTAAAGGAATACAAATCTTGTGGCCATAGGCCTTACATTTCTTAAAACCCAATGTTTTAACACAATGTTCTGCTAATATTAACCAGAAGGGAAAAGACAAAGGAAACCCCCTTTTTTTTTTTTGTTTGTTTTTTTAAGTAAGTATGAAAGAAGAAATTTAAAGGAAAATATTACCATCAATGGTAACTTAAGGAGCTACCACAAGGGTATAAGAAAAGAAAATAATACCAGCAATGTTAAAAGGATAACTATACTAAAAAGTATAGAAAGGGCAAGAGAGGATTATTTTTGAATAAGAAGGAAAGTTATTTATATCTATATTATATATATATATATATATATATATATATATATATATATATATATATATATATAAACAAACTTTTTTCTTTAATGATATCTAAAACTTCTTCAGAACTGACATTTAAAAAATGTCAGGTATAAGTAAGGTGCACAAGGTAGAGAGAGAGATGTAACCATGACAATGGCATATAACTTCTAAGAACACAGTGAGAAAAAAATTAACCAATCAGAATCTATACATTTTGTACAGCTGTATATACATTAACAGAGATTTTTCTGAGGCACATTTAAAGTTGCTAAACAGGTGATTCAACTTCATTCTCTCACAAAGGGCTAAGATTACTGACTCACTACTTGATTTAAGGTTGTTTCTATGGAAATTAAGTCTTAAGTTGTTCTATAGTGACAAGGATGATGAGGATATATCCACACTTAGCACAGCTGAAACACATAGATTCATTCCTAAGAAAAGAAGTGTCTTTAATCCAATTTTGAATAACACTCTATCCACTTTCCAGAGTGTCTGTGAGCAAGAAGTTAAGACGTCTTTTACAGCAACCTAATGTATTTAAATGGTACAACCTTTCTTAGACAGAACAACTTGCCCTTGCAGAGCTTGGTCAGGACAGAACTTTATGTATTATGAAAGCTGACAATGGCATAGGACTAGTTTTAATGAAAACAGAGGACTATATTAACATTATAGAAAACATGCTAGTTGATAATCATTTTTACAAAACTGTTTCCCTAAAAAAAAGTAACAAGCATTTTGCAGTAATTGACAGGACACTAAAAACACTTGAGAAAAATAACCCACTATCACTAAAAGAGTTTGTATATCTGCAAGTAAACAACATGTGCCTTGGCAAGTGATTTGGCATTCCAAAAATCCACAAAGATCCAGTCAGTACACCATTCAATTAATTACTTCAAATAAACATACCAAGAAACGGAAAATTTCAGAATACCTAGACAGTGTCTATAACCCCTTGGTACAGGCCACCAAATTTTACATTAAGGATTCTTAGGACTTTCTTAATGAGCTATATCATTCACAACTGGATTTTTCTAAATGTATTCTTGTGACTCTTGACATTGTAGCCCTGTATAATAGCATTCCTTACCAAGAGGGTTTACAAGCCGTTGAACTGTTTCTTAGTAAATACACCAATTTTAGCAACTGTAGAACTGAAACACTAATCACATTGACCACAGCAGTTTTAACTAACTTTTTCCATTTTAATACCAAGATTTATCAGCAAATGAAAGGTGTGGCTATGGGGTCCAAGATGGCACCAGCTTTTGCCAACCTGGTGCTCAGCGCATGGGAATTAGAGACATGAATCCATCTGCCAGGGTTTGATAAAGTTCATATTTACTGCCATTACATTGATGATGTTTTTGTCTTGTGGGAGGGACCTGAAACTGAACTAGATTTGTTCATTAATACACTCTCCAACAGTGTTCCTTACATAGATTTTGTCACGTCAGGTGGTGGCAAAGCAATCAATTTTCTTGACACCAATATTTCTATAGACAATGACACAGAGTTTCTTAGTTCTAATGTGTACAGAAAAGATACATACAAGAACAATTTTTTAGACTTTCGCAGCCAACATACTTTCTTTATGAAAAATAATGTGCTGCATGATCAGTTTATTAGACTGTCAAGACTTATCACTGATGACCATACTTTTATTTTAGAAAGCAAGTTGGTAACACCTGTTTGTGAAGAGACATTACCCTGAACAGTGCAGGAAGTTTTCACAGAAGTAGCAGCTCATAAGCACATTAAACATAGACCTACACTCAAATATGGTTTAGTGCCTAAAGACACATTAGATCAAACTGAAAACACTGACAGGAACTGCAGTTTTCCTCTTCTTATCAGCAGGGATGCACAAGGCATTAGTAACATTGTGTGGAGAAATTGGAACATCATTACAGCTAGTAAAGATTTATGCCAAGTTTTAGGGAATAATCCTACCTTTTCCTTAAAAAAAAAATACCACTCTGAAAATGATAATCCACATTTTTCTGTATTTATATATAAATATATTTACTCGGAAATGTAACCAAAGCTTGACAGCTAACAGCAACCCTGTCCATACATAACTGGCAGAAAATGAGATCTGAGGTATGGTAGATAACTCGGGCATTATAGGTAAGGGAGGGGTTTGAGATTTTTCAGTACCCACAAGCTATAAAAAGTGGCCAAGTGGGATCCAAGGGTTGGATCTGAACCCATTTTTTGAGGAACAAATGAAAATTGACAACATCATATTCAATATTTTATTTAAAACTTGAATTATGTGGTAACATTTTACATAATTCAGAAATTATTCCATCTATATCTAGGGCTTTGTTTTCTTCCAGTCTTATTTATTTATATATTTATGTGAAGTTACTTGGTTATAATATATTTGTACTTTTCTCCAATAGCTTGCTTTACCATCTACAAATTATTCCAGAAACCTGCTTGCCCAAAATTAAGTGATTAGAATTGTGTCTTCATAATATATCTTTTTTTTTTAAAAAACAAGTTTATTAGTTTTAACATACAAAATAAATATTATAACAATCTTATGCAAGCAGTTAACATATAAACAGTTATAACATTTGATAAAACAACTAAAGTATTTACAAAGACATCCACTCTAAATCAAATCAATTAATTAAACTGTAACATCTTACTAATGAAACTAAGACTGTTTTAACAAGTTTTGTAAGGTATCCCATATATTATAGTAAGATGGTTTCCTAATGGTTCTTGACTTTATTGTCATTAGTTCCATATGACACACTTCAATCATAACATTTTTAAATTCATTAAATGAAGGAGGAGTATCTGAAATCCAGTTTCTGGTTATTATTTTTCTAGCCACTGCTAGAATTGACCATAATAAAGGAAGTTTAACTTTTTTAACACATTTAGGAACAGGGTGTTAAATAATATAAGTGATTTAGAGACTATGAAATTATCTGTGAAAAGAGCCTGCAAAAAATCATTGATTAACATCCAATATTCCTTCAGTTTTATACAATCGTAAAACATATGTGCCCAATCAGCATTTATTTCTACAGTACATCTCTTACATATGTTGTCTTTATTGTTTATTTTATTCATCATTAGGGGTGTATAGAAAGATCTATGTAAAAATTTCCAGGTAAAAAGTCTCCAATTAATAGAAGAAGTAGTTTTATAAGCAGATTCCAATATATATTGTTTATCTTGTTGTTTTGGTAATTCACCATTAATGGAATTGAAATAATTCCAGCAATTATCTGAACTATAATAGGTTTCATCTCTAATAATTGTATGTATGTGTGAGAGCTTACCTTTATCAGAAACCCTATGTTGTAAATTTAATATCAAGTAGTCAATCAGTATTGGAACAGATTCTTTAACCGTTAAAGACATTAAATCAAGTTTGTTAGTAAGATGTTGTCTAAAAGTTTGAATCTCTAACCAACATGTTTCTCTCAAATCAAATTCTTGCTTTAAGAAGTCTAAATTTTTTACTTTGTCAGACAGCATCTGATACCAATACTTTCAATTATTCTCTGTGACTAGAAGAGTTCTTTCAGAGGTGGATGATAAAAGAATACCTTGTGTATACATTATATGAAATAAGATAAAATTCCATTCCTTATACTTAGGATGTATATATATAAAATTACGATATCTAATAATAATATTTAATGGGTAACTAGCTATATATTTTGGTGTAATAGATGAGGTACAAAACTCTTTTAGTAACCATAACATGGGATTGTTTATAATAGTATTTTTGTGTATTAACAATATTTTTGTGAAGTGCATGCTAATTAATTCCCAATATTCCTTCCATTTTGTAACATATGACTGATCTATTAGCAATGTTATAACTTTTATAATAGAAGAGATAGCATATAAATTAAAGTCTGGAAATGATATGCCCCCTTGAGACCAACTATTAGTATGTTTCTTTAATGCAATCCTAGGTCTATTAGGTGCCCATAAGAAATTTAACATTTGTGAATTTAATTTCTTAATAATTATTTTTGTAGGTGGGAGTATTATTGATTGTATTATGTATAATATCTTCGGGAATATTATCATTTTAATAATTGTGAGTCTTTCTTCCATGGTAAAAAACATATTGTTCCAGCTATTGAAATGATTTTGCATATTATGAAGACAATTACTATAATTATTATGCATAATGGATTTAATATCTTTAGTTAATATTATGCCTAAATAAGTTATTTGACCTGAATTGGGTATGTATTTAAGAAAATCATTAGTGAGAACATTTTTCCCTGTGTATATTGGTAATATTTTAGTTTTTTCTTCATTAAATATCAAACCAGAAATATTCTTGAAATCTGTCATCTTATCAAATAATTACTGCATAGAAGAATTTGTTCCTGCTGATGTAATTAAAACATCATCTGCAAAAAGTTGGATTTTAGATATTGTATTTTCGTCTATATCAAATCCTTCTATATCATTGCTGTTTCTAATCAAATTAGCCCAAGGCTCCATTATTAAAGTAAATAATAATGGTGAAAGTGGACATCCTTGTTTTGTACCTTTTAATATGGGTATTTTTTGTGAGACATATGTTCCTATTTTAATGTAAGCCAATGCTCCTTTATATAGATGTTCAATTAAATTCACAAATGTATCAGAGAAATGTGTACACTTCAATAAGATAAACAAATAGTCCCAACTTACTGAGTCAAATGCTGAACTTATATCAAGGCTGATGAGTGTCAAATCTTTCTTTTTTCTGTTTGCATAATCAATAAGAGTTAAAGTTCTCCTTATATTATCAAAAGTATTTCTATTTATAATGAAGCCTGTCTGATCTATGTCTATTATACTTGGAATGATTGTCTTTAATCTGTCAGCAAATATATTCATGAACATTTTATAGTCAACATTAAGTAATGAAATAGGTCTATATGAAGTGCATCTAGTTGGATCTTTATTGGGTTTCAAAATTGGTGAAATAAATGTGTATTGCCAGGATGGGGGAATTGACAATTCATTTTGAGCTGAAATGAAAACCTTATGTATTAATGAATAGGTACTCTTAGGAAGGATTTTATAAATCTCAGGAATAATACCATCATTACCTGGTGCTTTGTTTGATTTAAGTTTATTTATTTGTGTGATAACCTCTGTATATGAAATATTTTTATCTATTAATCTAGTCTGTTGTTCATTAAGTTTTTTGTTCATGTTTGTAATTATAAAGTTCTTTATTTTGTCTTTAGAATCCATATTAATGTTATTATGGTTAATGTTATGAAAGTGATTTCTAAATTCATCTAATATTTCTGGTAAACTAGAGACATTCTTCTTTTTCCTTGGAGAGAAAATTTCTTTGATGCGATTTTGTTTATTCAGCCTTTTTGTTTTATTTTTAAGTCTATGTAAGTATTTGGGACTTATTGAGTAAGACAAAAATTAATATTTCTCTAATGTTATTTTGACTTTGTGACTTAAAATTTCTTTGTATTTCTCATTTAATTTATTTATTTCCTCAATGACTTTTTTGTCCATAATATTTTCCTTATTATTATGTTTATATGAGTCTAATTTGTTTTGAATGTCTATTAATTCCCTGTCCCAAGATTTCCTTTTATTATTATACCATCTGATACTTTGTCCATATAAATAAGATTTTAGAGCATCCCAAATGTAAATAATGGAGACGTCAGGTGTAGTGTTTAAGTCTAAGAAATGTTGCACCTCTGTAAGTATATAATCTTTATAATCTTTTAGTTGAGTTAGGTATGCTGGTATTCTTTTGATCTGAACATTATAAGTAATATTTACCACAAATTCGAAGACAATTGAATTATGATCTGATATAGGGCATGAAATGATCTTAGAATTAGTTAGGTCTGTTACCAGTTGGCTAGAAATAAAGACTCTATCTATTCTTGAATAAGTTTTATGTCTGTTAGAAAAAAAAGTATATGGTAATGATTTAGAATTTGTCTGATTATTAATATCATTCAAATGATATGAATTAATGAAATCCTTTAAATGTTTTGCATTGTATGTGATTTTCCTTTTTCCTATAGTAGTAGTATCTTTTTCATGCAGGATACAGTTAAAATCTCCTGCTAAAATAATATCTCCTTTAGAAAACAATATAATCTTATTGAGATGGTGTTTCACTGTATTAGTGCCAATTCCTGGTATCCAGTATACATTAATCAATGTATATGTTTTCCCATTAATCTGTATTGTAACCAGGCAGAACATTCCTTTGTCATCTTTATATGACTTAATAGTTTTAGGTATGGGCATATTTTTGTTCCATAAGATAGCCACTCCTCTTTTTTCTGTGTGTGTTCTGAGCTAACCAAGACTGTATGTTTATTAGTGGCTAATTTATCTATATCTTTTTTCAAGAGATGTGTTTCCTGAAGGAATATTAAGTTGGCTCTATGCAAATTAATATATCTCATTAAACTTGCCCTTTTACATGGGTTATTCAATCCATTAATGTTTAAAGAAATTCCTTTTAAAGTTACCATTTAACTTTTATAAACATACAAAACTTATAATCAGAATAACATTTACTAAAGTAAGTATTATTATGTCTCCTCCTTTAGGTGTTCTATTAATTATAGCTGCATTTAGTGAAAATCTTATGGAATTTTGTGAGATTTTAACTTTTATTTGTAGTGACAATGAGTTTATAAAATGTAATGTGGATGTCAAAACTATATACACATAACAATAATCAGGTGAAAATATCGTTTGGATTAAACAATGCATCCAGCCTGGAGTTAAAAACTTCAACTTTGAGTAGCAAATACCACTCAAGTTATCCCCCTATCCTAAGCAGCAGTACTCCAGCTGCCACCAAATTAATTAAATACTAACTATTATTAACTAAAGTTAAACTCATTTATTTTGATTATCTATTATAGCAAGACTTAAACAATTTATATAACAGCTTCGTATAATTGTATAAAACTTTTATAATCAACTTAATAATGCTATGTACATCTATTCTACATAATGAGTTCATTATCATAATAGCATTCTAACAATCTTGAAAGTGGGAGCAGAGAAGAGAGAGAGAGAGAGAAAAAAAAAAAGAGAGGATACCCATTTGGCAGTTTAATAAAAATTTGTAATGATAGGTTCTTATTATATGTTTATGCTCATTTGAATTCAATAACATTTGTTATCTCAGGCTATTATGACTCAGACATTACTTACATTAGAGTATTCATATTTTCTGCCATAACAGTACTGTTAGTAGTTTTAAAACTTTAAACTACATGCACTAGAAGCTTCCTTCTCTTACTTATTCTTACCATTTAAATAAAATGATTATTCTCAGTATATAAGTTAAAAGAACATACTACAAAGCAATGTTGATCCCTAGTTATGCATAAATCATTGTGATGAAAGCCAGCTATATCTTATATATCTGCACTGCAGCTTTAAAATGTATCACATGACATTTTCTTCTGAAATAGAATCATAATAATGCACATACTTATTTATCTTAGTTAAAATAATTGCATTATAATATTATATATCCTTAAATTATAAGCATCTATATGCATTAAAGTGCAGCAATTATATAAGCTTTCAGAGTCATATATGCATGAGTTTTAGATTCTATGCATTTTAAATGATCTCATTTGTTTACTATGGCATATTAAGCCATTTAAAATCATTATAACTTTTACATTTTATAAGTTACATCTTAAATAAGTAACTTATCATAAAGAAAAACTCACATTTTGTTGTCATAAAGTTCGTTTTTCATCACAATACCGCATTTATAGCAGTTCTACTTCCTGAAACAGGTTTACTTCTTGAATTTGCGACGAGTCTGTGTGAAATCAGGGGTCAAAGTTCAAAATGGCTGCTTTCAGCTTCTCTGTGCATTTTCTGAATGTTGAAGCTTTTAAAACGGCTGGAGGACACTATTCACGAGGATACCTATAACTTAAATTGTCTCTTATAACATTCTGGCGGGAATTTTAATAAAAGTAAGTGACAAACATTCATTTTGAATGCAAATGGATTTATACAGTGTAAAACCTTCTCGAAGCACTTCACAAGTCATTGCAGTCTCTATGGCAGTGAAACCAAGCCTTCAATTATTTAACATAAACATTACTTATATTTATGTGTCCCATTTCATTTTCTCATTCAGAGTATGTTACAAACACATATCAGTATTATCAGAACCTTGTTACCTAAAAAAAAAAAAAAAAGTACCTGCATAGATATTTACTTGCTGTTTGTTTTAATAAAGTAAAACCTGAGACATATTACTTACAACTGCATTAGTTCTAGTCAACTGCAGTTATATCATGACATATTATTTAATATTGTGTATTTAAGCAATTTAGTCATAGTATAATATATAGCAGTAATACTTAAACAGCATAAATAATTTTAAAGAGATAATAGATTATTTTCCCCTTTTTTCCTTCTTTTCATCTTTCCCCCCTCCCTGCCCTCCCTCTCCCTCCCCTATGTGTTTAGTTTAAAAAGAATGCTATTATTTAAAATAAGAAAAGAAAGGAAATATATCATATTACTAACCTTAGGAAATAAGTAGATTTATATCAGGTTATTTGTTCCTCATGAAAGTTTGATTATTCATAAAACAAACTTCAGTTCTTGCACATTAAAATAACTTTGTACAAATCATTAAGATATTTGTGGTTTTCTTGTAAATGCAGAAACTGTAATTAAAGAGTTCAAAGAAATATAAAACATGTCATTTGTTTTTTAGTCTTTTTTGTTTCGCTGATGTCTTCCAAGAAGTTCCTGTTGCCATTCTATTTAACGAAGGACTTGCCCATTTCATATCCTCTATTTTGTCTAATATTTTATTTTTTTTTAATATACAACAAAGCAGAGTCCAGGTCTTCAAAAATTCTAGGGCCATCAGGTAAAAAGATTTTTAGTTTGGAAGGAAATAAAAGATGAGTTTTGAACTGTGCTTTCTTAAGCTCTCTTATTAATGGTAAAAAGACCTTCCTTTTTGATATTACCAAAGAAGAATAGTCATTGTCAAAGCGCACAGTTGCTTCATTAATTTTTATAGGTGATTTAGCCCATGCAGATTTTAATACCATCTCCTTGTCATAAGATGATAAAAATCTTACAATAACTGATCTAGGATACTTTTTATTTGTATTAGAAATGGATAAAGACCTATGGGCTCTTTCAATGCCAAAAGAAAATGCCTCTGACAGATCTAAAGTTTTGGGAAGCCAAGTATTTAAAAAAGATGTAATGTTATTACCTTCTATATTTTCTGGCAGTCCAAAAATCCTTATATTGTTGCATCTGGATCTGTTTTCCAAGTCATCTAGTTTGGATTGAAGGTGCGTGTTTTGTTTCAATAAGAATACAGTGTTTATTTCTTCTTCCTTAATTCTGTTGTCCATATCATTAAGTGTCTCTTCTATACCTGTTATCTGAGCTTTCTGATGTTGTAGATCTTGGTGTAGCACATCCTTTTGTTTTGTGGTTTTCTCTATAAAATTATCAATTTTAACATCCAGTCTGTCCATTTTAGTTGTTAGTTGCTGTATAGTTGATAATAATGTCTGAAGCTCTTTCTTAATGCTGGAATCCTGACTGTTAGCCTTGCTGGAACTCATTCTGAACAGAAGTGATAAGAGAGAAATTTCCAAAAAGATTTCTGACAATTAGTTAAATTTTCTTTCTTTTTTGAATATTATTCAAGGTAATGATATTCCAAACGTTTTTAGAAAGAAAATTATTCCATTAGTTGAATTTTGAAGTAATAATTTCCTGTTAATGTAGTTATGTTGGTGGAGCTGAAGAAATCTGCTGCTATCCTGTGTTCATCCTTGGCCATGCCCCCTTCATAATATATCTTGAGTTTCATAGAGCATAGCTTTAATTTCTATCATTTTATTATGTTGAGAGCTTCTGGATAGTTTCTATTTGATTTAGGTTTTAACATCTTTGAACTTTTTGCAACCTCTGCAATCTTTTAGTTTTGTGGTGTATTTGTAAAGTCTAATTTTCTCTAATACTAATGCAGACTCATGGTAGCATTGTTGCCTCACAGCAAGAGGTTCTTCCATTTGATTCTTGGCTGGAGTGCGGGGAATGCCTTCTGTGTGGAGTCTGCATGTCCTCCCCGCGGTTGGGTGGGTGTTTGAAAGACATGCGTAAATGGGCGTGCCTTCGTTGAAGGTTGAACATCGAGCTGGCACCTCAGTGTTCATAAAAATCTACTGCCAATCATTAGCGGACCAGAGTTCCGCTGTGGCGACCCCTAACCAGGAAAAGCCGAAAGACAAACAACAACTAATGCAGACTCACAGACATCGTTTATTGACTTTTTTATTTATAAATATTTCTATACTTTCTGTAGAGTTAATTGGCAGTGTGTTAATCTTGCTATGGATATTAAGTAATTCATTATCCACATATTTTCTTTATTTCTAGATCATATAATTGATTTTCTATAAAGAGAATTTTAATATGTCAAAATAATGTGTTTACGTTACTATTTTCTTTATTTTATAAATGACAAGATATTTGCAATCTCCGTTATTAGCAAATCTTTAAATTCCATTAATTTTATCATATATCAAAATATTTGCATAGTGTCTACAGCTGATTTCCTGTTGTTTCCTGTTATTTAAAGAATGAATACATTATAATCTGATAAGGGAAAAATAAAATAAAATGATTTAATCCTAGAACTTACTACCTGCAGTACAAATGGTGCATCTATTCTTGAATGAGTCCCAAATTCATAGCAGTAATGTGCAAATATTAATGAGACTTTACTTCTTTCATCATATAAGGTCTTTAGATTTAATAAATGGGTCCCATTTTAATGCCTTAGCTGATAAGTGCTTTAGATTTGTTAGCAGTTCCTATGTTCAAGATACAACTGACATCCTTCCCTAGCATTAAACAACTTTTAGAATTACTAACAAGAACCTCTTTTTTTTTTTTGCATATTTGGCACCAAGACCTGGAATCCATTACTTACTCTCCAATGAAAATGGTTGATTTTGACATTCCAACAATACCATTACAAAGATTCCTCCCTTTTCATTGTATTTCAGCAATCTTTCATATAAGGTGTTTTATCAGTTACTTTAATTACTTAGCTAAATGCTGATTTGATTCTTATAAAATTTATTAAGTGATACTATTCTAGAATATACAGAAATATGAAAAGAGAGTGAAAAGGAGAAAGATAAACAATTTTAATTTGTATATCTCTCTCTAATAATTTTCATTCCTCTGTCCATTTCTTCTCCTCCGCTCCCTTGACCTTTCATCTAAATGTTCATCTTATTTCTTCTTATAAGTATTTATGGATCATATGCTTTCCTCATGCTCTTCCTTTGATTTTCATTCCCCTCTTTTCTTTGTCATATTCTTTGATTTATATTATATTCATGAATATCATCTTTCATAATTTATATAAGTGGCAAAATTTTATTTCCTGTTGATTTCCTTTTCTCTTTCCCCTCCAAAATTTTCTACTCTTTTCTTATAAAGCATGCTGATACTCTAAAGTATGACATAAAACCAAGAATATTCACCTTTGTCTTATTCCCCATGTTATCCTATCCAATCCTATCTAAACAATAGGCAACAGGCTGTACTATGGGAAAACAACTTGTCTTCCCACTTACCAATTGCACTTGGAGTCCCTCAAGGCTCCATATTGGGTCCTCTCCTCTTTTCTATTTTTACTAATGACCTACACACTGTGCTACCTCAAGCCACCTGTATCTAATATGCGGATGACTCTACACTAATATGCTCAGCCTCCTCACTTTCACAACTGTATTCCCTAACCCAAGACACGTTTAACACAGTAGAGAATTGGCTCCTGCAACGATGTCTCATCCTGAACCCAAAAGAAACAAAAATGCTACTATTTACTCCCACCCGCAGAACCCCCCTACATTTCACAAACACATCTAGCAATGGTACAATCATATCTCCAGACTCTACTACAAAACTACTTGGAGTACTAATTGACAACCACCTCACCTTTGAGCCACATATTAACAATACTATAAAAACAGTAAACAAAAAACTAGGTTCCCTCTATAGGATCAACCCTTTCTTACCCGACTAGCAAGGACCACTATTGCCCAGACCCACCTTATCTCAACCCTACTATATGCTTCCCCTACCTATACCAAACTATGCAAAAGCAATCTGAACAAGCTGTCTAGCTCCTACAATAATATTGCCAGATTTGCAACTGGCTCTACCTATAGAACCCATCACTATAACAATCTTAATCAACTAGGGTGGTTAGAATTGCCAAATCTTATTCTATCAAACCAGCTAACTATTGCCTATAAGATACTGTTTCATCCTACATCTACTCCAATACTAACTAATCTAATCACCCCCTACAATAACCTGAAAACCCTGCGCTCTTCAAACAAATTAATGGTAAAGATATGTAAAACCAACAATCTGGCTGGAGATTCTCTATTCTCTAACACAGTGGATAAAACCTGGAACTCCCTCCCTACTGATCTAACCTCCTTACCTTCTATTACCCTATTTAAATCCAAGCTCAAACCATACTGTAAATCACACTGGCTATGCCCCTGTGCAAACCCAGACTAACTTCCTCCACTGTCTCCTGACCCTTTTCTTCTCACTCACACAAACTAGCTATTCCTTTTCTAACACCATTGTCTGTAAAACCATCTGACAGTTCAAATAGTGCTCAATTTTACTTACCTACTATTTTTTGTTGCATGTATATCTATACATGATATGTTAGCTTAGAAGACTTTTTCCTTACTCTTAAGCTAAAATGTATTTACTACTATTCTCTTAGCTAAAATGTATTTACTAGTTAAATTTGTTAAATCTTAGTAATGTACTTATGTTATTGTGATCATTTTCTGGAATGTGGAGCTTTTCTCCCCGGGCCTCTACTGAAAATGGACATGTATCCAGTTGGACTGGCCCGGTCAACAAATGTAAAATAAAAAATAAATAAAATGTGTCCTTTCTTGCCCCTTTCTTCCTCCTCCTCCTTCTCCCTACCCTTCTCTCTCCTCTCTTTCCTGTCTCTTTCCTCTTCCATCCTCTGTGCTTTCTCATCTCCTTCCCTTTTTCCTTTTCTTTTCATAATTTTCCTTCCCTCCTCTTCTCCTTTCCTTCCTTTCCACTTTTTTTGTTTTGGTGATCAACATCCTTCCAGAGTTGTAAAGCTTGTCATCTGTACAAGTATAATACAACATAATACAGAACAACCAAAGAAGTATTAAGAGTGTCTAATTTCTTTAAATTACAAGAGGTGAAGAGAAAGAGCTGGAAGCAAAGGTGAGATAAGTAGGGAAAACACATGAATTCAAAAGAGATAAAGATAAGCAATTGTTACTTGAAAAAATGGTTATTTATTAGTTATCAAAAAAATGATTATTAATTAGTCAGAGACAAGAGATTGAAAACTGGTTAGCCAAGAAAGGAATGGATTTGGAAGGATGTAATAAAAGATAACGAGTTGGCATTAAAAAAGAAGTTAGCAATAAAACAAACTGAAAAAGTGAACAGGTTAAATTTTGAATTCTGTCCTTGAATGTTAACAGTATGAAGAAGGTTGAATATTTTGCAATAATCTAAGGAGCAAAATGTGACATTATCTATTTACAGAATGTGATATAACTATCAAAAGCAAGCAGAGGATATATGGGGTGGAGATATAAAATAGTCATTTGGAAAAGGTATGTGTTCAGGGGTAATTATGATGTTTCAAAATGAAAATATAAAAATTCTGGATGCAATAATTGTTAAGCCAGGGTGATGTTTACTTTGTGATTCTAGACATAAAAAAGTAGCATGGAGAGTAATATGTGTAAGCTTATATGATTAAAAAAAAAAAAAAAAGGAATTGTTTAAGGAAATAATTACATTTTTGATGCCAAAACTAGATATTATCATGATGGGAAATTTTACTTGCAATTTAAAAAAAATACAAGTATTTGGTGGTGCAGCAGTAGCATTGTCGCCTCACAGCAAGAGGTTCCCCCATTCGATTCTCAGCTGGAACGTCTTCTGTGTGGAGTCTGCATTTCCTCCCCACGGTCAAGTGGCGTTCAAAAGACATGCATGAATGGGCATGTTTTCATTGAAGGTTGGGCGTCGAGCTGGCACCTCGGCACCATAAAAATCTACTGCCAATCACTAGCGAACCGGAGTTCTGCTGTCGCGACCCCCAACTGGGAAAAGCCGAAAGAAGAAGAAATGTAGAGAAATATGATTGTTTTTTGGCAAATGAAGACTGTGTAGACAAAGGGAATAAACATTGATTATATGATCTTTTCTTAGAGTGTACATGAAATTAAAAGCATGTCAAAAGAAAATTATTGTTCAGACCATAATAATAATAATAGCTGAATTCTAAAATATAGAAAGATATGTTAGAGATGGTAAGGGCTTAAAATATCTATCAGGAAAACAGAAGAATATGACATTTTAAGAAAGAAATTGAAAGTTTATGGTTAGAACATTGTACAATAAAGCCTTTTTACAAGAATATTGATCATTGTTGGATGCAATATAAAATTAAGTATAAAACTGTGCATGTAAAATGGAAAATTATTTTGGAAGAAAGGGAAAAAATATATAAGAACATAGAGGAATAAGATTTTTTTTTTTTTTTAAAAAACGAAGAGAAGACAAAAAGAAAAGAGGGAGTATTACACAAGGAGAATATGAATAGATTATTATATAGTCAAAGGTATGCAGTTGATGGTTAATGGGAAGAAGTGTGTCTCTTGTGAGGGGAAAAAGGTAAAGAAAGACAATAGTAAAATAGCTAGTGTTAAAAATGAGGATGGGAATGGAGGTGTGCAGTTTAAGTGAAATAATGGAAGTGATAGATTTTTGGGTGGTGAAAAGTATGCTGAAAGACAGACAGGGAGAGGTGCAGTATGGAGTATTAACAGTGTAGGCAAGGTTATGAAAAAGAAAATTGTAGAAAAAAATAAGTTTAAAAGAGTTGAATCTTGTCAAGAAAAGTATTTTTGGTACAGATGGTTTGACATACAAGTTTTGTAAGAAAATTAATAACTGCAGAAAAAAAAAGTTTTTTTAGATCTAATAAATGTTTGGTTGGAACTGGAATAATGGATACGAATGTGATGAAATTATTATTGAAGAAGGAGATAGGAATGAAATAAAGAATTGTAGGCCTATAAAACTACATTAAGGGGACTATAAAATAATGCTGAAGATTTTGCAATCAGAATAAATGTGTATAAAATTGTAGATGAAAGAGTGTATGGTATAGAATGATGAAATAATAAAGATAATGTTCACTGTAAAAGAAATGGTGAATGGGATTTTATGTGTGAAATGATAGCTTGTGATATTGAAAAGGCATATAATAGTGTAAATCATGGAAGTTTGACTTTAAGCTTGATTAAAGCTATTTATGATAATTCACAGAATTTTAATGAATGGATGAAATTGTTTATGAAAATATGTGTTGGGCAGGGATGCCCCTTAAGTTGTATTCTATTCATTTTAGCGATGAATGCAGTTATTACAAAAACTAAAAAGTGAAGGAAGGAATTGTTATGTTTAGAGATAAAATTCAAATAAGCATGTATATATCTTACGCTGATGATTTGGTTATTATTGCACAGGGTAAAGGATGGATGAGGGATGTTGGAGTTAGAGAATTGTACGGATAAAGTATGTTAAGAATTAATAAAGAAAAGAGCAAATTTTTGCAGTGAAAATGCAGGTAATTATTTTTTGCTAACCAATAAATCTGTGATTTTGGTATGAGTTTTGGAAAATAAAAAAGGTACACTTGCATGGAAAAATGTATTATAGGAAGTTAAGGGGATTATAAATATGTGAAAAATGTCTGACATCTTATCAGAATGCTTATTTAATAAATGTTGTTGTATTAGGAAAAATAAGATATGTAGGAGGTATTTATGTTTTCACAGTTAGTTTTGGAAATTATTTTTTCTTTTTTGTCGAGGTTTGAGACTGAATCCATTTAAAGTGGGTAGTATATTGTAAAATGGAAGAAGGTGGGGTTGTAAAAAGCAATTGCATTTTTAGCATCCTTGCAGTTACACTGTATTTTGAAGAAAATGCAAGAAGAAAAAGGGATTGGTAAGGTAGAATAATGTGGAAAAATATTATGAAATTTAGTTAAAGTATGACAAGAAAAAAGGATTAGGAATGGAAGAGCAGTGTTATTTTGAGTCAGTTCAATATGGGATATAAAGTGGAATGGAATGGTATGAAGAAATGTATAGGTATTATGTTAAGGTTTGGGATGGGCGTCCACAGTGGTGCAGCTGTTAGCATTGCCGCCTCACAGCAAGAGGTTCTCTGGTTTGATCCTCGGCTGGGGTGCCTTCTGTGCGGAGTCTGCATGTCCTCCTTGTGGTCGTGTGGGTTTCCTCCGGGTGCTCCGGTTTTCTCCCACATCCCAAAGACATGCTGTAGGTGGATTGGACACTCTAAATTGGCCCTAGGTGTGTGTGTGCCTTCTGTGGAAGGTTGGGTGTTGGGCTGGCAACTAGACACCGTAAAACTCCACTGCCAATCATGAGTGGACAGGTGATCCGCTGTGGTGACCCCTAACCGGGAAAAGCCGAAAGAAGATGTTAAGGTTTGAGATAATAAAGATGTAAATATTTGAAAGGCTATAAAAAAAAAGGTTAAAATTTAAAATGGATGTATTAATGCAGGATTTTATGTGGTGTTTAATGCTAATGAAGCTACCAGTTAAAGCAGAAGTAAAATATAAGCAAATACAGTATGGGTTATGTAGAATTTATAATGTTGAAGGAACTTTGGAACATTTTTCTTAGAATGTAGTACAGCAAAAATTATGAGAGAGGTATAAGGAATTTAATAGTGACATTTTTTTAAACATTAACTGTGGTCATGATTGCATGTAAATGGTATGGAAATCTGGATAGAAATAAGACTGTAAAACTGCCTATGTCACAAGCGATAATTCAATAAAGGTGTTTAATAAAAAAGAATAAGATAGATGGATTAGACAAGTTATTAACGGCTGTTATATGAGTAATGTGGAAAATGGTTATATCATCAAAATTGGAGTACAATTATAATGCAGATTATTAAAACAATATTTGTGTATAAAAGGTGGGAGGTTGGCAAAGTTGTGAATAGGTTATGAAACTACTTTTTAATTATTGATTAAAATAATGTGTCTTAGTGTTTTGTTTTCATTAGGGACATGTATATAGGTATATGAATGCAATATTTTTTATAAAGGTTGTCTATTAATTTCAAAAGGTTCAATAGGATCTTTTACATCTATCTGAATTATCACCAAATCAAGCAGATATGACCTCAATTTAATGTCGCATCCAAAGGACAATGCACTCAGGAGTGCAGTACTCCCTTTTGCTGTAGTGCAGTGTCAGTAATCCATCTGCCTGGGGAAGGTATGGAACCCTCAGCCTTCTGAACCAAAAGAAAGTGTGCTACTGGTTTAGAAAATCTAGGCTGAATTTTAGGCTATTGTCTGTGATCATGCTGAGCAATTTACTATGAGCTACTATAGCATCAGTGTTATTTGAAGAGGTGGTTTGGAAGTTACTTTTGTCAAGGCAGTGTAAGTTGGGGAAAAAGTAGTTTAGTTTTTTAGGCCTGAGCAGTAATTGAACATGTTGGAGGCAGCTTTCACTGGAGTTAAAGGCTTCTTGTGTTATTTGTTGAAGATGGGTTGGACTGTCAGAAGAAAAAACAAGATTAGAGTCATCTGTGTATTGTATGAGACAAGGCTTGTTGGGAAGAAATAGAGAGATTGTTGGTGAATATATTCACACAGCAGGGGACCGGGAATAGAGCCTTAAGGTACACTTTTTGTTAACTGTCAGGAAAGGAGATAGGATCCAGAGCCATTTAACAAACTGTTGTCTGTCAGGCAAATAGCTTTGTGAGTACAGTGTGAAAGGCCAAGGGAAGGCATTTTTGTGTAGACATTTACTGTATGATACAGTGACAAAGGCCTTAAGTAGGTCTAGAAATAAGGAGTATACAAATATACAATTGTTCCTAGCTTTATTGGTGGTGTCTACGAAGACTATGAGGGCAGTGGTAGCAATATAATGTTGGGTGGAAGCCATGTTATGTAGGTGTCAAGAGTTAGAGATACTGAAGAAGTTACTTGTGGATACTTTTTTCCAATATTTTTGAGGGGATGGGTCTAAAGCTGGATATCTCTGTTGAAGTCCCTCATTTATGTAATGTGGTTATATGTGACTTTTTTCCATAAGGAAGAAACATAGGATTCTTATATTGACTTTTTACAAGGGCTGATACTGGACATGCTATATCACTGGCTGCAGAGAACTTGATTTGAGATCGTGAAGTAGTTTATGTATGAAGTAGGGAAAGTTTTTTTTTTTTAAGCTGAAAAGTGGTGCAGTAGTGGGAGGAGTTTTGGTGGGGTAGGGGTATTATATATGTTAGGGTTGTTTTTTGGCAAGAGCAGCTATGTTGTCAATGAAGTGGGTATTAAACTGGCTATCAGTTTCAACTGGGGAAAGGTTAGGCAAAGTATAGGGATTGTTTTTTGTTCCTGGATGCATTAAGATTTTAATGAAGTACCAGAATTTTGAGAGGGATTATGCCTGTGGCAGTCCTGCAAATTTTTGTAATGTTATTTTTTAGCACGGTTTACTTTTCTTTTTTTTTTTGTTTGGTAAGGTTTTGAACTTCTCTAAACTCCTGTAGAAGTTTTGTTGTTTTCTTAATTTATCATTTTCCCAGGGCTTTTCTATGTTATGCATAAGATTTCTATTACTGTGAATTGCCCGGGGACATGGTTGGTGCTAACACTTTCTTTCTTCTAAGGGATGCTTAAGTTATTTAGAATATTTTACAATAATATATTGAAAGTGAGGACTTCTTTATCCAGGGACAGGATTTTTAGATTAGACCAATTGATGTATTTAGTGCCAATTCAAAGGTATCTGGTCTGAAATTTGTGAGATTACTGGTTCAATTGTAGTTGTGTTGTTTAACATGATGGGTGATTAATCTGTAAGGGTTCCTT
This sequence comes from Protopterus annectens, assembly GCF_019279795.1. Classification (NCBI taxonomy): domain Eukaryota; kingdom Metazoa; phylum Chordata; order Ceratodontiformes; family Protopteridae; genus Protopterus; species Protopterus annectens. Next base: position 173,080,156 of record NC_056739.1, read on the forward strand.
AGGTAGTGTATTTATAAGGGTCAGGCACCACTATCCAGTCTAAGGAGGACCTCTTGTCATAAACTGTACTATATTTTTTTTGGTGGGGTGATTACCTATGTAAGGCTATATAGGCTAACAGAATGAGGAAAGTTGGAGGTAATGTTTTTGCCAGTCAATGTTTACGTCTCCAATTATATATATATATATATATATATATATATATATATATTTTTTTTTCAGAATGAATGGTACTGGATATCTTCCAAAATATTTATATTGTTTCCAATGAAGGTACAGAGATCAAAGATTCAAAGTTGTTTTTTTACTATCTAATTTGAGGTATGAAATAAGTATTTCAGCATTGTGGAATTTGGGAATACTATAGTTGAAGTATAGGATGGCTGTTCCCCCAGCTGGTTTTTTTTTTTTTTTTTTTAGGGCTCTGTCTGTTCTTATGATGATATATCCAGGAAGTATTTCACTGATTTTATATTGGGTTTTAGTAAGTGGCAGAATATCTGGAGTATGTTGGGCTAGTCATGCTTGAAGTTCTTTGATTTTTTGTTACATATACTATGGATGTTTGACACTATGCTTAGACTTTGTTTTCTGTGTGAGAAAATGGAGTGTTGTAATATAGAAATGGGAGACAATTTGCTAGTTTTATTATAGTGATTGATAGGTCCCGTATTTGGGTGAATGTCTCCAGACTGACATCACTGATAAGAGCACAGGTAAGACAGGGATGCATTTTTTGAGGCAATTTAATTATATTTGAAAGATGCAGGAAAAGCTCATACCCATAACTTCTGCCATTTTGCTCTTGCCATGACTGAACACATCACAAAATTCAATACCTCTGGAGACATTTAAGCATTTATGTGGCAGCTACAAAGCAGTTCCTCTTGGGAAGATCAAAGCTTTTGCTTAAATGGAAACTATAGATCATGCTGATCATGGAACCCTTCCCTGCTGCCATTTGTTTTTATGCTTTTTTGGTATGAAGTAGCAGTGCTAATGATTTAAGTTTTATGAAGCCAAGACATATTCTTTCCAGCACAGACTTTATAATTTAACCTTACTGTGTAAGCATATATGAAAAGCTAGCTAATTATAGGTAACAAACCACAGTAAGCATTTCACAAGCGTCACTTTATCTTTTGTGTTGATGAGTGTAGAGAAGTGCATCATAGGCTACTCAAAAGCATAAATAAAATATTTGTTAGTTTATTTAGTTTTAAACATTTTTTTTACTAAATCAGTAAGGGTATTAGGCACAATGACCATGTTCATAATTACCAGGTCAGTTAATAGCAACTCTATACATTAGTTTCTAGATGTTAGAGTTCAGATTTTTTTTAATTAATTAATGTAATTATTTATTTATTTTTCTAGGTTCTTTTCGATACCATGTCCAGCACCAAGGGTGAAAACTAAACTTTAGTTATTTTCACCCTTGGTGCTGGACATTCTTGGTGTTTGATCACAGTGGTTCAGTCCGTGCACCCACTGTACTTGCAGATCTCATTGTGTTGCACTATTTTTGATACCATGCCTGTGTGGCTATCATACCTCCACTAATGGACGTGAGGCAATTCATTCTCTCATGATGGGGGTCCACCTTGAACAATGGAGGTGAAAGAAGTCCAGAAGGATCATCATTTGACATTTCATTTATGAAGGAGCTTATAATGGCCCTCTCTCAACCTCTGAGAAAGGAGACTTGCAATCCACATCACCTCCTAACCGATGTTAAATGCACATTTCTGAACACCTGCTACAAAGGCAGCCACCTGGTTGGTGAGTGAAACCCCACCCACATGCTATGATTTGTATCCCTGTCCCTCCTCTGTGGTATCATGTCATTATGTGTCCTGCTGTGCCCCAGTCTCTCCACCAAGATTAGCATGCCCATCCTTCCTATCAGCTGCTTGAGTCACTACTCAAACTTGAGTTGCCTGCATCATATACAGTACCTTATCACTCTATACCACTGGAGTGGACTCAGATCTTTTTTATTTCATTTGCTGTTTAGGTGAATACAAAATATCTTCATAATGCAGCTGAAAATGACTAACATTTTGTTAAAAGGCATTTGTCTATGTCTTATTAACCTTTCGATCCCTTCATGTTATAACACTGCAAATTCATTATGACAACATAGTGAAAGGCCAAAGCAACTGAGCAGCGAGTAGTGAATATTGAAACACTACGCATTCTGAAAGGGTATGCAAACATGTTACTTGTGGAATTAGTATGGTAAAAGCAAGACTGTAAGTAAAGCAATAAATGAGTAATAATGCAGGATCACAACTGATATGGAATTTTGCAAGTCCAAAATGATGTCAGAATGGCTGCCACCATCATGAAATTTGGGGTAGAATACATTAACAAAACAATACTTAACATTTACAGGAATTCATTGGCATTAGTTAATCCCTAATTGGCAATCCCTCAGAGCCACATGCTCCAGGGATCTAAACCTTGTCATCACAATAAACAAAACATGTTGGAGGGATAGGTTTCTGACCCAGAGACCTCCCCCCCCCCCCCCCAAACTCTGGAACAGACTGCCCATACATGTCAAGCAGAGCACCTCTTTGGCCCTCTTCAAAAGGAACATTGATGATTGGATGGGAGAAAGGAAATTCACCCCGGAGATCACGTCAGTCGCCCTGCTAGACAGGGGTCCAGGGAAGTAAATAGTGTGGGAAGAAATAGCCAGGGAATTGTTATAGCTAGGTTTGTATAGGCCCTAGGGCCAATAGCCTAGTACCAACCTATGAACCTATTAGTACCACTTATGGAAAATCAAGACAAGATAAAAACATATACTAGTTTCAGTTTTTGTACATATCTGTCATTTAATCTCCAATAGAGTTTGCTACCAAGCTGGTGTAAATATACAGAAGTGTTTTCTCTAAAGCATGTTTGGTTAGTGAAGTAAAAATCTTAATTGTCAAGATATGACTTCTACTAGAATCTGCTACAGGATTATAGTGTCATCTACATCCCCTATATGTACTTTACTAGATCAGCACAATGATTCAGCAGGCTAGTAATAAATTAAAGTTGTGAATTTCCTAGGTCTGCACACAGCAACCCCCCCCCCCCCCCAGATATTCTGTTTTCTGCTAAACGCATGAGTTTTGTGCTACCTTAATCCATGTTCTACATCTGCAGTATTAATTGGATTGACCCAGCAGAGGTCTTCTTCAAATGCAGGAGAATGAGGTACACTGCCTATACACTGGAATTGTAGTGTAGGCTGACACCTACATTATGCTGTGAAGCAGTGGCAACTTCTCCCAGTCCCACCTACAACCTCAAACCAGCAGATGCTCATGCCTCAGCCTTTACTAGGACAATAAGAATGACTTGTCAGTGCTTTCCCCAGTCCCTCCCATGAAAGAAGGGTATGCCTGCAAAGCCTGATCATTTCTCTTCTCCCCACACCAGGTCCAGCAGGTGCCAGTCCAACTAATCAAAAATGAGTTACCTGCCCCTATATCAAGAGAGTCAGCAAAAATATCCAAATTCAAATCTATACATTTTTACAACTATTTTTTTTGGGAGGGGGGGGGGCTTTATTTGAAAAAAGGGTATAAAAATAATTGGTCCCCTTTTGGCCTAGCTGGCACCAGCACTGAGAAAAAGTCTATTTTACTGAAGTTTCAGGTACGAGGGAGTGGAAGAAGCAGCTGCTGCCCTTATTTATCTTGTACTTTGTACGTAGCTCTGTAAGCATCGATAAGGCATGGCCTTCTTCACTGTAGCTACTAGTGGGAGAGCTACATGAACAATGGCTGTGTATTAACTCATGCTGTTGTCCATAGCTGCTGCATCAACTACTGTTTGAAGGGAAATTCTCTCTAGCTTGTTTTAATTTTCTTTGGTGCCACTTTCAGAATTTAATAATTTTCATGTTTTATGCATGCAAGACATCATACTGGTGTAGTGCTAATACAAATAACATGTCCAAACCATCGCAACACTTTTCTTTTGAAGTTCATTTTACAGCAAGCTGACTGCATAGTGCCTATATGTTTCTTTGCTGGTTCTTTGGACTGATGCTTAGAACTGACCTGAGGCAGCATATTTACAGAGAGTCCAGTTTATGGATACTGTATTTCTGCTCCATAAAGCACAACTGATTTTATGGCAGATTGACATATTGTGTTTACATATGGAGTTTTTTTTCCCCATAAGCATGTTTTAAGCTGTGGATGCTGGGCCTATAGAACCCTGAGATGCCTGTGTCATCATCGCTGTTGCTCAGGTGTTATGTAACAACCAAGATCCGTGAAAGTCATGGTTTGCTCTCCTGTCTGCATATCAGTTGTCATGACTTTTGCTTTGGATAGTTGATTTTTTTTAATGTCCAAATTATTTACCATTTTCCTGTAAGGAATTTCACGGTTGTTTATCTTCTGTGTTGCTGTTATTGAATAGGATGATATCCACACAGGCTAAACTGCTAAGATAGAAATCCAGCCAATCTGGATACCAGGATTTCAAGAATCCAGTCTACTGCTACAAATGAACAGCACTAGTAAGTGGACACCCTTGATATAGTTCAGAGATGAATGAGAGTCTCTCTGGTAGTAGGGAATACATTTTGACTGTGCTCTGTGTCATGAAAAATGTCCTTTATGATACTTATCAACTTATTTGGTTGTGTTTCATTGTGTAGTGCATTCCTTCGTGATTTTCTATCCACAAAAAGCAGTTAAGATATCAACAAAAACATGGATATAGTTTCCATGAGTCTTTTTTTTCTATCAGGTGTCTTGGAAAAAGAAGTTATCTGTGCATCCATGGCCATGTTTGAAGCTGGCATGGGACAATCTACATTGCCATTAACTGGTACATAATGTCATGAAACCTTTAGTGACCGATATCAGCCCCCTTTTTCTCATTTTTTCTACATGGGGTCGGGGTATAGTGTTAACTGTCGCCAACTTTCTCGATTCAATGCCACACTCCTGCCTTCTTCAAAATTCATACCCGACTGTCGTAGATCTTCTTTCACACAATCCATCCACCTCTTTGCTGGATGTCCTCGCTTCCTCTTACCTTCTTCCTGTCTGTCTCAAATCTTCACCAGATTGTCTTCTACCATTTATGCATACGTATACAAACCACTGTAATCTGTTCTCTCTGATCTTTTCTGCAATTGGAGCTACTTGACCTTCTGTTTTTATGTCCTCATTTCTTCATCTGTCCCACAATGTGCATCCTACCACTCTTCTCAGGCACCTCATTTCCATCACCTCTAGTTTCAACTGTTCTGCCTTTACTGCCCAGGCTTCTGTACCATACAGTAGTACTGATTCCACCACTGTCTTGTATACCTTACTTTTCAGCTTCTTTGGCATTCTTCTGTCATAGACTACACCTGACATTCTATATGCCAGTTAGCTGCAGACCCTCTGATTCTAGCTTTGACATCTTTATTTAGACTTCCCTTTTCCTCAACCACCCCTCCCACATACTTGAAGTTGTTTACCTGTTCCAGTATCTTCCCTTCTATCGCTATTCTCAGCTTCTTCTGATTTCCCCAATTTGCTGCCATTTACCATGGTCTTATCTGTGCTTAGTTTCATCCCATGTGCCTTTAGTTTTGCATTCCATTTTCCTATCCTTTGCTGAAGTTCTTGCTCAGAGTTTCCCTGTAATGCCACATCATCTGCATACAGCAACTTTGTTGATCTGTCCCCTCCAACCTGTTTGCTAATGTAGTCCATCACCAGTATGAACAGCAGTGGGCTCAGAACTGAATCCTGGTGTGCACCCACTCCCACTGGGGACCCCTTTGTGAGGCCGAACACTGTTCATACTTGAGTCATTGTGTCCTTGTACATAGCCTGCACTAATTCTATCAATATTTCTGGGACTTCAAACCACCGCAGTACTGCCCAGATCAGCTTTCTTGGGACTTTCTCATATGTTTTCTCCAAGTCTAGGAAAGCCCAGTTGGACTCTCTCCTCATCTCTATCTTCTTCTCAAGTAACTGTCTCACTGCAAACATTGGGTCAATTGTTCTGCATCCTGATCTGAATTTGAACTGCTCATCTCCCACCTTGCATTCTACTACTCTGTGTATCTGTTTATCACCCTCTCCAGAACTTTCAGGCAATGTGATAGGAGTTTGATGCTTCTGTACTGCCCACAGTTGTGGATGTCCCCTTTGTTCTTGTACACCGGCACGAGTATGCTTATTCTCCAGTCATCTTGAATACGCCTTTCTCTCCACACTAATAGGAGTACCCTCAGGAGCCATTTCTCCCCTCTCTCACCCAGCATCTTTACCATATCTGCTATAACCTCATCTGAGCCTGCTGCTTTCCCTGACTTAATTTTCCTTAGTGCTGTTCTTACATCATCTAGGATGGGCTCCTCTTCTTCTCTCATCATAGACTCTTCCTGGGGCAGAACAGCTTCTGTAGGTTTTCTTCATTCAGAAGCTGCTGGAAACACTCCTTCCATATGTCTTTGATGTCCTGCAGATTGGTGAGCAGGTTGTTTGCATCCCTTATGAAAGGTGTCTGACTGTCTTCTTTATCTTTCTGTCTTTACCTTGCAACCTGATATAGTTTCTTTGTGCCACTTACTGTCACTTTCTAGAAGTTGGTAGAGTGCCTCCGATGCCCTATTCTTTGCCATTGCAACTTTTTTCTTAGTTTCTTTGTTAGCCAACTAGTAGTCCTTCAGAGCTTGGTCAGTCTTTTCCATCTCCCACTTCTTCCTGCACTCCTTTCTTTTGATGACTTCCTGGACTTCTGCATTCCACCACCAGCTTTCCTTATATACCTCATTTCCATACCTGGCTTGGCCACATATCTTTTCTGTAGTCCTAACACATGATGTTCTTAGGTTCTGCCATTCTTGTTCAACTCCACTAATTTCCTCCTCTTCTTGGGATGCTAGAGCTCAAAGTAATTCCTTGAACTGCTGTACTTTCTCTCCAGTCAACCTCCAGGTCTTCATCCTGGCCTCTGTTGACCTTAGAGCCTTCTCTGACCACTGCTTGTAGCAGAGTGTGGCTGTGGCCCAACTGTTTCACTGGGGATGACCTTGCAATTATGGATTCTACTGCAGTGCCTTTTCCTTACTAGGAGGAAGTCTGCCTGAGTTGCATGTTGGTTACTCTTGTATGTGATCTTGTAACTGTCTCTGTTTTTGAACCATGTGTTGGCTACTGTTAAGCCATTTGCCAAACAGAAGTCTAGAATGGCTTCTTCTTCTTTATTCCTGTTGCTCCACCCATGTGGACCCAGGCAGTCCTCATATCCTGTTCTGCCTGTCCCAATATGTGCATACAAGTCACCCATTATCAACACCAATTCATGTTGTCCTGCTTTATCTAGTAGGTCCTGCAACTGCTGTCCGAATGCACTGTTCTGTTTTCCTCACTATCACAACCCTGCTGTTCAGCATAGGTTGAAATTATGAATACTGACCTATCATGACACTGGAGTCCGATTGCCATGAATCTATCATTAATTCTGATGATATCCCCCACTGCCTTCTGGAGACTCTCACCACAATTCCTACACCATTTCTAGCCTGTCCCCCTCATGAGTAGTAGAGTCTGGATCCCAAGCCAAGTGGCTTTGCTGCACTGCCCTTCCATCTCGTCTCTTGTATACAAGGGATGTCCAGCTTCCTCTGTATCATCATGTCATCCACTTCCAAGCTGCGTTCTGTCAGTGAACCTACATTAAGCGTAGCAATTCTCAGTTTATGTTTGGCAGGTTGGTTGGACTTATGTCCAATTTCCGATCAAGAGAGCTATCCCAGGTAACCCAGGCTGGACAGCTAGACACCGGCTGGCCAGTAGCTTATTGACCCAGGGCTGCTGGGCTTTATGGCAGGCACACACTGGCCAATAGGGGCACATACACCCCTCCCACCATTAGCATGGGTCCCTGGCTTAGGTCTGAGTAGGCCGGGTCCTCAACCCACTTGTCACCAATAACTACACATGCCAATTTTTGTGACAGTCAACATGACTGAATCACCTAGAGCCATATTTTACACCATCGAGTGGCTAGCCCTGCCATGACATGCAGTCTGTGATCCATGTTCTCCTATCTTGAGGATACTGCGCACCACAGTAGATACCCAAAGTGGTTGGTCTGTACAAATCTTCCCCCTATAGAGCATCATGTAGAGTCTGTGCTGTTGTCCACAGCTCCATTCATTGGTGAGTTTGAGATGGAAACCCTCAGCATGTTTTTTGGACATGGGAGGAACCCCATGGAGACACAGGGAGAACATACAAACTCCAAATAGGCATTGGTCAGAGGTCAGGATTGAACCATGTACCTTGTGCATGGGAGGCGAAGATCATAACCATTAAGCCAACTGATGATAGAAAGTTAATGTCCATATATTGATGGGAAGCTAGTCTGTCATCTATTTTCTAAATTGGTATGATAACTGAATTTTTCCAGTTTCTTTGTGTGGTTTTAGACTCCCATGTGCGTTTGCCCAGATTATATTAATAACCACTTTGTGACAACTAGCGTTTAGAGGTTTATTTGAAATATTATCAACTCCACTTGATTTGTTGTTTTCATTTGTCCAATAGAAATGTTGATGTCATGACTGGTTGGCGGGTCCGAGTTAATTGTACTGGGTTTGTGCAAAATCTCCCTCCCAAGCAAATCACCCTCAGATCTGTTGGTGGTGGGTGGTGTGGGAATTTTTAAAAGTGTCACAGCTCCAGGCTTTTATCAGTGGCTTGAGGATGGAATCATTTTCAGATAGGATAGCTGTGGCTTGTTGTGGAAGCTTTCTGCAACAGGCTTGTATAGTAAACAGTTTGTGCATTTCCTGTTTTTAATTAACGTCTTCAATTTCTTTGGAATTCTTCTCTCACCATTGATTTCTTTTTATCAATCCTCCCATCCTTCCTTTATCCAGTCAGCTCATTCATTACTCCAAGAGTGACACCAAGCCATTCCTTGGATTGGGAAAGAGCCCTATGACTCATTAATTCCCAACTAGGCAAGTACTACTAGACCATTCCTTCCCCTGTGAGGTAAGAGTCTGGTATTAAGGAGTAGACAGATATACACTCTGGTCCCACTGAAATCTATACCTCACTCATCTCTGATGGTGGCTTGCAGAATAACAGCTCTAGTCTGGGAAGAGGAATATGTCTAGTCTGGGAAGAGGAATTCATTTGTGTGTTCCCACAAGTCTAATGGCTGGCTTAGTGCTGTGAACCTTCCTCTTCTCTTCCACTGGCAAGCAACTACCTACTGAGGTGTTGTTAATTTGATGGGCCTAGACACCTCTCTCCCCTCAGGATACCCACCACTCCCCCTGGATTTATATGCAACTGCCCTGAGGGTGCACAACACTGCAGACAATGAAAACTCCTCTACTAATGAAAGTGGATTCAGCAAGGACCTTAAAGATGTCTGCAAACTGTGTAACAGGTTGATTAGTGCTTTCCCAGTGTAAAAAACGATAAATTAAAAAAAGGCCAATGAAGAGTGTTTGGGTAAAATTCAGTTATTGGGTAACAGTTACACTGCCTGAATGCCATCAAAGAAAGAAATGTGGAGTACGTCAGAGAAAATTAAACAGTAAAGAAAAAGAAAAATAAAGCTCTGGGGAAAAACAGATCAACCTTTAGTACAGGAGATGAATTCCAGTAATTTAGAAGGAAAAAAATGAAATCCATTCAGAGGTGCTTAAATAAGTGAGACAATGGAGGAATATATAAAGTCAAATAAAAGGCTGGGGAAAAAATAGAAACTTTAAGTAGCTATTCAGATGAGCTGATACAACTGCAGAAATTGAAAGTTATAATGAAGGAGAGACTAGCTTTACAGTATAAAAAGATAAGAAAGATTGGAAAGAAGAAAGTTAAGTAAATATAATGTGATCTTGCATTGCTGGAAAAAAGTGTACTGATCACATTATATGTAGAATTAAAACAGAATTATTCTGTTTTAGAGGTAGGTGTATAGACTAATGTCCTTAATTTAAGGTACAGGCAATGATTTTTTTAAGCACATAATCTTTAACAGCAAGAAAATATGATGAAAAGCATAGAAATTGTAGTTCTTTCTTGTATTTGCAAATGTAAGCTGCGTTGGTGTAGCGGTAGCGTTGTCACCTCACAACAAGAGGTACTCCAGTTCGATTCTCAGCTGAAGCTCCTTTGTGGAGTCTACATGTCCTCCCCGCGGTAGAGTGGCGTTCGAAAGACATGCACAGTTTAGTTTATTTATTTAAGGGTAGCCAGTGCACTGTTTCCTTAAGGCTAAAAATTAAAATGAACTGAAAGTATGCAAGTTGTTTTTCATACCCGGGAAGAGAGATAAAGATAGATAGAAATCTGTATTAAGTGGGAACAGTGGCCACAACGCAAGTGTTAGCATGGAACCCCCATCTTTAAAATAGGTAAAGTTTGTGGATATAGCCATCAATTGCAGGCAATTGCTCCTATAAGGCCAAAGAACCTTCCTTTTTTGGAAAGTTTAAAAATGTTGTACATTTGCTGTGAGTTAAAAGGGGTTGTGGGGTTTAAAAATGAATTTAGCTTTTGGTCTGAGTGTTTTTACTGAAACAAAAAGCCTGGGAAAATATGACTTGAGTTCAAATAGAGATGAGAAGAAGCAACTTAGAAAAGATCAGTCTTATTAAGCATTAGTATGTGCATGTAAGTTGCAAGCTGGATAAATGTATTCAAAGATCTGTCATGGAGAATACATTGAAGTAATACATTTCATCAGAATGGCTGCTCCCTTGTTACACATCCCAGCATTCAGGACAATATCAGGGACAAGGGAAAAGGATAGCAATAATACTGATTGCAAGATGGGCTCCAATGTGACAGAAAAGACATTAATGGTAGAAAGTGGTTTTGGCAGGGTAGGACAATTGCACTGGCATTTTATCAATATTCTACCCAAGGCTACTGTCACGGTGCTTAACAGAAATTTGGAAGAAATAAACAAATACAATTTATGGGTGAGGACTGGAACATGGTTTCCAATAGTGAGGCTGTATTAAGGGGACTTATTTCAGTTATTTATGATAAAAATTAAAAAGCAGAAGAATGGAAAAACCAAGAAGAGGTACAAATGAAAATATTCATGGCAGATTTATTTATGACAAGGTTATGGAAAGAGGAGGCTAAAGAACTAATAGGCAAGATAAAAACAGAGGAGCTAAAATGACATTGTATAATCAATCAGCAGTGACATTTCCAGGTACAGATGCTATTCCTGTGGAAATTTGGAATTTAGGAGTAAAGAAAGTGATAAAGATATAAAAGTTTTTGTTTAACAGCATTGTACAATGTGGGAAAATACCAGCATCTTGGAAGTAATATGAAGTGGCTATATTACCCAATGAGATCCTTCAGAACTAGCTTCATATAGATCCATTTCAGCTTTAAACCAGGACTATAAAAAAATCAAAACATGTTTGTAAACTATATAATTGTAACAAAAACGTATTATAGCTTTTCTTTTCTATTAATATATATTTACCTTATAATTTAAAATGTGGTCCCTGATTATTGCCCTCTACTTGTATTACTTCATTGATGGGTAGTTTGTGACTCTGTTTAATAAGGAATTTCTTTAGTTTCAGTGAAGAGAGCATTGTGGCTGTTTGTATTCTCAATGAATAGTGCACAAAATGCTATTTTGAAGTACACACATGCACGCGTGCACACACACACACACCCACACCCACCCACCCACAAACACACCCACCCACAAACTCACACACCCACAAACTCACACACCCACAAACTCACACACCCACAAACTCACACACCCACAAACACTCATTATATCTATATACAGAGAGAGACACAACTGCTTAGCATGTGTGAATAAGACCAAGAGTAGCCTAAAGGTTTTACCCCATAATCTTGTATATCATATCCCCAGACATTATTTATCCAACATCAGACTGTTAGCATGTCCCTTAGACAGTGTTCCAGACTTAACCTTGAGAAGAAGTGCTTCTGCCTACTGATTTATCCTGTTAACAAAAAACACTTAACATATGTATTCTACATTTGGTAACCCACTAGACACAAGTGCATCTTTTCTGTGCTGCATACAGTGGGACTAAGAATGAGCAGCATACTGGTGAATCACATATCTCAGGGAAGGTTAAGTTTCCTGCCTGATTACAGCCCCCCCCCCCAAGTGAATGCAGGAGTTCTAGCTAAGGGAGACATCCATAGGATCATGGGAATTTTCTAGGCTACCGGCCCCGAGGCCCTTATAAGCCTAACCAAGAGTTTAGCCCATGTTTAGACAAGTCAGTACCCAATGCTCCTGTCCAGCAAGGACATGGGTGGAATCCCAGAGGTGTATTTTCTATTCTTCATCCAGTTATTCAGGTTGTGCTTAAAAAGGGACAATGAAGTACTCTGCTTGACATGGAGAGGGAGTCTATTCCACAGATGGGGGAATCTCTGGGACACAACTCTGTCTTGCCAACAAGTCCTATTGATGTCACAGACCACTGTGATGTCGCTCATGTGGGTTATTTGAGTGGAGCTTCACTTGCAGATATGCAGCAGTCCCATCAAGGCGGGGTCTGAGATCACCTTGTATGCCAGACAGAGGTCACCTCTGAGGTGTTTGTAGGAGACTAAGTAGAGGGACAGGGCTTTTAGCCTGTGTATGGTAGATGTTTGAAGCCCTGGATTCTCCTGGTGAGGAACCTTTGTGGTCTCTCTAGCTGCTGCATGTGCTTTGCAAGATACACGCCGAATGAAGCGTTGTACTCAATAATGGACCTTATAAGAGAAGAATACAGGGATGCTATGATCTTCTTGTCCCTGAATGAGATATCCCTTACTTATGAGGTGAACCATGTAGAAAGCTTTCGGTACAACGGAAGCAACATGGTGGTCAAAAGTCAGCTATCAGCTGGGTGCCCAAATCCCTCATGACTGATTGCGTACTTGGAACGTTGTTATTAATGTGATAATTTGTGGGGCCGTCACTCACCCCAAAGGGGATGATGATGCATTTTTTGGTATTCAGCTTGAGGCCATGTTTCTGGCACCAGTCATTTGTTTGGGTGAGACCAGAGGATGTCCACATCACTAGGGAAATTGACGACAGCGCCCAGATTGCAGTCATCTGCAAACTTGGTCAGCCACAGCCCACTGGTTTTGGCCAGCACCTTAGAAAAGTATATCCCAAATGAGGCCCCAAAGACCAATCCCAGGGGTATGCTGCTAATTACAGGATTATAGCTTGAGGTGGTTTTCCCTGTTTTGACTAGGTGGGTTCTATCAGTGAGCCAGTTAGCTACCCATCTGGTAACATATGTATTGATGCCTAGTTGAGAGAGTTTATCTATTATGTCTGAGTGAGGAACAGTGTCAAAGGCTTTGGCCAGGTCAAGGTAGGCAGTGTGCATCATCTTCCCCTCATCTGTGACTTTGGTAACTGTCTCAAAGTTGACCAAATTTAAAAGACATGACCCCCCCCCACCTTACTGAAGCCAAACTGTGTGGGATGGAGTGTTTAGAGGTTGTAAAATTCCTCATTAATGAGGTCCATGATAATCCATTCCATGGCCTTACAGCTCCACCTTTGTGCAAAGGGATGACGGTGGCTATCCTTCACTCAGCTGGGGCAAAGCCGGTACTCAGGCTTTGGTTGAACAGGGTGCCTAATGGTGCTGCAAGCTCCTCCCTGAGTTCATGTAGGATACAGCCTAGGATGTTATCGGGTCTCATGGAGACTGTATTTTTTGCCTTTGAGAGAGCAGTGATGACCTGTTCCCTAGGTATAAGGGGAAGGGGGCAGATGCTGGGAATGCCCCGATTTACTGATTGGGGGGGGGGCAAAGGAGTGAAGTGTTTGCTGAATCGGTCAGCCAGCAAGTTTGCTATATCTATGGCATTTGTATATGTGGCATCCTGGACCACCAGTTCTGAACAGATCTGGGTGCTTTCTTTGAGACTGCAGACATATGTGAACACTGGGTATGTGAAAGTATATGTTCACAAACACCTCTGATGTCACTGTATGCTACATTAAGGTGGTATTCCAAACAGTAAAATCCTCTCCTACTGTCAGGAAGGTACCATACTAAAAGACCTCTATCTCCTTTCATGCTATTAGTGGTAACTGCATAGGATTACCCGAATAAGACTAATGGTAGATCCTGTAGGTGGTGCAAGGGAAAACAAAAGCAGAAAAAAAAAACTATATAACTATATACTCGTGTATATTATATACATATATGTCTCGTGTGTGGGTGGGTATATATATATATATATATATATATATCAAAGTTGCGACAGTCAAAACAAAATAAAATGTGTCACCGACTCACAACACTGAACATGGAACACTGCTTAGGTCAGTATGTCGAATATTATGCCGAATATTCAAATTCAGAATTATTAGACATACTGTGTCCCCTGCACCTTACACAGCAGTAACGTAAGGTCAGGTTGTCTGCAGTATGAACATACTGCACAACAATGAACTACACATTTTTGCTGTGCCCCCACAAATCCCCTGCAAATTATATATTCCAACTCCGAGCTTGCACTACTGTGGGGAAAAGGGTAAATTTCCTGATCTGCACTGTACCGCGATCTCTTGTAATAAGGTCAACCACATATGTGCGGAATGCACAGTGCATTCACTGAACCGGGAACTCTCACACATGAAGGATCAGCAACACTGATCCAGCCAACTGTAATTCGACATCCTGTGGTCGCCGAACCTTCCCTCGTAATAAACCTACAAGCATTATACATATACACCACATATATACATATGTATTAAAATATATATAAAATTACATGTAAATATATGTATACACACATACGTTTATGATTCTGATTCACTACATCAACATTACATAAATCAACCACAAAAGATCAAATTTCACAAAATAAAAAAGGAGGAAAAAAAACGAACAAGGTTTTATGCAGGAAGGTATGCCTCACACTGTACCCTATCCCTTGTGGTGGTCTGCACCCCACACCCCTGCAACTTGTAATTATCAACTCCGAGATCTCACAACAGTGGGGAAAGAGCAAAACTCCCAATTCCCACTGTAATCTAAAATTCTGTTTTTTTCGATAAAAGTACATTTCAATATAAAAATGCAATTAACAAATCTGCTGACAAAATGAATGTGTGATTAAAGCAAAGGAACCCACTCATAGATGAACAAAAAGACACACACACATATATAAACAGAACTACCATATTAAAAAGAACTTGTTTTGTTTTGATAAACATGTTTTTATTCAAAAGCTATAAAGTGGACACATTGTAACATTCACTATATACCTACGGCAGCAGATATGCTAATCTGATAACAAAATAAAGTTAACACCTTCAGAGCTATTCACACTTGAAGTTTTGTGACTAATATTTAAGATAAAGGGCTTGTACAAATATAAATACATTATGCTGAGTTACCAGGTTTCTTTGATAAAGTCTTCGGAAACGCAAATGTTCACTTATTCTTTGGTAAACATTTCATATTTCATTAACACAGTGAACATCAGTTCGATTAAGGTGCAAAAGGGTTGGCATGAATAGCAACATCTTTAATGCGCACATCAGTAAGTGGTCTAAATGTCTTTTCATTAACAGGTAACTTTTCTAGTTCATCCAGTGTTTCAAAGCCATCAATTACTCTGAAAAACAAAATTAAATCAGTGTATACTAATTAGGATTTAATAAAAAATTATGGAAATTAAACATTTATCCATTTAGCTGCCTGGATCCCTGCCTGTACAAGTCGATCATTATGATTACTTAAAAAAAAATTTTAAGCAACATTCATTTTCATAATTAAACACTTTAAAATATTAAACAATATTTCCCAAAGGGCTACAGCTATTTCAGACAAAAACTGGAAGACTGATTGCAAAGTATTCATTTGCATTCCACCTATACTCTGTAATATGTTGCTTAGCAGGTCCCCATCAGTTTGAGTTTTCAGAAACTCGAAGTTCATATGGTCGAGATCATATGATTGAGTTTTTGAAAACCCTAAGCTTTTCAATGGAGATCGCAGTACAGTGCGGATAGGGAAATTTACCCTCTTCCTCACTGTAGTGTGATCGAGTTAGTATACATAATTTGCAGGGTGTGGGGTGGAGCGCAAGGGGGCTTTTCCCCCTGCAAAAACATACAAAAGTAATATTTTTTTTGTGTTTTTCTTTTAATGTTCCAGTTTTCAGAAACTTGATCACATAGTCGACCGTATGAATTTAATGTTTCTGGAAACTCTATCATCTGACATGACCCATTGCTCAGCCAGTATACGTGCTGCATAAATCCACACAAGTACAGCACATGTGCTATTATGACACTCTCACACATCACCCACCTCTACAAGTTGCTGTATCATGAAAGACAATCATTTCTGGTCACCACCCCGACTCACCACGGTTTGTTTTTGTGAGAAAAATTAAAATATTATGGGCACTATTCATTATTGGCATCAGTGTGCAGTGGAGCAGGATTGGTACACAATACTCCCCTTTACCAAAGCCCCGGTGATTGATAAAAGATGGATACAAAAGGGCAAGACCTCGTATGCAACTGACCCCCCCCCCCCCCAAAACAGCACAGCACTATTACTGCATTGGCTGGTCCCAGGGGAGTGAACTCTAGAACAGCAGGCGAGTACAATACAATGGTGTTGTGCTAATAGTACAGCAGTCCCACCCACAGCTAATATGTTGCTCATTATACACAGCCAAGCAATACATTAGCACTGTAAAAAAACATATTTCAGTGGTAAGAAAATCTCTACCAAAAATGGAGCTGCTTACACTGCAGGCAAACCTGTTACTTCAAGCAAACTTCCTCCACCCTCATAAAGGGATGCTGGAGAGCTTCCATTCCAAGAATGGCAGCTCATTCAGTACTAGACCCCCTCATGACCATACTATGGTAATGAGCCTAGCTCTACTATCATTTCTAATAACAGTGATATCTTTATGAATTACAGTCAGGCATGATGCTGTAGCACAGCTCAGCGTGGGCATGTATGTATCAAAGAATGTAAAACTGTACACAGAGGTTTTCTACTGCAATTTACTATTTTGGAATATAACAGTACAGAAGCTACTGTACACTAGTATGTATAATGCATTCCTATGTGCAGTTCATAAAGAACTTTTGACATTTATAAACTAACATTACTGACAGTGGTTCATAGCTATGAATAATTATCCTGAATGGTGGCATCCAATACACTATCTGCAGACTGCTTGTATGCTTCTGTACACTATGTACCAAACAAAAAAAAAATGACCTCCAAGCTTCATGGGACCAAAGAAGCTAACAGTGTACTATTATTGAAATAAATTTATTAACCTACTTAACTTTAAGTCCCCGGGTAGTAGAATTAATGTGTAAGATGATTAAATGTTCACTTTATATTGTTAATGCAGTCGTGTGACTGTATCTTAAACCCTTTAAATTGAGGAGGGGAAGATTGGGAAAAGGAGCACGTGTTTACGTTTTTTCACCCACATTATTGCATACTTTCAGTTTTTGTCAATACCCTTCCATATGATAAAAATGTCATCCAAAAATTGAAAATATGCAATAATGTGGGCGAAAAATAAAGAGACTTAAACATATGCTCCTGTTCCCAATAACACACAACAGCGGAGATTGTTCCTGTTTTGCTCAACGACATTCTATGTGGTTGTGAATGTTTATCCATTTGAAACATCAATATTTATTCTTTCATGGACACCACTTTAACTAACAATTTTGTATTTTTTGAAGGAGAATATTTCAAACAGGCAAGTGGAGTAGCTATGAGTGCAGCCTGTGCCCCTCTATATGCTGACACTGGTATGTGTTATCGGGAACAGCAGCACGTGTTTACCTCTATTTTTTTTTTCACCAACATCATTGCATACTTTTGATTTTTGGATATTTATCATATGGAAGGGTAACAATGAATTAAAAGAATTTATCTTGCACATTAATTCTACTACCCATTTTTTTAAATTAACTTGGAATTTTTTGGAATCAAAGATAAATTATTTGGACATCACACTGTCCAAGGACTTAAAGTTAAGTAGGTTTCAGTCCACGACTTATAGAAAACCTACTTTTTCCTGTGGGTATTTAAATTACCACAGGTTTTATCCACACAAACAAAAAAGGAGCCTGGTGAAAGGACAAATGGTGAGGCTATCCAGAATTATTTCTGACGACAATATTTTCAATGATGAAATTGAGAAATCAGGCACATTATTTTTAGCTAGAGAGTATTCCACTAGTATGCTTGAAGACATTAAAAAAAATTACAAATTGTAGGCACAATCAATACTGGCCTATTTTAGGGGTAGGGTTACATTACAGTCATTGTGTTACAACAATAAAAATGAAGGCACAAGGTATGAGAACAGTTTTATTATGAAATATGGTCAGAAAAGCGAGATTATCAAGCCTCCCATACAGAGACATGGGGATGTAACTTTACATGAGAAGCTACTACGGGATAAGTTAGGTAAACAGCTGACATTCACTTTTTGAGAAGTCTCAATATCAGAGACACTAGAGAGAGGTACTAAAAATACTACAAGGAACAGGAACGTACTCGGGGTTAGTACTGGTAGAGGCAGTGCTTGCCCACAGTGCAGATTCATATACAAGGGGCAGGAATTCCTTATAATTAGTGTAAAATATAAGATTACATTTCACTCGCACTACAAGTGCAAGACCAAAAGGGTTGTATATTGTGCATTCTGTGATCATTGTTCCAGTTTTTACATTGGTGAAACTGAGGGTTAGAATGCAAGAACACCTTTATGATACTAATGCCAAAAAGGATTCCAATGTACTGTACAGCCATAAACTAGTCTGCAACAATAAAATATTTTATTTTTTCATGACAGAACTAGTTTCACCAAACCCAAGTGGTGGACCCTGGGAGCAAACTTTAGAGTACCGAGAACTTTTATGACAGCTGAGGCTAAATGCAAGTGAGCTCCCAGGACTGAATGACACTATTTCCTTAAAGGGTGTATTAAAACTTTGAGCTGCCAAGTTATAGCTATTTTAACTATTTTATTCCACAAATTCTTGGTTTTAACATCGGTTTCTTTGGAATTAAATGGTTATTGAAAATGTTTATGTAATTATGGTTTGTACTCTTTACAATTTTTTTTTAGAAAAATGCTCACAAGAAGTCAGGAAGTGTTACTTGCATTTCTATTAGTAATTTAAGTTCTTTTTACTAAGAAAACACAACTATTAGGTAATTATATTCAATTAGCTCCCTACTAATTGTTAATTTAACATTTTATATTGTTAATGCAGTCATGTGATCGTATCTTAACCCCTTTACATTGATGAGGGGAAGATTCATAACCAGTTCTGAAGAAGTCCTTTTAGGACAAAAGTGCTTAACTGGTATTTTGGTGGTGGTTAATAAAATTGTTTCAATACCTGCACCCTGTATGGTTTTGTTGGCACTGAGAAGCTTCGAGGTCAGTTTTGTGTTTGGTTCCAAGTTTCACTATACTGACTTGTCCACAATATCATCAATTCCTCTGTACACTGTCACTGAAAACCATGGCCCAACTTCAAGTGTAGAAAAAGGAACAGAAAACACAGTCACCAGACCAAAAACTATTTTAAAATCTACTACCTCAGCAGAGAACAGGCAAGAATAAAGTTGATAATGTTTTCAGTAGAAAACAGGAAAGAAAAATAGATCTGATAACATTGAAATAAGGAATCAGAATGAGATATAGTTCAACATCATCTTAAATACGGAGTCAAGCCAGTCAGAATTCAGGGTTCTAGACTTCAAGTGGAGAGATTTTGATAACGGGGTCATAAAACTTGCGGACAAGAACAAATTCAAAACAGCTGCTATGCAGCAACAAGCATTTGCATCATACCAAGAAGATAACCTAACTTAAAAGGCTGAAAATGCATTTTAAGTGACTTAGAAGGAAAAAAGCATGTAGTATTTAGAAATTCATTATCATCCCCCATTTTTCTCCATGGGGTTGGGGCATCATGTCAACTGTCACCATCTCTCTCTATTCATTGCCACTTTTGCTGCCTTCTTCGACACTCATGCCTGACTGTCACAGATCTTTCACACAATCCATCCACCTCTTTGCTGGACATCCTCGTTTCCTCTTACCTTCTTCCTCTCTGTCCCAAATCTTCCTCACCAGGTTGTCTTCTGCTTTTCTGCACATGTGCTCTTTTTGACCTTTTCCACAACTGGGACTACTTTGGCTTCTGCTCGGATGTCCTCATTTCTTTGTCTCTCCCACAGTGTACATCCTACCACCCATCACAGGCACTTCATCGCCATCACCTCTAGCTTCCTCAACTGCTCTGCCTTTACTGCCCACGTTTCTGTTCCATATAGTAGTACTGGTCACACCACTGTTCAGTACACCTTACTTTTCAGCTTCTTTGGCATTCTTCTGTCACATACTACACCTGACACTGTGCCAGTTGGCTGCAGCCCCACTGATTCTAGCTTTGACCTCCTCATTCAGATTTCCCTTCTCAACCACCCCTCCTAGATACTTGAAGTTGTTAATCTGTTCCACTATTTTCCCTTCTATCTCAGTTCTCGGCTTCTGATTTTCCTCCATTTGCTGCCATTACAACGGTCTTATCTGTGCTCAGTTCCATCCCATGAGACTTCAGTTTCGCATTCCATTTACCTACCC
This sequence comes from Protopterus annectens, assembly GCF_019279795.1. NCBI lineage: Eukaryota > Metazoa > Chordata > Ceratodontiformes > Protopteridae > Protopterus > Protopterus annectens. The sequence continues at coordinate 173,100,852 of NC_056739.1, forward strand.
TTGGCTGAAGTTCTTGCATTCCATTTACCTACCCTTTGCTGAAGTTCTTGCTCAGAGTCTGCCACATCATTCGATCACAGCAACTTTGTTGATCTGTTCCCTCTGAGCTGTATGTTAAAGTAGTCTGTTACTACTATGAATAGTAGTGAGCTCAGAGATTAACTCTGATGCACAAAACACTCCCACTCGAACACCTCCTGTGAGGCCAAACACTATTCATACTCGAGTCACAGGCTGGGTCCTTGTATATAAGCCTGCACTAATTCTACCAATGTTTCTGGGACTTTGAATGATGACATTACTGCCCAAACATACTGCCCAAACAGCTTTTTTGGGACCTTGTCATATGTTTTCTCCAAATCTAGGAATGCCCAGTTGGACTCTTTCCTTATCTCTAGTTTCTTCTCAAATATTTGTCTCACTACACATCGGATCAGTTGTGCTGCATCCTGATCTGAATCCAAACTGCTCATCTCCCATCTTACTTTCTACTACTCTGCATATTCATTTATCAATCACCTTCTCCAGAACTTTCATGCAATGTGACAGGAGTTTGATACTCCTATACAGCCCAAAGTTGAGTGTCCCCTTTGTTATTGTACTCAGGCACTAGTATCCTTATTCTTCAGTCATCTGGGATATGCCTTTCTCTTCACACTACTGGGAGTATCCACAGGAGCCATTTCTCTCTTATCTCACCCAATATCTTTATATCTGCTGTGACCTCATCTGAGCCTGCTGTTTTCCCTGACTATTTCCTTAGTGCTATTTTTACTTCTTCTATGGTAGGCTCCTCCTCTTCTCTCACTGAAGGTTCTTTCTTGAGTAGTACAGCTTCTGTGGGGCCTTCCATCTGCCTTTGATATCCTGTGGACTGGTGAGCAGGTTGTTGCTGGCATCCCCTATGTCTGACTATCTTCATTATCATTCCGTCTTTGCCATGCAACCTGATATAGTTTCTTGTGCCACCTACTGACTTACTCTCCAGAAGCTAGAAGAGTGCCTCCGATGCCTTGGCTTTGCTATTGCAACTCCTTTCCTAGCCTCATTGTTAGCCAACCAGTATTCCTTCCTAACCTGGTCCGTTTCTCTCTTCCACTTTTTCCTGACCTCCTCCTTTCTTTTGATGACTTCCTGGACTACTGAATTCCACCACCAGCTTTCCTTATGTACCTTATTTCCATACCTGGCTCAGCTGCATATGAGAGTACATGTTCTGTAGTCCTCACACATGCTGCTTGAGGGGCCGACATTCTTCTTCAACTCTACCTATTTCCTCTTTTTCTTAAAGTGCTAGAGCCCTCAGTAATTCCTCAAACTGCAGTGCTTTCTCTCCAGTCAACCTCCAGTTCTTCAGCCTGGCCTCTGTTGACCTTGGAGCCTACTCTGACCACTGCTTGCAACTGACTGTGGCAACCAGTGGTTTATTCTGTGGGTCAACTGTTTCACTGGGGATTACTTTGCAATTGCTGATTCTACCCCAGTGCTCTTTGCTTAGTGGAAGGAAGTTTTTCCGAGTTGCATGTAGGCCACTCTTGTATAGCAATGGTTATTTACATCAAGAAGAGATGAAAAGGAGCACCTATATGAAAGTTAACTACATGAGACAAAAGGAGGGACTCAAAGTAAAACCAAATGGATGGGTGCTGAGCAGAAAAGATGGCAAAAAGGCAGGTCTAGATATGTAATACTTTTGCCCGATTTTCATTAAGGAAGAAAACAGAAGAACGTTTTCACTCAGTAGAAGTGCCCATAAGTCATGAACAGTTGACAAGTAAAGGACACATGATGGAAGTCACTCTGCAATTGTTGAAGTGGCAGTACCATCAACTAATCATTTAAATATCCAGTGGGAAGAGGACAAGATTCCCAACAGCCTAGAGAGGTCAGGCAAGGTTCTGCTTCACAATAACAAAAGTAACTGAAAACCTAGAAATGTTCAGCCTCAGTAGCAGTGAAAATTGCAATTTTTTGTCTTAAGAAACTCTTCTTGTCTAGGGCCTCATGGGTTGCAGGACCCAAAACAGCAAAGATTTACAAAAAAAAAAAAAAAAAAAAAAAAAAAAAAAAAAAGAATTCTTTGGGTAGATAACAAGGTTGCATTATATCAAGAAGATGTGGGTGTACGTGACATCCTCAAACTTTAGCAAGGCATCGGACACTGCATAACCTCAAAGGTCGGTGAGAAGAATAGATGGGATGGTAGCAAGAGTAAAACACTGGCTAGACAACAGGACAAAAAGAGATTACAGAAAATTAGAAGAAAAGTAGTAACCAGTGGGGAACCAAGGGGGTGGGGTATTAATGATTGTCATCCATTTCAGCATGTTTATAATGTTTATGGGAAACTGCAAAAGGAGTGGAATAAAAACAGCCTTTTTTGCAGATTACGCAAAACAATGCAACAGTGTTTGCATAAAAGATGGCGCAGAAAGAAAAAGAGACTTGGCAAGTTTCAAAAGTAGTCTTTAAGCATGGCGGATTAGACTACAAAAGGCAGACTAATGAAAGAACACCCCCCCCCCCCCATAGGAGTACACAGCTTGAAAGGTAACAGTAACAAGAGAGAAAACAGACCTGGATGTAGTCATATCACAAGATGCCAACAAGTTATAGCAGTGAAACAGTACATCCAAGGAAGACTGTGGGGATATTGGGAGGCAGAGAGAGATACATCAGCTACAGAAAATCTGAAGTTACTATCCTCTCTTAACAGATCATTTGTAAAACCTCTATTTACTTGTACACTGCTCAGTTCTGGAGACTTCACTGATGTAATGATATGCTCATGACAGACACAGGACAGAGGAATTAAATATTCATCAGAAAACAAGGAAAGCTTAATACATGCAGTGTTAATGACAAGAGGAAGAAGAAGGATATGAAGGAATTCTTTAGCACTTCAAATCAATGTACTGATTTTAAAAAGAGGTAGCATTAAAAGGCTCACTAAATCACACAACACTGGCAAAGGCATGACTTTGTGGATAAAAGTAGTAGTCTTTCACAAAAACAGTAGGAGAAGATTAAAAAAACTTTCTAAAAGATAAACAGCAGCAGAACTTGAGCAAATGGAAGATTTAGTAGACCCCCTTAGCAGGGCTTGGTGAGGAAAAGAGGGAACATGCTAATAAGCAAAAAGAATTTAAAGCTTATCACATAAATAAATGGCAGATAATGTGAGCCATGCAGTTAAAAATTGTTTCTATGAAGCTATACCATGCACGTCAAGCTAACTTTCTCGTGGGCCTATTAAAAAGGTACCATCTGCTTTTCAGAGTACTAGCCGGCTAACTTTGCAAGTGAAGAGAGATCAGCACTCTGTTACAGAAAATTATCTTAGGTCTCCAAAGGGCAAGAATAGACTTAAAAAAAAAAGGCTGACAACTAGCAGAGGCTGTACAGAGGATGCCTGTGCAATGGTGGGCTCAGAAATCTAAGCTCCAGTTTTCTCAGTGTATCATCAGATTTGTGTCAGGGCTCAGTGCAGTACTAACTCAGCACAGCAGCAGTGCAAATCACTCTGCTCCCAATAGAAGACAGTCCTAGCAGCTCAGTTATACCTACTTTACATGACACATGGCAGCTGTGTGCAAATCAAACAGAAACCGAAACAGAGGCAGCACAAATTATATCAGAAAGACATGACGCAACATGGACAAGACAGAAAAATCCAGACTGATAATCAAGATACTACCATGCTCTAAACACTGTGCATTTGACACGCAAGTGTTAAAATGTCTTCAGATATATGAAAGACCTACTCTTAATGTTTTTCTTCGAAGCAGAGTTCCAGAAGCCAATAAGACAACTGAAGATACTGGTTGAAATTTTTCCGTTAAGGAAGCAGAAACTCGGACAGAATTTCTTTTCCAAGTTTAACTTGGATCCTCACTCTTCCTTGCAGAATTTAAATGGCTACATTCCACTGGAGAACAGAGACCGCTTCTTCTTTCAGCTTTTCCTGGTTAGGGGTCGCCACAGTGGATCACCTGTCTGCTTATGATTGGCGGCGGAGTTTTACGGTGTTGAGTAAACACACACACACACACACACACACACACACACACACACACACACACACACACACACACACTTTCTATTATTTGCTCCCTAGGATAAGACTGCATATCTTACTAATGGACTTCCTTGCTCTTCTAGCCTCAGGTTTGGAGCACATCCTCCTCTCACTGCATCTCAGAATTCCTGTGTATTAAATCCTTATGTCTGTGCAAAGCAGGAAACATTCTTGTTCAATTATCTATAAAGCGGGTTAAGAACAGCCCATGAAGTGAACATGGACTAGAAAAGGGATCATTCTGCACATCTGGTGGCTTTATAGACGCTACTTAGTGGCACATGCAGATGCAAGTGCAGCTTTGTTCCTCTCGCTTTCAGATTTAGTTGCCGTTATCTGGATGACACTATCACATGTCACTCCGACAGTCTGGCTCCTGTGAAAAGAAGCCAGTCTCCCATTCAACTTTAGCTATATGGCTGTACATCAAAAAAGCACAAGGTTAAAAAAAAAAAAAAGAAGAAAATGTCACAACACGTGCATAGTTTAAAGAGAATGCATTTAAGTCACATACTTTCCAAAGATCGTGTACTTCATATCGAGATGAGGTTGCTTTCCATATGTAATAAAAAACTGTGATGAGTTTGTATTGGGACCATTATTTGCCATAGAAACAATCCCTCGGACACTATGCTGAAAGACAAAAACATGTATCAGATGTTTAGAGAAAAATGTGGAAAGTACATCATTTTGTTGGACATCGGAGTCTCATCAATAACAGACACCAGTAAATGTGGACAGCTGTTCCTTCAATGGCTTTAGCACACTATCATCATGCTAGACAGCACCCCCTGACAAAGAAGCAGGGATTACTCTGCAGCCCTTTTCAGGGTTATAGTCAGTTTAGTGACCATTATTTCTTAAGTTACCTGCCCTGTGTCTGGTATGCTTACAATCACGTTTACTCCAGTCTTGGCATTTACAGTGACATTAGGATCCAGTGCATGCTCATGTCCACTGTACCAGTATTACATCATATTTTACAAGTGAACTTGTATGGTTGCTTCTCTGTCTCGACTAGGCATGTCCCCATCTTCCTTCCCTGCCTCAGGTATGATGCCCCCCAATACAGCCTTACAAAACTGCATTCGGCAGTAACAAAAATAGATGAGGTCTAATTTGCCCTAATAACCCATCTGTGGCACTACAACTCATACTTCGCTCAGACCTACTGCTCCTTAGTACAACCCACTTCTTAAAGGAAACTTTAACCTATTAGTAACAGATCTCTACTCTCTCACTATAGAAGTAAAATCCTCAAGTGCACCATAAAGGAGTGCAAAGTCAGACATGAATTCAGAGTCACTACCAATTTTAAAGATTACAAGGCCTTCTTCCATTACAGTAGGACAATTAGAAATTATGCTCATTACTATACAAATATTATTTCCAGTGGTGCCTCACACAAAGACATCAAAGTTATTGTTAATATTCTTGCAGACAAATTCAGTTCATTCTCCTAAATCAGACAGCTGTTCCCTATTGTGAACCATTCCATGCCCCCCAAAATCACCTTGGACCAGCTATATCTGCACTATCCAAAACCAAAAGTACTAGCTCGTCAGGATTTGATAATATATTCACTTAACCAAACCCCTAGTAAACCTCTTTAAATTTAAATTTCTCCATGGGTTACATCCCTGAAATGTCGAGAACAGCCACAAAAGCAGCTAGGACAGATGCCAGAGTATGCAGACCTATTGGCCCCACAATAGAAGTATGGAATACACAGTTATTGAACTGATAAACAATGACGTATGTGATTTACATATGCTAGATCCAAACCGATTTGAATACACAGTTATTGAACTGATAAACAATGACGTATGTGATTTACATATGCTAGATCCAAACCGATTTGGATTTGTAAAAGGAAGGTTCTGCCTACTAAACCTAGTCAATTCTTCAAAAATTTCTCAAGGTCTGACAGTCTGTACTGCTTACCTTGACCTCTCCAATGCCTTTGTCAACATCCTGCATGCTGGTTTCATAGATATAAATCTTTCAGCTTAACGTAACCCAGTATGTAGTCTGCTGGACAGCCAACTGGCTCTCTTAAAGGACCCTCACAGTTTAGGTACTGGACACCTCCTCTAGCATGGTCTCTGGCAGAGTTTGACTGGGCTGTATGCTAAGTCTACTGCTGTTTAGTATCTACTTCTCAAAGTAAATGTACATGTGGCAGCTGCAGACTGGGTGGAATTTTCAAATCCTGCTATAACACTCAGATACACAAGCAGGACCTGGAATAGATCAATGTTTGGTGACAAGTCAATAGTCTTATCTTAAATACCAAAAAATGAAATGGTTATCTTTGGGAAATACACCACCCCCTCCTCTTACCAGACTGCTAGTACCCCTCTAAAAGCAAATATCATTATAGATATTCACGAGTCAGTTAACTGTAACAATCTTTTTTGGATCCCAGTGCCTTAATCATTATTAGGAAAACCTTCCACCTTTCTCAGCTGATTTGTTGGGATATCTTCTCTAGGGCGCATGTAGTCCTGGTTACTCAGTACTTTTCCCTTATTAAAACTATCCTTGAATAAATGTCCCTTTGGGATGTACTTCACAAAGCATCTTGTACAGGAATCTATAATTCACAGCCATCAGGCCTCCTTAAGCACCTTTCAATCTAGCATAATTCTAGGTGAGGGAAGCTGCTGCACTGACTACCCTTCTCTTAAATTTGGAGACTGTGGCCCAGGGCTGATGACTAGTCCTCATACAGCCCTCATGGTCAACTGAGCTTGCGGCTCCAAACCATGACCAATTTGAAAGACCCCAAATGTTTCTGACCAAGAGATTTCTAGACTACACATCCTAAGTTACCACAAAAGAATAAAAGTCCTATCCATCTACTTTGTCAAACAAACTCCTCAGGGTTGATCTCTGTTTAGTGGTTTGAGCACTGAAAGCACCTACCCCTTTTTAGCCTCTTCATCTTCAAAGATCCAATGGTCTAGTACTCTATTTTGAGTTATGAATCTGTCAGTACAACAGGTGTTGTGTTACAAATCTGTCAGTACAACAGGTGTTGTGTTACAAATCTGTCAGTACAACAGGTGTTGTGTTACAAATCTGTCAGTACAACAGGTGTTGTGTTACAAATCTGTCAGTACAACAGGTGTTGTGTTACAAATCTGTCAGTACAACAGGTGTTGTGTTACAAATCTGTCAGTACAACAGGTGTTGTGTTACAAATCTGTCAGTACAACAGGTGTTGTGTTACAAATCTGTCAGTACAACAGGTGTTGTGTTACAAATCTGTCAGTACAACAGGTGTTGTGTTACAAATCTGTCAGTACAACAGGTGTTGTGTTACAAATCTGTCAGTACAACAGGTGTTGTGTTACAAATCTGTCAGTACAACAGGTGTTGTGTTACAAATCTGTCAGTACAACAGGTGTTGTGTTACAAATCTGTCAGTACAACAGGTGTTGTGTTACAAATCTGTCAGTACAACAGGTGTTGTGTTACAAATCTGTCAGTACAACAGGTGTTGTATGAAAGACCCCAGCTTGGGAAAAACTCCCTCATGTCACATAAAGTGACCACCTCTCAACTTTCAAAACTAGACTTGACAATTGGATGACGGACTAAACTCATGCCTAGGGTATGCAGAAATCTCACCCAGGTAAGTAATATATTCCCAAAACCAAAGGCCGTCATAGCCAAGAATCTTGAAGACTTTTCTGCAATAAGCTTGGTATGAATATTGTTCCAAAGGAATTTATTTATTCATAACACTCAGAAAAGGTAAAGATTTGTCCCATTTTACGTTTTTATTTTTATGCATCTAAAATAAAACAAATGAAAGTATATATATTGAATTATATAAATAGATGCTCCTCTGATGCAGAAATCTTTGGAGTGCAATGCTCATGGGGTGCCTTTTGGCTGCTAGTTTCTTTCTGTGAACCACAAATCATGCTAGAAGGTGGCATAAAGTGGAAACTGCTTGTGCTTTCCTCCATAATATTTGTGGATATCTAAATACACTTACACCTTCCTTGTAGCTAATACAAAGACGTTCTATACTTACCTTTATTCTCACTGAGGGGTCGGACCCGATATGTTGGATCTGTCTCTGCCTATAATAAAAAGCTCAAGGACTTCAGCAAAGCTCGTGGGTCTCCTTCCCTACCCATAATGCAGTTCCCCAACTTCCTCAGATCTTGTTTGCCCCCCAGAAATTATAAGGAAAGAAGTAAATGTCTAATATCAGAAAAGGATATACAGTAGTAATTGTTATAGAGGGTCATGGTTAGCATTTCTGAGGCTATGTAGATCCAATATCCAATGTCCATTCAGTCTCCCAGGAGATCTGGAAGGGGGCATGGAGGGTGGGTTGTGAGAATAAAGGTCAAGATGGGCAACACACATGGAATGTTATAGTAAGTACACACCTTCTTTATGTGTTTTTGTCAATCTCGCCTTTATTCTCACTGATGGGACCATGACACAAGCAACCTAATTCCTGGGTGGCTCATGGGAGAATATTCCTCACAATGATAGAACCAAAGTAATCTCTACTCCTGGAGGCCAAATCCACTTTGTAATGGTATGCAGTTTTGCCCAACGTGCCTGCAGCACAGATATCATCCCAGGGTAGCCTTGCTTGATTGGCTACAGATGTAGCTACCGATATATATAAAAAATATACAAACAGTGAGCCATCTAGGTAAGATAATCTTTGAGACTGTCTGACCCTTCCTGGTCTCTGAGTAGGACAAGAAAAGTTGGTCTGATTTTCTAAATCCCAGAGTTCTATGCAAGTAAAAACGTACTTGTCTATGTACGTCTAAAAGGTGCAATGAGTACTCGCCTCTGTTCTGGTAGATCGGGAACAACACTGGCAGCTCAACAGACCGATTTAGGTTACTTTCGGATACAACTTTTGGAAGACACGAAGGGTTAGTCCATAAAGAAACTCTGTCCTTATGGAAAAGCAGATAAGGGGGCTTTGTGGACAGGGCCTGCAATTCTGATACTCTTCTGGCTGAGGTAATAGCTACTAAAAGGAGAGTTTTCCAAGCCAAACTTTAGATCACAAGTTGCTGAAGGTTCAAAGGGGGAACAAATGACGTTTGTTAAAATGAAATGCATGTCCCATAGAGGAGTTGGATTCCTGAATGGGGGTCAAATCATCATTGGTCCTTTCATGAAGGCTTTACAGAGTCGGTGTGACAGGATGCTAAAACCATTTTCTCCCACATGATAGATAGCTTGAGATTGCTGCTAACTGGACTATAATATAGTAGAAGCAGCTGCACCATCTTAAAAAAGTTTCATCAGAAATTCCAGGATAGAATGCAATAGAGCATAAAAGAGATCTATTTGTTTATCACTTGTCCATATTACGAACCTGTTCCATTTACTCTTGTATAATCTTCATGTAAAGTTTTTATGGGAGGACAACAAGATATGTTTTACTGGAGAGGAAAGAAGAGGAAACCTGGCAATTAAGGGAAGTGGAGCAGCCAAGCTGTCTGCTTGAGGTTTTGAAGGTTGGGATGACCCATTCCCAATGGGTGCGTCAGTAGATCTGGAGCTGGGTGCAGAATCCAAGGATCGTCCATCAGACGAGGTTATAGGAATGGAAACCAGATCTGACGAGGCCAATACGGAGCAATCAGGATTACTGTGGACTCCCAACAGACAGGCTTTCTGCAATAACTTACTAATCAGTGGGAAAGCATATACCAGTCCCAGAGGCCAAAAGTAAACAAGTGCATCCCTTGGTAACTCCCCCATAGGAGGGGATCAGGGCAAAGTAGTTAATGCATTTGGTAATGGGGGGGGGGGTGAAGCAAAAGGATCACAGCAAGGCTGACCCCATTTTCAAAAATCTTTCCCGCTACATTCTGATTGAATGGCCACTTGTGAGGCCATAAGATGGCCCTGCTCAATTTGTCTGCAATCACGCTGGATTTCCCTGGGATGTTTGGAGGATATAGACCACTGCCCCTCAGAGCTTCTTGACAAAGGGGGTAAGATCTGGTTCCTCCTTGTTTATGTACCAGATTACTGACATATTGTCTGACTGAATTGCTATTGTTCCTAGAGGGAGTGTGTTCTGAAACGCTTGCAATGCCAATAGCACTGCCCTCATCTCTCGGATGTTTATGTGCAGGTGAGCCTTATGTTCCTGGCAGGTGACTGTCTCTCTCAGATAATGCCCCCTCCCCCCATCTGGGAAGCATCCATAGTCACCGTGGCCTACGGCGAAGGAGAGATGAAGGGACGGTCTTGAGAGACTAAAGGAGAGTAAATCCACCACTTTAGATACTTTTTGCAAGAATTGGCAATGAGGAGCTTGTGAGACATTGGTAAATACAGGATTGACCATTGTGTGGAAAGTAACCACTGAAGTATCCATATATGTAGGCGAACTAAAGGAATAAGTACAATAGAAGCTGCCATTTTTCCCAGAACTTGTAGTACTACTTTTGCACTCGCTTGAGAGCTCTTGGTCAGCATTTTCACATGCAAGCGAAGATTGTGCACTCTGTCGTGAGGGAGTCTTGATATCAGCGCATGGTTGTATATCTGTGCTCCTATAAAATTTAAATTTTGAGATGGCTCTACAGCAGATTTGTTGCAATTCATGGCAATGCCTTGAGAGAAGCAAAGCTGAAGTGTACAGTCCCTGCCTTGTAGCAGGAGATGCCTGGTCAGGGAGGTTATGAGCCAGTCGTCCAGACATGGAAACACCCGGAATCTTCTATGTTTCAAGTGAGCCACCACTACCTGCCATGCACTTTGTGAACACTTTGGGGTCTGTAATGAGGCCAAAGGGCAGAGCTCGAAACTGGAAGTGACTGGCTCCTAGCTGGAAGTGCAAGAACTTTCTGGATAATCTTTCCATTAGAATGTTGTAGTATGCATCCTGAAGGTCTAGAGAGCATCCAATTGTCTTTTTCCAGAAATGAAGTATTGACTACAGCATTACCATCTGGAACTTGGTTTTCTTCACCGATTTGTTTAGTTTGCTGAGATCCAGAACAGGTCTCCAATCCCCTGTTTTATTTGGAACTAAAAAGAATCTTGAGTAAGTTCCAGATCTTCTGGTCTGCAGGGACTTCTTGGATGACTCTTTTTTTGAGCAACCTTTGAATTTCTAGTGTTACTTGTTCCTTTTGACTGGGTGGAACATCTGGAATGGATCTGTTTACCGTTATGGGGAAAGCGAAGGGAATAACATATCCCTTGGATATTATGTCCTGCACCCATTTTTCATTGGTTATGTTTTGCCAGACTTAAAGATGCAGTGATTATCTATCCCTCCCACCGACTGCCTCCAGAGGTGAGCAGTCAGGCACTCCTTCAGGAGCACTGAAAGGGTCTGCCAAAGAAAGATTTTATGGAGCCCTGATTTTGCGGGCCTCCTCTGCCGCAAGGGCAGCATCTTCCATTATTGTTCCCCCCTCTGCCCCTGGGGGAACTTCCACCATGTGCATCCTGAAAAAAGACACCTGAGATTTTTTGAACCACATCTTCCTACTACCCCTCTGACCCTTTGGGAATGGTCTGGTGGGTGTGGAAAAAGGCACTCCAGTGGTAGACGAGGTCTTGCCCTCCTGTTCACACTGGGTTAGCGTTTCCTTTACCTTTGTCCCAAAAAGAGATTAGCCATCAAAGGGAGCATTAATAAGGGAAGAGGGCTCCACAAAAATCACAAAGGTGCATACAAGTCTGCCTCCTAATGGAGATGCCTGAACCCGCCAACCCTACTCACTTCATCTACTGCATACAAGAGGAGTTGGCCACAGAATTAAGGGTAGCAAGCTGAGCGTTGATCTTATCTGCCATCGCATCAGCTACACCTCCTTAGAGGAAGTCTGACAGTTCTTTTAGTAGATCCTCTGAAGTCTGGTGAAATGAGTGAGATAATTCAGCAACTGTAATGTAAAATCTGCTGAAAAGAAGATGCACTTCCCATACCTAGTCATGGTCCTGGAATCCTTATTAGGAAGATGGATAGAGGGACTGGTCTCGGAAAGTTCCCTTTTTGTGGCAGTCACCATGACCATGGCATTTACTGCTACATCCTCGATAAGGAAGGCTTGGTCCATTGGCACTATAATGTACTTATCCGGCTTCCTAGGAGTGGGCGCTATGAATTCTGGGGTCTCACAGGCTTTCCAAGAGATTAATTCAATAAGCTCAGCGGAAGGAGGCATCACCCATGAGGTTGAAGGGAGAAATCCAAGGGCGTTCAGGTATACCAATTCCTCAGCTGAAGGGAATGAGGACTGCCAGTCACCCTTCTGCTTCATCGAGGTCGGTATCCAAAGTGATGAACTCCTCTGGGAAGTCCAGATGCTTCCTCTTGCATGATCTCCTCCAAGAGACTTCCTCAGTAGGATATTCTGGAGAAGTTTTGGGGGGGAGGTCCCTTGGGGAACATCTTGACGCCTTGGATCCCTGCGGTCTTGTAGACGGAGGTTATGAGGTAAGGAGCAGTCATCACCCTCCTCATAACTTCGAAGACAGACTGTCCATGCTCCAATGAACTCCCCGGACCCCACAACTCAGATGTCACAGCTAAAAGTACCCTCAGCGCAGGAGAAGGAATCTCTGAAGAAGAGGTAGGAGCTGAACCCACCTGTGCCGATGCCCCAAGAAACAGAGTCAGATCAGAGGAGATCTGAACCGGCTCCAAGGACTCTACCGGTGAGTTTTGGCTCCCTGAGGTCTCCTACTCTGACTGGGCAGAGATGCTTGGGGTAGACATCAGCTCCGAGGAACTGAGAGGTCCAGGACCTGATACAGACACCAGCTGGATGTTGGAGGAGGAGGAGGAGTAGGCTCCACAGGGGATGGATGAGTCTAAGCAGACTCCTTTGGGTTCGGATCCAAAAGAAGCTAGGCCAAGACAGGTGTCTTGAGGCCTCTGCACCACCCTATCCACATCTTCATCTGAGAGGCTCTTAGTAAACCTTGTGGAAAATATTGGAGAGCTGGACCTGGTAAAAAAGGGTGATGGAAGCAGGGACATAATAGGTTCCAAAGATGATCGGCTCCGATAGCAGAACTCTATGGGCAATGGGGTCTTCAGAGCCAATTCCAGGGACAACTTTGTATCCAAAGACTTTGACCAATCCGAGGAAGTTCCTGGATCTGTAGAAGTTGTCTGCTCCTTAGGTGCTGTTGGAGCGGATGTCTTTTGTAGCTTGGCTCTTGGCTCAAAGTTTTTGGAGCCAGACAAGGCCATTTCCCTGAGGTCTATATTGTATGAATGAAAGTTCATATAAGCGAACGCTTTAATGAGTAAAACTCCCAGACATGGAGGTGCATGTTGTGGGATCGCAGTACAGTGAAGATTGGAGTTTTTGCCCTTTCCTCACTGTAGTGTGATCTCGGAGTTGGAATATATATTTAGCGGGGGATGTGGGGGGCTCGTTTTCGATGTCCGGGATTTTCGCTCATTGAGCGTTCACTTATATGAACTTTCATTCATAAAATACAGACTTGTCCTATTTAGGAGAGGAGGGATCAGGAGGAGGAATAGCCTCAGAGAAAGGGGTTTTAAATTAACCCCTTCAAAATCAATTTGTTTTTACGTTCATGAGCTCCCTTTGATTAAAGGTGTGGCATATGGAACATGATTCTTGTAAATAAAGCGGCCCCAAGCAGTATATACACTGTGTGTGTGTCAGTCACTGAGGGGCATCTTCATGCATTTCTTAAATCCTAATGGCTTGCCTTCCTTTTGGGACATATTGAAGGAAGCCTGAAGCACACCCAGAGACCAGCTTAGAAAGTTTTTTTTTTTAAACTACAAAGCAGAAAGGTAAGGGAAAGCCCTCTAACTTAAAAGGACTGTGGGGGAGAGAGGGGGAAGTCCTCTAACTTAAACTGACTTGTTTTTTTTGTTGACCGCTTTCAAAAAAAATGAGTGGTAAGCAGAAGGGAAAAGAAAGGATTTTGTCGGAAATAACTAGAAAGGACCCTAAAGGAGAAAAAGAGAACACCCTTTACCTAAAAAAACGGGTGTGGGATAAGAGTTAGGCATCCTAAACTAAAAACAGACGTTAATGGAGGGGAGGGATTACTAATAAGGAAATACTACAAAGAATACAAAGAGAAAAATAACAGGGAAGGAAATTATTAGCTAGATAAAGAAATAAAGCTAGAAAAATTCAAAAGACTTGGCTCAGAGCTTGCCTGAAGAACCTCCTCGCAGCGTGGCAAATGAAATCTGGAGAAGACAGGGAACTGCATTATCAGCAGGGAAAGAGGCCCATGAGCTTTGCTGAAGTCCTTGAGCCTTTGTAAAGACAAAGATGGATCCAACATCAGTCAGAATAAAGGCAAAATTGACAACACATCTAGGTTTTCAGAATACTGTCTCTGGAAATGGAGTCACATATGCTCGATCAAAAATTTTAAACCTTCATTAACAGGATGAGCTATAGAAATATAATGTACAACACAAAGAAAACTAATCTACCTTTAAATGCTCGCTAAATTCATCTTCAAACTTTCGGTTCCATATACTGTTTCCTCCCTTTCCAGTGCCTGTAACAAAGAGAAACTTATAAGTTACAATACCTTTAAAACAATCTGTTGCAATCTTGCTTAGAAAATAGGTAGAAATTTGCAAAACTAGTTAAAAGTGGTATATTAAGTGTGACTACAAAATTTCCACAGTACCACCCATGGTAAGGATTTGGTCATCCATAGGCAAGGTACAACTCCAGTATTAACATTTTTGTTTCAGACCCATAGACATCTTCCATAAACAATAAATGCATTGGTCTGTGCACTACGATGTCCTTCGTGGTTCACTGTTGCAGTCATGACTGTAGGGTTCTTCCTGCCAGCAGCAGCCCCAGATTGGCCAGAGTTCCAAAGTCTGGATCGGGCGTCAGCTGAGGTCACTTTTATCCTGACGTCAATGCGCCAGAAGGTATAAAGACCTCAGCTGACGCCATTTCCCCAGTCTTTCTTGCCGCGCGGTGCCCTTTGCAGTTCACTGATGCTGGTCGGCCTATTCCCATTTGTTTTTGGATTTAATCCCAGGATTTTCATTTTATAAGCTAAGTACCCCGTTGGGGAGGTCTTTTTCTTGCTCCAGTCAGATGTCAGAAAAAGTTAATAATTGTATTTCTTGTGGGAAGCAAATACCTCATAGGGATTTTCACTCTTACTGTATTCCCTGTCTGGGTCCTGTCCACAACGTTGTTAATTGTGCATTTTGTGCTAGATTTAAATCACCGTACTATTAGGCGTAGATATAACTTTGCATTTTACTATTTTGGAAAAAGGTTTAATAACATGTCTTCGGATTCTTTTCCAGCTTCTGGGGTGTGTAAGAGGCGCAAGGATGCAGACAGGCCTCAGAGGTCCACAGCAAAGGATGTTACTCAGTTATTGCCAGTTGCTGGTTCATCGGTCGTCAGTGAGGCGCCTTTGCAGCCCCTGTCGTCCGCCTCTTTTGAACCAATTGCCTGTACCAACTCTGGTGTGGAGCTGATGGGGTCTTCAGAATTGCCAGGGACTGGACCTTCGGATACTGCTCCCTCAGTTGGGTCCAGAGCTGGTAGGCAGGTACCGGCTTCTGAGGGAGTTCAGGCCTTCGCAGCTTCCTGTAAATGTGGATTCAGTTTTACATTCAAAGACAAAGTCTAAGGCTCCAGCTAAAGTGAAATGACAAGCACAGGCACCTTTTGATCAGGGTCCTAGGCCTCAGAGGCAGATGCTTAGGATGGCTGAAGCTCTCTTAACTATGATCAGGGGTTCACATCCCCCTCCTGACAAGAAGCCTAGATTACAGTCCGATTATGATTCTTCAGACCAAATTTCTGTTTCTTCTGCTTCTTCCCTTGAGTAGGATTATTCTTTTCCTCCTTACGAGGATTCTGATGCTGAAGATTCCTTTCCTTCAGCTTCTCCTCCTGAGGATTATTCTTTTGGTGAAACTTTGCATGATATGAGGGTGCATTTTCACTGGGAAGGGCAGGAATTCTCTGAATCCAAGAAAAGGCTTAGGGATTTTCTTCTTCTCCCACAGCATAGGCCTCTGGCTATTCCCCCTGTATTGGACATTGTAGTTGATGGTTTTTCGGAAGCTTCTCTCTCTCCTGGTTCTTTTCCCCCTGCTCCGGTCAAACCGGATAGGTATTATAGGGTTCCAGATTCTCACAAGTTTCTTTTTAAGAATCTTTCACCTGATCCGGAAACAATTTCTCAGGGTCCTAATGGTGTTAAAGCGGCATCTGCTAAAAATCCTATTCCCTCTGACAGAGTCCAGGGCTTTGGAGAGATGGGGTAAAAAAAGTTTATACTTCTGCTACACTGTCTATTAGGGCTTTGAACTATCAATTCAATATGCTGAAGTATCAGCAATACCTTTTGCTGTATTTAAAACAAAAGATGTCAGCTGTTTCTACTGGTGCGGATAATCAGGAGTTACAAGATTTATTGCATCCTATTGAACAGGTGGGTAAACATACCCTGCATTGTGGTTTTGACTCTTTGGAAGCTTCTTATAGGGCTGCAACAACCAGCGCAGTTATTAGAAGACATGCTTGGTTAAATGAACAAAGCTTGCCGGATCAGGTTAAAGCCAAACTTTTGGATGTCCCTTTGCAGCACGATGTTCTGTTTGGGTCCAAAGCTGAAGAGGTATTAAATGGAGGGCAAAGCCAAATCTATACAGACTGTTAAGGATTTTCTACAGGTGCAACCTCCTAGATTTAGCCACTGGCCAGCTAAACCTTGGTCCTTTCCGGGCTTGGACAGGTCTCAGAGAGGCAGATTCCAGCGTTCCAGAGGTAGGGGACAGGCACAGACCCATTTTAGGAATAGGCAGTGGAGTGCTCCCTCTCCCAAGGGAGGTGAAGATAAGTCTCAACCCTACCAAAAAGAGTCTTTATGACTCCTTTTCTGGTTCCAGGGGCTCCTCTCCTGGAGGCACCTCTGGGAGGAAGGATTACTCTTTTTTTTTTATCAAAATTGGTGCCACATAACCCGGGACAAATGGGTTCTGGACATAGTCTCAAGAGGTTACAGATTTCATTTCCACACCTTGCCAAAACCGAACGGTTGGCTAGATCTGCCAAATCATCAGTGGGCAGAGGCGCAACGGCAGGTTCAGTCTCTCCTGGCTATGAGGTCCATAGAATAGGTACCAAATTTAGAAATAGGGCAAGGTTTTTATTCCAGACTTCTCCTGGTTCCCAGGAAGGAAAATTCGTGGAGACCAATCCTGGACCTTTCTGTACTAAGCACCTTCCTAGATATACCAAAATTCAAGATGCTCACTCTGCAGCAGCTGCTGCCTATGTTGGGCAAGTGCTTGGATGGTGACTTTGGACTTAAAAGAAGCTTACCTGCATATTCCTATAAGGCAAGAGTGCAGAAGGTATCTGCGTTTTCAAAGCGGGCTCAAAGCATTACCAGTTCTCTGTGCTGCCCTTTGGCTTATCTACTGCGCCCAGGGTCTTTACAAAGTGCCTGGCACCAGTAATGGCATTTTGCAGACAGAAGGGGACTCAAATATACCCTTATCTGGACGACTGTCTTATTCAAGCAGACGAAAAAGACACTCTACTTCGGCATCTAGCTTTTGTGCAGCATCTTCTTCAGTACCTCGGTTTCACAGTGAATCTAAAGAAATTAAATCTGGTACGCACACAACAGATTACTTTCCTGGGTGCTCTTCTGAGTACTACAACCGAGATGGCTTCCTTGACACCAGACAAAAAAAAGTGCAACTGGCTTCTTCTTTCTGACACCTGGCTTCCATGAAACAGCTGACTGCAAGAAAAATTCTGCAGGCTTTGGGTTACATGGCTTCCTGCATTCTACTAATACCATATGCAAGACTGCATATGAGGAAACTGCAGTGGTACCTCAAGAGTGTATGGTCTCAGCATTACCACAGTTTGGAAACAGTGATCACGATTTTGCCTCGTCTCCAGCAAGAGTTTCTTTGGTGGGCCGAAGCCTGTCTACAGAACAAGGGGAAGCCTTTTTGTCCTCCACCGACCAACCAAGTTTTGACAACAGATGCTTCAGATTATGCCTGGGGAGCCCACATGCACAGGAGATGTCTTCAGGGTGTTTGGACAAAGGAGCAAACACACCTGCACATAAATTTGAAGGAGATGCTAGCTGTACAGAATGCCCTGATAACCTACAGGCACCTTCTTCTACCAGGACAATTGTTGATACAGACAGACAACACTACAGTGATGTGGTACATAACAGGCAGGGGGGCTCTCACTCTTACCCCCTGTGGAGATTAGCCATGACTCTATGGTTCACTGCTCTGACCTGCAGTGTCGACTTACAAAGGCAATTCCTGCCAGGAAAAGACAACACTCTGGCAGACACATTGAGCAGACACATTTCGGATCCACACGAATGGATGTTGGATGTTCGGATATTCAGGATGATTATAAAGGTGTGGGGATGTCCGGACCTAGATATCTTTGAATCCACTCAGAATAATCAACTTCCGAAAGTCTGCACAAGGACCTACCACAAACTAGCATGGAAAGTGGATGCCCTCTCATTCAGTTGGAAACGCCTCTCAGACAGGAAATTATTTTACTGGCTCCCAATTGGCCTCGGCAATTCTGGTATTCCACTCTGATGAACCTGGTTCAGGAGCCTCCCTGGATTCTGCCTCAAATCCCTCATCTACCGTCTCAACGGAACGGCCGGATACTGCACAGTCATGTCAAAACTCTGAATCTAGCTGCCTGGTGGATCCAGGGTCTGTAAACACCTCTACCCTTTCCAAACAGGTTATGGATGTAATCCTTGAAGTTAGACGGCCCAGCACTAGAAAATCTTATGCGGGTAAATGGAAAAGATATTGCTCCTGGAATCAAGTCCAGGGTGGTGATTCTGCTTTCTGAACATTCCTCTGATTTTACAGTATCTGACATTGTTACATACGGGCCTTTCTTTTTCGTCTGTTAAGCTTCATGCTTCTGCTATTTCTGCACATTACGATACGGATCCTCCGATTTTTTCTCATCCATTACTTAAACAATTTCTTAGAGGGGCTAAGAATATTCGGCCCCCTATGAGGGCTCCTGTTCCCACTTGGGATCTTAACTATGTTTTGGAGAAATTAACCTCGTCTCCTTTTGAACCTGCAGCTTCCACAGATTTGAAATTTTTGTCTTGGAACACTGCTTTTCTTTTAGCTATTACCTCGGCTAGAAGAATTTCGGAATTGCAAGCAATCATGGCTGTGGAACCCTTCCTTATTTTTCATCAGGACAGGGTATCTCTACGGACTAATCCCACCTTTATGCCAAAGGTGGTTTCGGCAGTGGCCTTGAATCAGTCTATTCATTTGCCTACCTTTTATCCTAATCCACAAAGTGAGGAAGAAAGTCTTTTGCACTCTTTAGACGTGCACAGGCAATTTCATTTATACCTGGACAGGACCAAGATATTCCGGAAATCTGATCAGTTGTTCGTCGCTTATGCTCCTACTGTTCAAGGGAAAGAAATCACTAAGCAAACTATTTCCAAGTGGATTGCCCATTGCATCAAGTTCTGCTACTCTTATCATGGTAATCCAGTTCCTGTTAATGTTAGGACTCATTCTACCCAGGCTACTGCTACTTCAGCAGCTTTTCTTTGTGGGGTTCCTACCAAGGATATTTTGGAGGCTGCTACTTGTTCTGTACATACTTTTTCTCAGCATTACAACCTCCCTCTCTATTCTAAATCCAGGGCCAGTTTTGCTTCTGCGGTTTTGCAAGGTTTTGTGATCGCCCCCTCTGTTTCTCCTCCAGCCACCCTTTCTTAGCTTTGGGACTCAACCCTACAATCATGACTGCAATAGTGAACCACGAAGGACATAGTACAGTTGTGTACTCTTACCATAAATGTAGATGTTCAAGTGTGTTCACTGTTGCAGTCTGGGTTACCCTCCCTCCTATCCCCTCTTTTGTTTTTTCTTTGAGTATCATCTGTTATGAGGTATTTTGGCTGATGAGGTTTTGGGCATGGTTTCTTTTTTAACCTTTTTTTTTCTGGGCACCTGACATCTGGGGCAAGAAAAACTGGGGAAATGGCGTCAGCTGAGGTCTTTCTACCTTCTGGCGCATTGACATCAGGATAAAAGTGACCTCAGCTGACGCCTGATCCAGACTTTGGGACTCTGGCCAATCGGGGGCTGCTGCTGGCAGGAAGAACCCTACAGTTATGACTGCAACAGTGAACACACTCGAACATCTACATTTATGATAAGAGTACACAACTGTACTTTCCGTCTGTAACTCCATGAGACAGATTAAAGAGACACTTTGAAAACTAAAGCACGATTAAAACAAAACAGCTGAAACTTCAAGCATTTTGCCACCATCAAACCTACTACTTATGTATATTAACTCTGACAACTGTTTCTCTGAATAAACAGAACACTTAGAGATACTGCAGCTTGAGTTCATGCCTGTTCCCATTATTTGTACTTGTAGGTTCACATTTCTGGGGATTACAGTTATGGTCCCCGAAAACTAAACAGGCACCCAACAAAAAGTGAGCTAATCGAAGGAAGGACACTCAGCAAACTCGGAGCTATAATATATAACATTAAGTATCCTGTTTTTTTGTTTATTTTGTTCTTTATTTCTTTGTTGTTTATAGCACTTTGTGTACTGTGTATTTTTTCTAGCTAGTTTCACTGTGTGTGAGGTATTAACTGGAAATTGTCCACTCTTATTAAGCATCTGTTGGGTTGTTTGTTTATGATAACTTGTTGCAGTTAAACTCTTTTTTCTAGTGGCTCCTTTAGCTGTTTAAAACTTTCATTTAAAAGCTCACTGCTGCTTTTCAGCTGTGAGTAACATTTCTGCAGTTTGTTTCCCACCCTCCCTCCCTGTTGGTATAGTGTTATAGTTGGTGGCTTTGCAGTTGCCCGCCCCTAGTGTAAATTTGATCTGGGACCCTCCTCCCAGTCTAGTGTCATTACCTCATTCTACCCAGTACAGGGAGAGCATTTGAGAAGGCCGGTCAGCTTAGTTTCTGCTACTCCTTTCTCTTTCCAAAAAAGAAAAAAAAAAATCTGCTTTTACTGTATTTGTGTTTTTTCCTACTTTAGTTTGCTTTTGAGTCATCTTAAAAGTACTCAATTGTATTTATTACTGCTTGGTGTAACTCATTCTAAGCCTTTTAGTTTAAGCACCTGGGCTTCAGACCAGTTTTTCATTAAGAAGGTTTGTGGTCTGCACTGTAGTGGCAGAACAGGTAGCTTACATCCTTCTAAGTTGGGAACTGCTGATTGAGGGCTCAGTGTCTGTCATTCTAAAAGTGTATTAATTCTGGTTTAAGCACTTGGGCTTGAGGCCAGTTATTTTACATTAAGAGGGTTCGTGTTCTGCACTCTTGTGGGAGGAGAGGCTGGATTCTGTCCTTCTGAGCTGGGAATTTCTGGTTAAAGCTTATAGTGCCTGCATATTTGAACTGCTTCTTACTGAAATTGGTACACCTTGTTTGCTGTAGCATAGAATAGATCCAGGCCTGCTGAATCTAGCTTTGTTTGTATAACTTGAGCACTAATCCAGGCATTCTTTAAAGTATTCAGTTGTATTTATTACTGCTGGTAGTAACTTGCTTAAAGTGTAGCTATCATTTCCAAGTCTTTTGGATTAAGCACTTGGGCTTCAGACCAGTTGTTTTACATTAGGAAGGTTTGTGGCCTGCACTGTGGTGGCAGGACAGGTAGCTTACATCCTTCTAAGTCGGGAACTGCTGATTGAGAGCTCAGTGTCTGTTATTCTAAAAGTGTATTAGTTCTGGTTTAAGCACTTGGGCTTCAGGCCAGTTATTTTACGTTAAGAAGGATTGCAGTCTGCACTCTTGTGGGAGGAGAGGCTGGACTCTGCCCTTCTGAGCAGGGAATTTCTGGTTAAAGGCTTATAGTGCCTGCATATTCTAACTGTTTCTTACTGAAATTGGTACACCTTATTTGCTGTAGCATAGACTAGATCCAGGCCTGCTGAATCTAGCTTTATTTGTATGGTGGTGGTTGTTTATTTCCCTGAAACACTAATTCCACCTAAAACGCGGCCTTTTAGCACTTCTGTGGATCCCTAGTGATATCTGCATTGCTTACTGTACTTATTTCCTTGTTTCACTTGAAAGAAAGTTACTGTTTGTCATTTTTGCATTTAAGTTACCTGTAACACATTGCATTTAAGTTACCTGGCACTTGCTCACTAAAGCAATTATATAAGTCAGGTCTAAAAAATTAAAAGCACTACACCCTCACAAACACCCCTTGAATACCTTGTTCCCCAATGGCCCTTTTTTTCAATTATAAAGGAATTCCCAATACTATTCTAGCATGTCCAAAGGTCAGTTGTCAATCTCCTCTCCGGTCCAGCTGGTGAATCTGGGAATCTTGAGGCAATGTTACAACTGCTTCATGTACACAGACAACCCTCTCCTCCTCCCAACAAATTCCAACACATGTGAGAGATGCAACCATATAGCCAAACTGGAGGCTAAGCTCTCTCAACTCAGTACTGGCGCAACCAGTCAGGAGGAGAAGGAAACCACACTCACTACAATTCCAGTCTCACATAGACCTACCACAACAACAAACCAAACACAAACACACAAAAACATACTCTGAGGCTCTAAATAAAAATCTGCCTAAGCAGCAGAGACCTCCAAAGCAGACACCCAAGCAACCACTACACCAAAACAAAACACGTGCAACACATTGCTCACAAAGCCAGTGTGCCGAACAGTCACAGCCCTTAAGGCTAAACAACACACCTGATACACTTGTAATAGGTGACTTTATCATTAGGCACACTGACATCCCGCTCACCAGGCTGAACAAGAAGGTCACGGTGAGCTGCCTGTCGGGCGCTAGGATCCGCCACAAAACACAAGCTCTCAGGTCACTCCAAGGCAAGTACAAATATGACTCAGTCATTGTCCATGCTGGTGTGAATGACCTGAGACATACCTCCCTGGACTACATGAAGAGACAGAGGAGCTCTCTGAGCATGTAGCCCAGGCCGGTATGACCCTGACCTTGAGTAGCATCTTACCCTCACCAAGAATGATGCCACAATATGAAGACAAGATGATCAATTTCAACAATTGGCTTAAGTGTTGGTGTCATTCAAAGGGGATCCAATGCCTGTCAGCCTGGGATGACATGCTCGACAAGCCACGATGCTTCGCTAGGGACGGCTTGCACCTGTCACCCCTGGGCTTTCGAATATTGGCAAAAGCTCTGGCTACCCCCATAGTGCCTTTTTTAGGCAAGGCTCAAAAGACAAACCCACCTCCATAGGTATCACAAGGGATAAGAAACTAAGAGTAATGCTACTCAACGCCAGAAGTCTAAACCTTAAGATGCACGCACTCAAAACTCTCCTTAGCATGGAGAACATCGATATCTGTGCAGTAACAGAAACCTGGTTCAAGGCTCCCGAGAGCACCCCAGCACTACCAGGTTATACCTCATACCATGCTTTTCGGCCCCAAAACTTGGAACGAACCACAAAAGGAGGGGGAGTATCAATATTCGTCAAAGATACCCACGCCTCCACGTTGGTGGCACAGCACGAAGCATCAGAGACTATCCATATGCAACTAACTGTGGGTAAAACTGCCTTCCAGTTTATAGCCTGCTACAGACCACCTTCCCAAACACAGGAACCCCACTCGGCCTTCCTGAGAATACTGGAAAATATGAAGGTCCCTCCAAACACCATTATATTGGGCGACTTCAACTACCCAAACATAGACTGGGAGCATTACTCTAGCTCCAACACCCTAGCCCAAAGGTTCCTAGAATTTATAAACTCAAATGCTATGGAACAACTTGTTACCACTCCCACAAGAGGGGAAAACATACTGGACCTGATCATCACCAACATGGGGACACTATGCTCCAGACAGTGTATCCCTCACTGGTGAGATCAGACCATAAACTAATCTCACTGGATATTCACATCCCGACCCCACCCCCTGCCCAGAAAACCACAGTGAAAAACTTCTCTAAAGCAAATTTCACACACCTCAAAACCGAGGTGAAATCCTTCAAAGCCCCCGGGCCTGTGGGAAATATGGCCCAGACCGCAGAATCCTTTATAAACGCATTCTATGAACACCTTCAGGAATGCATGGATCATGCAATCACAAATAAAACCAAGACCCAATCCTCCAAAGGCAGACGTCCTGTCTGGTGGACCCCAGCCATAAACAAACTATACAATAGAAGGAGGAAGCTACTACATGATAGAGCAAAATCCCAAAAAGGGAAGGCATGTCTGATCAGTATTAACAAAAAACTATGGGCACTCATAAAATTGTCTAAGGCCAGCTTCGAGAGAAAAATTGCACAGGACACTAAGGATAATCACAAGGCTTTCTTTAGTTATGTTAGGAACCTGGGTGGGAATTCCCAGATATGCTCAGAATTAGTCCAAAATGACAAAAAATACACCGAGCCCACAGACATTGCCAACATCCTAGCTGACAGGTTCAGTGCAAACTCCCCCCCCCCCCCACCAAAAGGGCAAATATCTATCCCAACAGAGTGCTGCCTCCCTGACATCTCAGATACTCAGGTAAGAGCCGCCCTCGCCAAAGCAAAAAACACAGCATCAATGGGACCAGATGGTGTCCCGGGCTGCGTCCTACATGAACTCCAAGAAGAGCTAAACCCAAACATAAAACTACTGTTCAATCTTAACCTTACTACAGGACATGTACCCAAAGAGTGGCATACAGCAACAGTGGTCCCTCTCCACAAAGGAGGTGCCTCAACGGATCCTATCGCCCCATAAGCCTGACTAGCTTGGTCTGCAAAGCTATGGAAAGGATCATCATGGACCTCATAAATAAAGATATTGGGGACCTACAGACACTGGATCCTACCCAGTTTGGCTTTGTTAAGGGCAGATCCTGCCTCTTAAACCTGGTCGATTTCTTTGAAACAGTCACCAAGGCCACTGACGAGGGGAAGGTGGTCCACACAGCCTACCTGGACCTCGCAAAAGCCTTCGATACAATACCCCACTCGGGCATTATAGATAAGCTCACCAGCTTAAATATAAACCCCTATGTCACTAGATGGGTTGCAAACTGGCTCAAGGACAGAACCCACATGGTTAGAATTGCTGGAGCCATGTCAGACTCCAAACCAGTTACAAGTGGCGTCCCACAAGGCTCAGTCCTGGGACCTCTCTTGTTCGGTATATATTTCTCGGCGGTACAGGCCAACACGGAAGGACTGTGGCTGACCAAGTTCGCAGATGACTGCAAACTGGGCGCCATAATCAACTCTCCAGCCGACACAAGCATCCTCCAAAAGGGCCTCATAGAAACAGACAACTGGTGCCAGAGCCATGGCCTCAAGCTAAACGCCAAAAAGTGTGTAGTCATCCCCTTTGGCAAAAACAAAGTGCCCACAAACTACCACATAGGTGGTAATCCATTAAGTACAGAAGAAGTCATTAGGGGCCTAGGGACTCAAGTTGATAGCAATCTCTCATTTGACAACCACGTGGCCAAAGTGGTTAGAAAAACATTTTATATAGCCCACCTAATCATGAAGGGATTCACATCTAGATCAGGGGAGGTCATTGTGCCTCTTTACTCATCCCTCATCAGGCCCATAATTGAGTACAATGCCCCTTTTGGGATGTACCTTACCAGACACCTGCAGCAACTGGAAAGACCCCAAAAGTACCTCACCAAGAGGATCAAAGGGCTCAAACAGATGCCATATGCTGCCTGGTTAAAGAAACTCCAGCTCTACTCAGTGGCATACCGCCTGCTCAGAGGAGATCTGTGCCTGACGCATAAAGCCATGTCCAACCCGGAATTAATAGACATGCTGCACCTCAGAAAATCCAAATCCCATCGAGCTACGCGCTTGAGAGACTTGAGCCTCAGCACTGAAATAAATAGGACATGCTGGAGGGACAGATTCATAACCCAGAGGCTCCCTTCACTCTGGAATAAAATCCCAGTCCAGGTTAGGCAGAGTCCCACATTGACTCTCTTCAAGAGGAATCTTGATGAGTGGATGGGAGATCGTAGGTTTACCCCGGCTATCACTTCTGTGTCACTGTTAGACAGAGGCACAGTATACTAACCTCAAAAAAAGGCATAGTAAAATTAATTTAAAATGGGTGGCGAAAGCCAAACACACTCTGGCTAGGCTTATAAATGCCCTAGGGCAGATAGCCTAGTATGAACCTATGAACATGTGGTAAAAACACTGAATGCTGCATGATCAAAAGACAAGAAAGTCTTAAATGGCAGCAAAAGAGAGTTCATTTTACACAAATACTGTAATTTTGTAAATGATAAATAAAGGGTCAGGATGGCAATTTGATCCCAGTTTATGGATGTAAAATTCACCTCAGTGCAGCCACAAGAAACTGCGATATGCTAGGCCCTTTTATTTCAGGAATGGCCCAAAGTAACACAGGACATCCAATACACTATTTATTTTATTTATTGACATTTGGGAACTGGGTTGGTCCAGCTGGGCTTGTGGCCCATTTTCAGTGGAGACCCGAGGAGAAAAGCTCCAAAAAACACAAACAGTTTATACAAAGAATCAAACATTTGAGTCAAAAATATGGTCAAAATCAGTTATACGAAAAGGTTAGAGAGACAAAACAGAAATGCAAACATGAAATATACATATCAATATTTTTACAAACTAAAAAATATATTTACATATTTACAAAAAGAGTTAACGTCCAGCAGTATTGACTGTAGAGTTTAATAAGTATCCACAATAGTGGAGTTGTATGTGAAGGGACTGAAAAGGTATACAGTAGGGTTGTGGGGAGATTAAGTAGGGGCTTGACAAGGACATATTTTGGAGATGAGCAGATGAAGTTTGAGTTTTTCTTTAACGTGGGATGGGTGAATGATGGAACAAATGTTTCTTGGGAATTTGTTCCAGGCTTGGGTGACTTGAGTGTTTATATAGGAGTTTGCCAGCTATTTTTTTTTGGGTTGTTAGATTTGCAGTAGTTGCTGATTAGAGGTATGGAGAGTCCACAGAGGAGTGTAGATAGAGATGAAGGAAGAGAGAGCAGGGCAGGATGAAGGTTTGTAAAGAATGAAGTGTAACATTTGAAGTTGTGACAGCAGTAGAAGATGGGGGGAATTCTAACCAGTGCAGAGTATTTAGGGCAAGGCAATGATGTGTATTGTATGGAGAGTTTGTGATATATATATATAGCTATCTTGTGGTAAGTTTGTTGGAGTTAAAGTAGTAGTTTGGATGTTGGTGAGTACTGGGGCAGCATATAGAAGGGAGGGGAGGAGAAGAGTTTGTGCAAGGGTGAGTCTGGCATTTGTAGTTAGAATTTTTTTATTGTGATACAGTACACCAAGTTTCTGGCGAGTCTTTTTTATACTTTGGAGGATGTGCAAGTTGAATTAGAGTTCATCATCTTTAATGACCCCAAGGAGTTTAGTGTGAGCTTCAGGTTGGATAACAGTGTTATTAGAGGAAGTAATAGTAAAGGTGGATTTGAGGGGAGAGAGAGAGCAGGGGAAAAAGAGAGTTTTGGTCTTTTTAGTGTTCAGAATGAGTAGATTCCAGGACAACCACTGTTCAGTGTATAGGAAGGCCCGTTATGTAAGAGTGTGGAGATTGCAGATACGGACTGAGATGGAGATGAGAGTTGAGTCGTCTGCATACTGGACGAGGGAGGATTGTTTACGAGAAGTATAGAGATCACTGGTAAAGAAATAAATAGGAGGGGACCCAGGATGGAACCTTGTGGCACCCCGGTTGGGACAGGTATGAATGGAGAAGTGGAAAAGAGCCATTTAACAGATTGCTGCCTGCAGGATAAGTAACTAGAGTACCAGGCAAGGGAGGACTAAGATAGATTGAAGTTTAGATAGCAGTAGGGGATGGGAGACTGTATTCAAAGGCTTTGGGAAGGTCATGTGATGAAATGTGTTAAAGCTGATTTTAAATTTTGGGTTCTTGTGGTGGTTGGACCTTTGGAGAGAGGAGGTGACTGGGAAACCAAGGTGGAATACAGAGAAATGATTTGGCAACTAAAATTGAATGCATGTTGTGAAAAAGGTTTAAATGACCACATTTCTATTACTCCAGCACTTAAAATATTGGCCGCGGACCCTAAAATTATAAAAACACATGATATTATGAAAACACATGATAATACAAAATCACAAGACAATATAGAGCAGTAAGCATAGTTACACAACAAAATAAGCAAGTCAGTATATATACAAAAGTTGTTACAATAAGTACACTGGTATTACTTATTATACATGTTTTAACTGTACAGCTATTAGTAATTTAACATTTTAATATTGATATAGATATATGTATGTATTTATAATATTGCATTTATTGAAACATTGATACTTTCATATATTTATTTATTTATTTATATATATTTTTTATATATTTATATATTTATTTATTCATTTTGTCAATATTCTATTCATTTATTTAGTCAAAACTTATTTAAAACCTGCTTATGAATCCATTATGTTGTATATAGAGAAACTAAAATTGAGCTTAAAAAAGTTATATAAGGTATAGGGGATATATAAGTTATACACATTTGCTGTGGTTACGGTTGACTATCCCATTGGTTAGGCTTCTTACATTTTCAAGAGTGCTTACACTTTCAAGAGTTCTTGTTAAATCCTGTTTTTCATGATAGGAAATGTTTAGTTTTTATTCCTCAGCTCCCAATTACGAGCCCGTTATTAAGTTATTAAGTTTTTAGGTATATTCATGTTATTAGTTTTTAAGCATGTTTTTTTTTAATCAAGTTTTCAATTATGTGTTCCTATTAAGTGTATATAGAAATGCTTATGAATTCAAGTTTTTAGGTCAATGGTTTCTGAGACACTGCAGTTGCACTTTATGATATATTTTATTTTGTAATTCAGCCAATAACTGACTCGAATGTTCGTAGTTTTGATGTTCCTAGTTTTATTTCTGTTTGTTGGGTTTAGTAGGGGGGGTTATATGTGAACACCTGGAACGAATACTATGCAATATGTGTGCCTTGCAATGGAATTACATTCAATTGTAAATATATGCACAAGTTTTAGCAGCGCTATAGCTTTAAGGCTTACTAGAATCTAATAGGGTGATTGTTGATTAATGAGAGTATAAAAAGCCTTTTTGAATTAAAAAATGCATTCTGATGAAGTCTCCGTTGTAAGGAGACGAAAGCGCTTAATCGAATTGTTCTATGGTATTGTTTTTGGTTTGTGCCTTTTTCGTATGTTCCGAACTGTTGGATTAAAGTTTTTGAAATATCCGAGTGGTCTGCCTGCTTCTACATTACAAGGATATCCTTCATTGTGCCGGAGAATTTTTTTCATCTTTTGTTGGTGTTCTGCTTTTGGTTACAAGAAGATACGAGTTTGTTATTGCCTAGGGCCTCGGCAATGGTACGTGTAAAGGATAAGAGGACAGTAGTTGTGCTGTGGTTGGGACGGAAACCATGCTGAGTGGGAGTAAGGAGGTTATGCTGGAGGAGCTAGTTGAGTAGTTGTGAGTGGATACATTTTTTGAGAATCTTAGAGAGGGGAGATAGAATAGCGATAGGTCGGTAGTTAGATGTGTGTGTAGAGTTTCCACCTTTATGCAGGGGAATAGTGAAAAAGGATTTTCAAAGGGTAGGGACAGTGGATTCCTGAATAGATCTATTGATTAGTAAATATACTGGATAGTCAATGGAGTCACCAGCAAGTTTGAGGAAGGTAGAAGGCAGATTTTCAGTGGAGGGAGAGCAGGGTTTGAGTTTGTGAAGAGATCTGATGTAGGAAGTAGGAAGTGGATGTAAAGAGAATAATTGTTTGTTAGAAGGATTGGGAGGGGTAGGCAGAGAAGTTGTGTTACAGTTGGAAGGTGTTTGAATGGTTTCAATAGTGTTTATTGAGAAGAGTAGCAGTTTCCAGAGGAGATGTATTTGGGTAGGGACAGGGAGTTGAGGGACAGCCTGGAGAGAGAATTTTGTTAATAGTATACCAGAACTTGTGAGGGTTGGATTTGCTATTGAATTGGGCAGAGTTATAAAAAAAGGACTTTGTCATTATTGTTATTTTTGTAAGATTTCTGAGGTGTCTAATTATGTAGCAGAAGTAATTCCTTTGTTTTGATCCAGGCTTTCCAAGCTCTCTCTTTTTAGCATAAGGGACTTGGGTTTTATTCTAACCTTCCTAGAGGAGCAAGGGAGTTCAGGGTATTCAGGAAGATGCTACTGAACCTAGTAACTGCATCACTGAGAGGGATTTGTTTAATTATTGACCAGTCAATGGTGGATAGAACAGAGTTGAATTGGACTACATTAAAATTAGAGAGTTTTCGGCAATCTCTACAAAGGTGGGATTTGGGGGGTTGGATGGTGTATTTAATGACTGAGGTAGTCACCAAGTTAGCCTGGTAGGGTACTGGTGTTGTGGTAGTGGTGACGGAAGTTGGTGAGTATCCAGTCAATTAGAGCCAGAAGATGAGTTTTTATGGAGGCGTGTGGACGAAGATATCAGTTGATGGAAACCATGCAGGTTGATGCTGAGTTACGGAGTCAGTTTTAAGTTTAGACCAATCTAGGTTAACATTGCCTAAGATGAGGGTTTCATAGAAAACACTGTGGGAAAACTAGGACAAGATATTCTCTAGAGTGGACAAATTGTTTCCAGGAGGGGATATAGATGGCGGCAACAACTAATTTTTTTGTGAGGTTACGGTGGCAATTAAGGATGATGAGTTCAGCTGGGTGAAAGTCAGGGATGGGAGTGGAGAAAGGTGAGATATTGAGGCTGTTGAAGTGGAGGATGGCTACACCAGCCGCTTTTTTTGGATATTACAGCCTGGTGGGAAAATTACATTGTTCGTGATATGTGGCTTAAGCCAGGTTTCAGATGAGGAAAGGATGTGAGGGTTAGTATGCGTTATCCGGGGATGGAAACTGGTGATTTTGTTCATAGGTTCATAGCTTAGTACTAGAGAGTATATTGCCAGGTGCTTGGATATGGATGAGTTTAGTGTAAGAAGCTGGGTATGGTGAGAGGTGTTTGAGGATGGAAGGGAGGTAGAAGATAAAGGGGGTGTTTGATTGAGGGGAGAGGGGGAGGGGCCAGGGTTGGGATGCCAGGGTTGGGTTGGACATCCCCAGATGCGAGTAAGTTATTAGTGGGAAGAGGGAGTACAGTAGTACACAGACGTAGTTTGTGTAACTTGGGTTTGGATTTGTAGGTAGGAGGGTGGATTTGCAATATAGACAGTTTGTGAAGAGAAGAGGTGGAGAGGTTGAAAAGGGCTGGGGAAATATGAAAGTAGGAAGGTGCAGAATGAGTGCCAAAGATACAGGAGGTACGAGAACATAAAAGAAGGAAGGTGTCAGTGATAAGAGGTTAGAGCAGAGAGATGTGGTAGGAATGAGGTGGTAATAAGGAGTTTCATTTTTGATGGAGGGTGTAGAGGTTATAGACAGGGTGTAATAGTTGGGGAAGGAAGTGATGTATTTGGAGTCTGACTGGAAGTAGTTTGTCAGTGGATGTTGGGTAGGGGAGAGGATGGTATAAAGGAAATTATCTATACATGAAGCCACGGTGGCTCAGTGGTAGCGTTGCCACCTCACAGCAAGAGGTTCTCCCGTTCGATTCTCGGCTGGAGTGCCTTCTGTGTGGAGTCTGCATGTCCTCCCTGCGGTAGAGTGGCATTCGAAAGACATGCGTAAATGGGTGTGCCTTCATTGAAGGTTGGGCGGGCACCTCAGCACCGTAAAAAAAAAAATCTACTGCCATTCATTAGCGGACCAGAGTTCTGCTGTGGCGACCCCTAACCGGGGAAAAGCCGAAAGAAGAACAGCATCTATATATTTTATTTATATATATATATATATATATATATATATATATATATATATATATATATATATATATATATAAACAAACATTAACCATCTTTTAACTTAGCTTTTCTGCCCTTGCTGCATAGGAATCCCCAGTAGTGTGCTCGCATATACCATATTCCATTCCTTTTTAAATAGTACTATATCGACTCCTAATTTACTGCATGTCCCTTTCTAAAACCCCTGGCATAACTACATTATTTCATACTGCTCAGTGAACTGCAGCTCCCTGTTTTTAAACAAAAATAAAAACAGAAAAAAAAAAAAAGTTTGTCTTTAGAATCTAGCTTGTCTAATTGCCCTTAAATCTGGCTGTTTATCTTCCTCAGACATGGGATTGTAATGGCTGATTTTTTTTTTTTTTGTACTTTGTCCCAGGTGTAGCCCTGCTCCATTCCCCCTCGCTGCACTCGGGCTCACTTTGCACCCCTCTCACCCCCCATGTAATTTCCTTTATACCCAACCACAGGTCATTTCCAACCATCAAACCCCTCCCCTTCCTGTTACACAACACCCACTATAAACTCTCTCCCTACCTTACAACTCCTCCCCAAACTCTAAACCAACTCACCCTATTAAAGCCCTTTTCTCTTCTTCAAACATGCCAGGCTTAATCATTCCTGTCATACTTCTACCCGCACTGCTTCTCCTACCCAACATAAAAATCACCTTACACAGTCTTAACCCTATACATGAAGACCCCACCTAACCTCACCAAAGCTGCTTTTCTTACCCTCAGCAACCCAAACTCATCTCTGCATCTATCCTTCCAATGAATATACTACTCCCTAAAATAAAAAACTCCTCCTTTCAACCGTAATACATCAAAGTATAAAAACAAAATACTTTCTCATAACTACCCCACAAAAAATGAAAGCTTATGACTTCCGAAGGACTCTGCTCTTGTCAGGTGATACACACCCAAACCCTGGTCCTACCTGTCAGGTGATACACACCCAAACCCTGGTCCTACCACTACTCCTAACACCCCACAAAATATCACCCCAATTCTAATCAACCATCCATACCAAAAAAGAAAATCTTCTATTCTATCAATACTCGAAGTATACTCAACAAACTACGCCAGTTTCATGCTTTGGTATCTCTTCATACCCCAGACATTATCTCTGTCACAGAAACTTGGCCTAAATCTCAAAAACAAGATAGACATTCTTCCTCCAAGTTATAATATACTACACCAAAATCGCTTAAAGAAAAAAGGTGGAGGTGTTGCTTTAGTTTACTCCAACTACCTCACTCTCTCCCTTCCTAAAGGACCAATTCCCTCCTTTACACCTACTGAAATATTAATAGCAAACCTCAAACCCAATGACTTTACTATCATCACAGTAGCAGCCATATACATTCCACCAGGGAACAACATCCATTTAATGGAAAGTATACTGTCATCTCTCTCCCTAAATTTTCCTAATGAAACTATCCCTCTTGGGGATGTAAACATTAACTGGCATAGCCCTAATAATCCAAACCCTCCAGAACACAAACCTCCATGGATTTACACAACTAATCTCCAAACCTACCCATACTAATAACTTTCATTCTTCAAGCTCCTTGATAGATTGGATTTCTAACCCCAGCAAATACCATAACCTTGAAACTCTACCTGATGCCCTGAGCGACCAACTCACCTATAAAAGTGCTACGATACATTACCCACCTCCCCAGACCACATTGGCTTATCACCTGCTGCAAACTTTCAACCTTTAACCCAGACAACTTTAAAACCCTCCTCTCTAGAATTGACTGGAATTTCTTTACTCAGCTCCCACTCAGTAAAGCAGTAAATGCCTTCAACTAAAATTTCCTAAATATTTTAAATTCTCTAGACCCACTGAGAAAAGTTAGATTAAAGGCAAACATTTCACCCTGGCTACCTAAAACTACCCGTACCCTTATGAAATCCAGAGATAGGGCATGGAAAATTAGAAGTTATGTACCTACCATAACGTTCCATGTTAGTTGTCTTCTCTCGCCTTCTTTCTTGCTGGATGGGTTCAGAGCCGATCCTCGGCTCCGACTCGGCACTTGCTAAGCTCGAGAGTCACTTTTACCAGCTCGAGGCAGCCCCATATCCCATGATGCAAGGCGGTATATACCCAGATCTCGTTTGGTACTTATAGGGAAAACACCTAGCACAAAAAACTTTCCACTAAGGAAAGAAGAGCAATTAGCCTAAACAAAAAGGGCTATAATGGGAACCCAGATAACTAACTGGTGCCCAAAGAAGCAATCTTCCTGACAAGGGAGATCAAAGTCTGTCCAGGCAAGGGGGCAGGAGGGAGGGTCGCAAGAAAGAAGGCGAGAGAAGACAACTAACATGGAACGTTATGGTAGGTACATAACTTCTAAATGTTTCTCGCCTTCATTCTTGCTGGATGGGACCGCGTCCCTAGCACCTCTATCCTGGGTGGCTCAATGGAACAGACTCTTGAGAACCGTAGAACCAAAACTGGCTCTATCCCTGGAGGCCAAATCTAATTTGTAATGAGAAACAAAGGTATGAGGAGTGGCCCAAGTGGCTGCTGCACAAATGGTATTTAAGGGAAGTCTAGCCTGAAAAGCTGTGGAAGTGGCTAAGCTTCTGGTGGAATGTGCCTTTGGTTTTGAGCACAGCTGTTTGCCCCTAAGTTGATAGATTTCGGATATGGTGGAAGAAAGCCATCTAGACAAGGTCACTTTGGAAACAGGAAGGCCTTTCTTATTCTCAGCATAAGAAAGAAAGAGTTGATCAGACTTTCTGAATTGTTTTGTTTTGTCCAAATAATATCGGAGTTGGCGGTGAACATCAAGATAATGTAATTTTTGTTCCGATCTGTTGGAGTAATTGGGGAAAAATACAGGGAGATCAATAGATTGGTTTAAATTTGTTTTTGAAGCAACCTTGGGCAAAAAGGAAGGATTAGTTCTCAAGGATACTCTGTCCTTGTGGAAGACCAAATATGGGGGACGAACAGAGAGGGCATGCAGTTCTGACACTCTCCTAGCCGAGGTAATAGCGACAAGGAAGAGCGTCTTTCATGAAAGAAACTTTAGAGAACATGAAACAGCTGGCTCGAAGGGAAGAAGAATTAAAGATGTCAGCACTAGATTTAGGTCCCATTGAGGAGGAGGGCTCCTGACAGAAGGATTAAGGAGAAAAACTCCTCTTAGAAAAGCTTTACAAAGCCTGCGGGACATAATGTTGTGGTCTGCAAACCAGACATGAAAGTTCAAGATCGCAGCTAAATGAACTTTGACAGTGGAAGCTGAAGAACTCGAGTGAAAGATTTCCGCTAAAAAATCCAAAACTGCATGAACAGGGGCAGTAAAGGGATCTATATTCCTTGATTTCACCCAAAGGGAGAAACGTTTCTACTTGCTAGTGTAAATCCTTCTAGTAGAGGATTTAAGGGAAGCCACTATGATATCCCTAAAAGGGTTAGAGATCATAGGAAGCCTGGCTAAGGAAGGAAGTGGAGCAACCAAGTTGTGAGGTTGAGAGAAGGAATGGATGCAGCTGACCCGATTTGTGGATCAGAAGAAGATCTGGCACTGGGTCCAGATGCGACGGCTGCGCCAAGAGGTGACGATGGAGGAACGGAAACCAAATTTGTCGAGGCCAATACGGGGCAATGAGAATCATTTTGGCTCTCAAAACGGTAGCTTTCTGGAGTACCTGTGGTATCAAAGGAAAGGGAGGAAAGGCATAAAGAAGTCCCTGGGGCCAATCTTGGGTAAGAGCGTCTCTGGGGGGATGGCCTGGAAGTGGGAAGAGAGAGAAGAAGTCTGGGCATTTGCTGTTTTGGGGAGTAGCAAAAAGATCGCAACATGGGTGGCCCCATTCTTGAAAAATCTCCTCCACTAAAGATTGTTTGAGAGACCACTCGTGAGGCATGAGAATAGCTCTGCTCAATCTGTCCGCTAAAATGTTGGTTTTCCCAGGGATATGCATTGCTACCAGAAACCGATGAGAGGAGATCGCCCATTGCCAAAGTCTGAGAGCTTCTCGACACAAGGGGTAGGACTTGGTTCCGCCCTGCTTGTTGATATATTGTCCGTGTGAACTGCAATTGTTCCCAAGGGAAGAAAGTCGTTGAGGGCATGCAACGTTAAAAGCACTGCTCTCATCTCTAGGACATTTATGTGCAGGTGGTATTCGAACGGTTGCCACGTCCCATGAACCATCCTGTCCTGATAATGACCCCCCACCCGATCAGGGAGGCGTCCGTAGTGACTGTGGCTACCGGGGCCGGGGAAACAAAGGGTCTGCCCTGATGAACCTGGGGAGAAGAAATCCACCAGGATAGATGGTTTTTGCAAGCTTGTGTCACCAGAATTTGATGACGCATGGGGAGTTGTTGGTAGGACCATTGGGTGAACAACATCCATTGAAGGAGACGCATGTAAAAGCGGGCCAAAGGAAGAAGAGTAATGGCAGCTGCCATGAGGCCCAATACCTTTAGGACTAATCTGGCTTGCACCTTTTTGCTGGCAAGGATGATCCGCACATGGTTTTGGATATCTAGGATTCTGTTGCTTGTGAGGTTTGCTGACATCCGGACAGTGTCTAAATTTGCGCCTATAAAAGTAATAGATTGGCAGGGCAATAAGGATGATTTTTCGTAGTTGACAGAAATTCCTAAATGAGTGCAGAGATTTAGGGTGTAATCTCTGGCTTGGAGAAGTTGATGCCTGGTGGTGGCTGAGAGGAGCCAGTCGTCGAGATACGAAAACACCTGGAATCCTTGACGTCTCAGGTGAGCCGTGACCACTGCCATACATTTGGTGAACAGTCTGGGGGCTGTAGTGAGACCAAAGGGCAGGGCTCTGAACTGGTAATGACTGGACCCCAGCTGAAAGCGGAGAAACCTTCTGGAGCGTCTGTGGATTTTTTAGTACGCACCCTGAAGGTCTATTGAGCACATCCAGTTGTCTTTGCCCAGAAAGGGCAAAATCGACTGAAGTGACACCATCCGAAATCTTGTCTTTCACAGACTTGTTGAGTCTGCTGAGGTCCAATATTGGTCTCCAATCTCCCGTCTTTTTGGGAACCAAAAAGAACCTGGAGTAGATTCCGGGCTCTGAATGGTCTGTTGTAACTGGCTGAATGGCCCTTTTGTGTAGAAGTTTTGATACTTCTAATTTTGCAATTTCCCTTAGAGCGGGTGGAACATCTGGAAGGGAATCTTTGAGAGAGAAGGGACTTTCCTCGAAAGGAATCTTGTAACCCTCGGATATGATCGACTGTGCCCATTTGTCTTGAGAGAGGGAACGCCAGGCTTCTGGGTACAGCGATAATCTTCCCCCGACTGCCTCCAAGGATGGACAGTCGGGCAACACCTCAGGGATGCTGGAAGGGCTTGTCAGAGAGGCTCTCTGCTTCCCTGGTTTTGTGGACCCCCTCTGCCCCTAGGGCGGCGTCTGTTATTATTACCCCCTCTGACTCTAGGGGTAAACTGACCACGTGTACCCGGCGTGACTCCCTGAGATTTACGGAACCACATCTTTCCGCCCTTCTGTCCTTTAGGGTAAGGCTTAGAAGGGGTGGAAAAACGGACCCCTACGGCAGAGAGAGTCTTGCCGTCTTGCTCACACCTGGTCAACGTATCCTTCACCTGAGGACCAAACAATGTTGATCCATCGAAGGGAGAGTTTGTGAAGGATGCCTTAAAGGGATCTGCAAAATTACAGAGCCGCATCCAGGACTGACGCCTAAGCGCCACTCCTGTCCCTGCAGCTCTACTCGCTCCATCTGCTGCATACGAAATCAGCCGCATGGAGGAGTTGGCTATGGAATTAAGGATTCCTAGCGGAGAAGCAATCTTGTCCTGAGCCCCTGGAGCTGTAGAATCCTGTACTACTTCACCTAATTCTTTAAGGATGTCCCTTTGAAGTCTGGTGAAGTGACATAAGTAATTCAGCGAACGCATAGCAAAGGTCGCTGAAGAAAACATCCGCTTACCATACACCTGTCCATGGTCCTAGAATCTTTGTTAGGAGGATGGACTGGTACGGAAGGATCTGCAAGTTCCTTCTTAGTGGCAGCCGCCACCACCATGGCATCAACAGGGACACCTTCTGT
This sequence comes from Protopterus annectens, assembly GCF_019279795.1. Lineage (NCBI taxonomy): Eukaryota > Metazoa > Chordata > Ceratodontiformes > Protopteridae > Protopterus > Protopterus annectens. The sequence goes on from NC_056739.1 coordinate 173,138,905, forward strand.
AAGGAATTGCTTTTCGGAAGGGGCTGTAATAAATTTAGAAGGCCTCCTGGGAACTGGTTCTACGGAATCAGGAGATGCCCACGCCTTCCGAGCTATTACCTCCATGAGGGGGTCAAAAGGCGGAGACATCCAGGAGGTGGAGGGTTGAGATCCAAACGCCTCTAGGTATACCGACTCATCCTCGGAGGGATTTATGGAGGGCCAGTTTCCCCTCTGTTTTAGGAGTTCTAGGATGTCTGAAAAAGAGACATCCTCAGAGGGGGATCTTGGGGACCCCTCCGACTCATCTAAGTCGGTATCTGAAGTTGTAGACTCAGGGGAGTCTAGGTGCTTCCTCTTACAGGTCCTCTTACGCGGAGGATCTCCTGAAGGATCAGGAGAATCCTCGGAAGAGGGGGTTCTTCCCAGTGGGGAAACCTGAGGCGGTGGATCTCTCAGTCCGGGAGCAAGAGAGTGGGAAGAGACATCTACAGGCACCATAGAGGGAGGAGCTAAGGGGATAGACTGCTGACTGAGCCCAGGGGCCAGCACACTCCTCATCACCTCGAAGGCTCCCCTGCCAGGGAGATCCGAGAGACCCCGCTCTGAAGAGACAGGAGCTCCCGGGTCCACCGAGAGGGAAGGCTCCGAGGCAGATGTCGGGGCAGAGCTCACCAAGGCCGAAGCCCCGAGGGGAAGAGCAGGGTCGGACAAGGGTCCGATGCCACTCACCCCCTTGGAGCAGACCAGGGAAGCCCGACCACCGGATCCCTCCAACGAAGGTCTCGAGGAGGAGATAAGAGTAGAAGCTGAAGGAGCAGAAAGGGGTGGTATCTGCCCCGCAGCCGTAGCAGTGACTAATCCCATAGACTCTGGCTCCGAGCTCTGGAGGAGAGTCGAAGGAGGAACTTGAAGAGGGTGTGGACTAGTAGTCGTCTGTTGAGACGGACTATGAAGCATTTGGGCTAGTGCCTGTGATTTTAACAATCTGCTTACCACTCTCTCCAAATCGTGGTCTGACAGCCTGGAAGACCTAGATGATCGGCTCCGATGGCTCCGCTCAGAGAGAAGAGGAGAGGTCGGAGCCGACAGTATCGGTTCCAAAGAGGGAGACCTGGACCTCTTCCTCGAAGGAACCATCGGAGCCGACGAACCCTCGGCTCCAGACGGAGCCGATACAGGCAAGGAAATAATGGTATTGGAGCCGGTCGGCGCCAATACTGAAGCCTTAGCCACATGGTGGTTAGAGCCGGTCGGAGCAGACACCAATGTGACAGTCAAAGTGTCGGCACCGATAGCCATCGGTGCCAAAGTTTTAGCCAAAAAAGGATCGGCTCCAGCCGGAGCCGATCTCGACTCCAAAGGTGTCGGAGCCGAGGCCGAAGGCTTAGAAACAGAAGCCTGGGCCTTGGTGGTCTTAGAGGGTTTGCCCGGAGCCGATTTGGCCGGGGAGCCCTCCGGTTTAAGAAGCCCTCTTAATATCAATTTGTTTCTCCTTTCCTGCAGGACTCTCTGGCTGAAGGAATGACAGATAGCACAGGAGTCCTGCAGGTGGAGAGGTCCCAGGCAGTAGATACAAGAAGTGTGACCGTCTGTCAGAGACATCTTCTGACAGCACGAGTCACACTTCTTGAAGCCCGAGACCCTCTGTTCCTTTGACATAGTGAGTACACACACACCTAGACTCACACAGTCCCAGTCAGAAAATTAAACTTTTTTAATTTTAAATTTAAAAATAAAGGGGAATATATATATATATATATATATATATATATATATATATATATATATATATATATATATAAACCCACACACACACCCTGACAGGGATGGGTAGGGAAAGAAGGCCTGACTAAATAAAAACAAGTAGGGAAAACGGGAAAAAGGCTTAGAGACCCTAGAACTACGTACAAGTGACAATTATACTAAAAATATTAAGAAAAGGTAGGATTGGGGAGTCTAACAGTAAAAAGATTTACTTACCACGAGCTGGCAAAAGGAGTACCTCATAAGCGAAGCGGCAAACGAGATCTGGGTATATACCGCCTTGCATCATGGGATATGGGGCTGCCTCGAGCTGGTAAAAGTGACTCTCGAGCTTAGCAAGTGCCGAGTCGGAGCCGAGGATTGGCTCCGAACCCATCCGACAAGAATGAAGGCGAGATTGACAACTTAACATCATAAGTACAAACCAAACTTCCAGCTGACCACCTAAAGTATAAAGAACTTAGAAATCAGACAAAAAAAAAAAAAGAGACAAAAAAAAAAAAAGACTTATTATAATCCCTCCAAAACATTAAAATCTGATCAAAAAAAATTCTGGAATGCTGTAAACCAAACACTACACCCAGGTAACCCAACTTCACTAAACCCATGTCCTGACAAGTCACCTGAAGAAACTGCCAAAACCTTAAACACCTACTTTATCGAATCTATTTCCAAACTACTTAACCCCAAACTCTCCAGCAACACTTCAAACCTCACTATACACCCCTCAACCACTATCTCAATAAACTCCTTCCCTCACAAATCTGTCTCCACTGACTATATCAGAACTCTGCTCTCAAAGCTCAAACCATGCTCTGTATTAGCAGACAATATTCCTTCTTACTTTCTCCAGATTGCTGCATACTCCCTTGCTGTGCCTCTATCTATACTAATCAATCACTCCATCTCGGAGTCTAAAGTTCCTTCTATCTGGAAAACAGTTTTACACTCTTCCCATTCATAAAGGAGGTAACTCCACAGAAATATCTATTTTCAGACCTATTACTATCCTCTCCCCTCTCTCCAAAATCCTTGAGAAATGTATACAGAATAGTTATGCATGATCACTTACATGAAAAACGTCACTCCAACACAGCATGGCTTTCATCCCAAGCATAGTACAACCACAGCTCTACTATCATTTCTCAACACCTTAGCCCTGGCTAAAGATTATCACAAACTTATATCCTGTCTATTCCTTGACCTTTCTAAGGCTTTTGATACTCTCACACACACTGCTACTTAGTAAACTTATAGACCTAAGCTCTAACCTTGATACAGTTGCATGGTTCTCTAGCTATCTCTCTGATAGCACTATCTATCCCTCTCTCAGTAAGAACTGGTGTTCCCCAAGGTTCCGTTCTTGGACCTCTACTTTTAATATCTTCACCAACTCACTCCACTCCTCTTGTCCTCATTCTAACATTGTCCAATACACACGATAACTATTGCTAATTTCCCCTTAGAACTCCAAACAAATACCCAGACATCTTTCAACTCAGTAGAGACATGGTTCACTAATAATCAGCTCATCCTCAACCCTAAGAAAACAAAATTACTACTTTTTCTACCTAAATCTGCAAACCATATTAAAAACTTTCCTTCTCCATAAGGTCCTTAAATAATACTCCTATAGAAGTCGAAACTAGCACAAAACTCCCTGGCATTACCATTAACGACCAACTAAAATTCAATCTTCACATTAACAATGGTACCCATGCCTACATTCTACCATGATTAGCCTATTGTTCCCAAATACTCACAAATCTGAACTCCTCCCTACTTACCAAATTAGAATCAACCTACCACAAAGTAGCTAGATTTGCAGCTCAACAACCAAATCTCACCACTGTCTCTCACTAAAATACCCGAAATGGCCTGGACTACCTCATCTGTTTCTACAATCTCAACTCCAAATCATATACTCCATCCTATATCAGCCTGATTTCTGCCCAAGTCTATCTTCTCTCATCTCTCACTACTCCCCTACTGTGGCCTCTGAAGGTCAACCCAAGAACTACAAAAAAATCCATAAACCCAAGTCCAACACAGGGTGCAACTTATATAGCTACCATCCCTCTATTGCATGGAACAAACTCCCACTAGAAATAAGGTCCCCAATTCACCCCAAACAATTTAAGCTAGCAACCAAAGACCACTTTAAAAAACACTGGTCCTGCCATTGCACTCACCCTCCCTGATTATTACCTGCCTTCTATAATACAGTCAAACAAATACTTACCATTAACTACTACATCCTATGCTTCCTATCCAACCTCCAAAGCTTCTATACTCTGCTCCCTGAAATTCTTACATAACCTTTTAAGTTTCTGCTACTCTGCATACAAAACCTTATATTTACTCAACTCTTTTTAAACCAAAACATACAACGTATTCTACTTTAACATTCTCCTTTTTGTTTATAGTACTGTTTTATCCGTCAACAATATACATGTATGTAGCTTACGTATTTTAAACTACCAAAATTCTCTATTGCCATTTTTATTGAAATGTATCTGCATTGCTATTTTTATTGCATTGTATATCTGTGGTGCTTTTCTCCCCGGGCCTGCGATGAAAAAGGGCAATAGCTCAGCCGGACACTGCTGGTCAACAAATGTAAAATAAATAATAAATAAATTGTAATGGGGTGGGTGGGAATGGGGGTAGGGGAGTGGAGTGAGCCTGAGCAGAGCAGGCAGGGCCAGGTCAGTAGTGTGAAACAGCACCGAAAATAACAATCAGAAAGGATGCAAAGCCAGAGATGGAAATTTAAAAACAGGAGGCAAAGGGTACAGAAGACATACTAGGGGTTAAATAGCACTCTAGAATGTGGCTGGCAACATTAAACCTACATATACTGGAACTACTGAGAGTTAAAACAACATTAAACTAAAAGCTATTGGTACTACTGTTAGTTAAAACAACAAGGAATATGGTAGACTGCTGGCATTGTGCTGCCTCCTGGTGGCCAAACTAAGTTACTACAGCCAGAAAAACTAACCTGCGTGTGCCCACCTACCCTTTAGTAATGCTTTAAATAAGGAGCAGTTCACTTTAAAAAAAAAAAAAAAAAACAGATAGTCTTAAAAACACATTCAAAGTGTAGATGTATTACAGCAGAAGGAACACCTAAAGTTGAGCTAGAAAGCTGTGGTTTTTAGTTTGTTTTTGAAGCTGTTTCAGGCAGGTAACGTAAGCAGATTTATAACACATTCACAAGGTATTTTGCTGGGCAAGTCTGTTGGGCGAGGGATGACCACAGAGTGTTTAACCCATCGAGAGAAGCTTCAAAAGTCAGAGAGCACACAGGCGGGGGGGGGGGGTATAAGCTTCCACTAGAAACTAAAACAAGGATCTCATTGTCACGTTGTTAATAAATGTGAACAAGTGATTCGATATTTAATGTGATGTGTCATTCTTTAAGTCAATAGTTGGATGCAGAACTAAAATTATATGCATGAAAACAATTAGTATTAAGCTGTTCCTGCTGACACAGGGATATGGCATCTGCTTCCTCAGCTGATGCAGAGTAGAGTCTTGGGAGCCAAAAGCTGGTCAAGTGTGGAGGCAAGCAATGATTGCCTATTTGAATCTCTCAGGGGGGTAGGGGTACCCTGTCAGGCTCTAGTACGAGTGCGGGACTTGGGCTTATCAAGCTCATGATGGTGCCAAGGTTTCAGAGTAGTAATTATTTGTATAAGCAGGTGACACTTTAAGCCAAGTCCACTGTATCACCCCCATTTTAAACAATGTAGACACTGTAATGCAGAAAATAAATGCCCTAACTCCCATATGTATAAAAGTTGTCATTGCCCCATATCAGAGAGTAGCAGGATGCATGACAGATAGACAGACATCAAAAACAGAAAAAGGGATTAGTACTTATATCTCTGGTTTTCCTTTCAATCAAGTAATGGACAGGCATTACAAAAAAAAAAAAAAAAACACCTCTGCCATATACTACTGTCAGTTTGCAAGCAGCACTGATCCAGCATCATTGAAAAGAAAGCAATCCTTCTGGGACTTTATTTTCAGTAGACCAATACAACATTAAAATTCTCCACTCTGGTCAAATATACAAGAAAAACTCCACCATGAAAGAGAAAACATACATTTTTCATCACTCTAAGCACTGCTGATGTTTCAGACTCACCCGGTTTATCATATTTTAATTACTATCACAAGGCCGGCCATACTGATGTGAATTTGTTTTTCAGTCCATATACTGACTTGTCTTCTCAGAAAGCAGTTTGGGTACCTATACTATTACAAAGGCTAGAAATCATAGCTATAATTTGACAAAGGCTAGAAATTATCATTTTCTTTTTCGTTTAGTTACAATGATAATGTTGTAAATCAGTGCTTTCTTTCGAAAAGAGACTACTGAAAGCAGTGATAGTGCTTCTTTTTAACTGAAGAACTCTTACTTTTGCTAAATGAATTCTGGCAAATAGCCTACCTTTTACTGTCCACTTACATCTTCTCCATTACTAAACAATGAAGTTTCAAAGCTGTAGACCTTAGAACATTCCTTACACACTTGCTAGGTATGAGGGTTATCAGCTCATCTCATTCATATGTGCTGACAGCTGTCACTTGCAAAGGTAGTAAGGCAAATGGCAGTTGCATGTAGTTCTCAATGTGATTAATTCTGTAGAGTTAAGAGGATAAAAGCAACACTTCAATGGGCAATGATGACAGCATTTACACCAGGTCATGTCTGCAGTGCTGCAATACAACTCATCCCTGTTCTTCACATAAAGACTTCAACTGATAACTATTTCAAAAAGGAGTTCCATTTAAGCTGGCAGTTTATGGTTTATAGCACTTGCACTGATCTCAGCAAGACACAGCATAAGGATGTAAAAGTGAGGGCTGTGACTAACAGTGATAACTACAGCATTTCAGCTGTCTAGCTTAAGTCTTGCAGGCTGAGAACTTTTTTTTATAAAGTGAGACATGAATACTTTAAAATATGTGGGAAAACAACAAATGGAAATGAAAAACAGTGAAAGGTATTTGGACCACTAAACATTTAGGTGATATTACAGGGAAAAAAAACTATGGGATAAGGTTAACTGCATTAAGGGGTGGAATATACCTTTAAAGAAAATTTGCAGTGATATAACTAGTGATCCATACTTTCTACTGTTCACTGAGCAGTCTCTGGAAGCTGCTGTGAGACTGCAATAGAAAAGAAAATAATCCTCTGGTATGCTTCTTAATAACCTGTCCACTCAGTACAGACTACAGAGTCATTGACAGCTGCAAACATGTTGTCCATGAATGGGAAAAAGAAGGCAAAAAACACAGGTAACAGAAAATTAAGTATAATGGGAACAAATGCAGTGTTGATTCTTATAACAAGTCCCTGAATCATCAATTGATGACCTATAACTGAAACATTACCTGATGGATCCCCTGTCTGCACAATGAATCCCTTGATGTTTCTGAGGAATACACAACCATTGTAGTAGTCACTGGCACAAAGGGCTAGAAAATTCTAAGGGTCAAAAATAAACATGATTACTTTTTCATAAGGCATTAGTCAGTACAACAGTATCGTTCAAAACTAAATAAGTCTTCAGTTTATAAAGGAAAGTACTTTTCAAACCTTGTATTTCAGCTTCTGCTTTTTGATACATAACTCTGTCTCTTGTTTCACCCCATTAGGCATAACACTGCAATGCTACTGATCCCCATACACCTTTTCTACTAAAACTATGGGTCTACTGTGAGCATGTAAGTGCTGTATGCTCACAATGCACTTGCTTGAATATGGAAGTGATTGAACTCCCATTAACTCATGTTAACTAGTAAGCTCCTGTAGCCCTCCCAGAACTCGAAATCTAACCCTAAAACTCCCCTCCTATTCTCCAACACTAAGACCCCCCCCTCCAGCTCCCTAACCCTATGGTCCACTCTTGCTCCCTAATCTTACAACTCTCTCCCTGCTCCCTAAACCTAACCCCTTCCACTCCCTAACTCTAAGGACCCCTTCACATTTTCTTGCACTAAGGACTCACTTCCTGCTGTAGAAGTGTAGCTGGATTGGGTGAGAGGGGCAATTGTCCTGGGCGCAAAGTTTTGTGGGGGGGGGGGCACAATCAGCTGATCCTGATCCCTCTTTAATGTAATACTGGCTGTAATGCTCCCTCTTTAATGTAATACTGGCTGTAGTGCTTCGTGTGTGATCTAAACTACAGCAACTAATTACTACATTGTAGCATACAGTTTGCTACAGTTTAAAAGTAAAACAAAAAAAATATATATGTTTTCTAACTAAAACCTGAACACTGTAGCTCATCATGCAGGCAGGGTATAAATTATAGCAACTGTCTGCTACCTTTGTAGCAATAGTTTACTAAAGTTTTAAAGAAATTTCTTAAATAAAATATGTTGAAGAAAGGTTGGGGGGTAGGGCACAGAAATGGGACCGGAATGACTGGGATGGGTGGGGTGGGGCATGTCATTGCATCTGGCCACCTGGTAGGTGTGTCAATAGAGGATGTAAGTACCTTGTACTGCAGCATGACTTTCAAGCCATTATTTTGCTTCTTAAATTCCAATGTAGGACATGGCATGAAAGTCACTGCTGGCTTCAGAGTTCACTGAATCTCTGGTAGAAGTCACAGGTTACACAAGAGAAGCAATGGCAAATGCCACTTTACTTGATTTGGTCCCAACTGAATGACTAGGTTTCCCCTTCTAAAAATGGGTTCAAAACACAGTGCAGCCAAAGTCGAACATTCAAATATCCTTGCAGTGATATTTCATTCTTGATGAATGAATGATCCATAACAGTAGACAAGGACACAATTTTGTTGACTATAAATAAAGCTGCAAATTACCACATAAACCAAGATGGCAGAACACTGAAAACAAGCCACAAAAGATGCTGCAGGTAGGAAGGAGGCAACAAGTCACTTGCTATTACTTACAAACCTGAGCTTTCCTGTAAAAGAAGTGATAATGATTAACTGGTAAGAAAACTCTAAAAATGTGTGATCATCTATCCTAGACACTCACGGGACTGCATCAGACAAGTGACTGATGACAGACTGTATGTCAAGCTACAGGATATAGCGAACTGTAATGAAAGCAAAGCATTTAAAACATTTATGCAGAGTGCAATATCTCTGCCAAGAATACACTTCACATTAAAACACACATTGTGAGCACTTGCGCCACAAGCACGGCCACTGTGCTGTGTACACACAAGAAACAGGTCATCCTTAAAAAAATGACAGCCTCCCCATTTATAAAATAATGACATGATTCTTACGCCTTGCTCCTTCATTTATATGCCTCACAATTTTACAAAACCAGAATACAAGTTTTGGAGAGTCCAGTTTGTAATGTAGTAAAATCAATAATCATGCTGAAGCAGGTCTAGAGATGGACAGCAAATCTGCCAAGAATGTGATTCAAGAAACTCACCTCACATGCCTTTGGTGCTCTTTCACAGAAAAGTTCTATTTTAATTTCCCCCAAGTCAGTATGCAGTGTCACAGCCTACAAAAAGTAAATAAGTAAGTAAAAATAAAAATAAAGAACATTCACAGAGTTACTACATGTTATGGGAAAAGATACAAAGTTCCTAAATGGATCGGACTGGAAGTTTCAATAAATATATGAATTATTCAAGACTCACTCACCCTTAAAAAGTCAGCTTTTTCATGCATAATGCACTGTCATTCAAAAATCACCTTTGCATTAAAGGAGGAAGACACAAGACAGAGACTGGGTCTACTTGAAGTACTATAGCAATGCAGCCAGCTATCATGAGGGAGATATGCCATCTTTTACCATCCCTCTAGGAATCTCAAAAATTTTTGAGTACTTGCGTATTATCGCAACCACATTTTTGCGGTAATACAGTTTGCTTTCTGATGTCTGCATGGTACCGAAAATGTAAGGAAAACCAAGCAGACACTGTTTTCATTTACACTGAAGTTTGTTTAGGCAGGGTCATGACTTCAACATTTGAAAAATTAATGTTTTGCTGAAGGTTTTGCCGATACTTGCGTATTCTCGCAACCGCATTCTACGCTGGGTCATGTATGCAGTTTCTTGGTTGGGCACTTTACATTCACTGCAAAAATATATGAAGGAGAGAACAGGGGCTACTGACAGACTCAGACAGAGATACGCAAGAGGAGACACCAAAATAAAAGGTTGCTGTGACACGGTGATGAAGTTACTTTTCCCAGAGCCAGGACAGCCGGTAGTTGTCATTTGCCATTACTTCCCGAAAGCCATTACGCACCCAGACGGGAAACTCACACCAGAGAAGAGTATTTTAAGAGGGGGGAGTATGTCATCCTTGAGGAGGTAAAGTATGACATGGGGATGAGGACAGTATGCCACAAAGCAGGAATCAGATGTTCCAGCTTGTTTACCTTCCGAAATGTAGGACAAAGTCACCTTTACCCAGTAAGGACATAACATAAGAGCTTACGCTAACTTCCACACTCCTAGCAATGATTCCCAACTGTATGTATGGCTGTTATTTGACAGCATTGGCTGACACAGAACGTTCAGTGTGAACAGCCTTGCAAGAAGTGACATGCTGCCAGTAAAGAGCACAAAGAAACAACAACAGCATGTTGTGTACTTTGTGTTGATAGCCCTCCTGAAAACAACCTGTTTCGTTAAAGAAAACACACTGTATTCCATTTGAAGCACATTAACGAACATATTTAGTGATTGGGAAACAACCGCTGTTGGCACGAAAATCTGGTTGCGATAATACGCAAGTACCCATTTTTGGTATCCATTGTCTTGCCATGTACTGTCATTTCTGTTAAAGAACTATGCGCAAAACACAAAGTTTTTATTCTACATGGTATTTTTCCTCTACATATTAAAATGCATGATTTAGCAGTTTCCTTTCCCCTGCAGCATTTCTGTCTAAGCTTCCATAGAGCACACCATGTAAACTTCGGCAAAGTGAAGGTTTTGCGATGTCTGGCTTCAAAGTACTCATCTTGTTGGTATAAATTTCGGTTAAGTGTAAATTCAATAATTCAAAGGAGACCAGTGTATGCACATGAGTCTGGCATGGAAACGGACTGAGGCCCTCATTCAAGACTGGTTCTTATGCTCCGTGCTTGCAAAGGGAGACCGTAGCTCCCTGAAATGAAGTGGCTTCTGAAAATGAAGGAATGAATCATTATTTTTTTATAAAGGCATTGTACAACAAAGATACTCTATAGCTGATACTTTTAAACCCACCAGAGTAGTGATGCAAATGCACAATAATGCACACCCTGCCTTGTATTACTGTTCAAAAAACATTAAATACTACACCAGCTTGACTTAACAGTATGCTTTTTTCTACAGCTTTAATTCCAGACTTCACACTACAACTCTTTCACATTCAACATATCATTTTTCAGCTGTGTGAAATCTGCCTCGCCAGTCATCTTACATGCTGCCAGTTATATGTTCCAGGGATATTCAGATTACCACTATCCTTGTATACTCCAATAATTTATCTCAACTTCAGTCTTTTTCAACAGTAGCCGCCTCTCATCCTTATGTTGCCACCTCTCATTCTTATGTTGTTTATGAACTTCTAACTCCTTTAGGTAACACTATTACTTTTTTTTTTTTTTTTTACCTCTTCTCAACTACAACCCCATATTCCCTGCATTGTTCACCTGTTCCTCTCATATTAGTCATTGAAATTTGTAATTTTTATTCCCCCTTTCCCCAGTACCGTTGACTGTTTTTTCTTCTTGAACTATCCTGCATACTATCCTCTTCATATCCTCTGTTAGGAGCATCTATTTTCCATTTTTTGGTAACTACCTTTTTTCCAGCTAAAACCAATGTATCCACGAGCCTCTTATATCAGTCACCTGGTCATCATATCTCAATAACAATGCTGATTTTGTCAATACAATTTCCCCATTCCATAATGTGTGTAACTCTTTTTAATCCGTATTTAAAGTCCCCTAACTTTGAGCATTCCCAAAATGTTCACATATGTCTCTTTCCTGTTATAGCATCTCCAACATCTATCTGACAGACTGGGGAACATCTTTGCTAGTCTGAATAGGATATAGTATTGGGGGGAAGCATTGCCATAGAAAAAGCTGAGCTACCAAGCTTCAGCCCCTGGCCAGAGCCTCCCTCCAGCCTCCTATCATTTATTTTCTCTATTATTCTAGGTATTTCCTCACCTCAGTTTCTTCTATTTGTCTTCTGCTGTCACCACTCCTTTATATTCCAACTCCATCTCCTCTGTGGGGTCATACTCCTGTATTTCCACCAAACGTCTGATGGTCCCAACTCTTACTATTTGTGGCCAATATTTCAATTTATCTTATGCTCATCAAGTTAGTCTGGTTTTCCCTCTCTTTTCTCCTCCTATGGGTAGTACTTCCTTCAATTTATTAACTTCCTAGCCTTTCATATTTTGGTAATCTTTTTCATTTCTTGTAACATTGGCATTTCAATTTCCTCAGTCATTTGACTCAGTACAATCTTCATAAGACCTCTTCCCCTTTTCAGTTGTATGTTCTGTGCATCTATCATTTTCTGAAAGTTGGAATTATATTTTCAGTCTACTAACCTCATCATATTCACTACTCTACAAGCCTGTAGGTAGTCTCTCTTCTCTGGGACCCCTCATCCTCCCTACTCCTGTATTGTTGTAATTTTACTGTTAATTCTGGACTTTCCTTCTCCCCACAAAGTTTCTTATTTGCCTCACGTTTTGTATAGGACTCTCCCTTACATCCTTAGATTTTTCCAAAACACCTCACCTGTATAACTGCACCACTACTATTCTTTGGTTTAAAAAGTCTAACCTTTTCTCCATCTGTTCCCTTATTTTTTCATAAATATTTTATTATATGTCCTCTCCATTGATCTTTCCCACCATACTATTCATACATACAAATATTTCAGACATGGGCAATAATGCCCTTCAGCCTGCCAATATACCCAAACAGTTGTTTGTCATAACAAGTGTCCAGGCTGTTCTTAAAAATATCTAAACTAGTACTTGCTTTAATGTAATATGATAGTCCATTCCACCCATCAGCTACTTTCTCAGAGAACCAATTAGTTCACTTCTCATTCCTACAGAATCTTCTCCGTAGGTTGATGCTTCTCTACTACTTTATGATAACCTCAAACATTCCGGGGGTAGCTGTCCCTAAATGCCCTATGTACCTGAATAAATATAAATATACGAGACACTGTGCAAGTTTAGATATTTTAGTTTTTTAGAATAACTAAATTTTCACATCCATGGATGTCTTTATATAGTTCCGCTGTACTCTTTCCACTTCACTTATGAGGGTTTTCTTATAAGGTTTCTATATTGTTATTCCATACTCAAGTTTGGGTTTAATGTAACTGACAAATACGGACTTAACTGTTTCTGACTTCCAAGACTTTATATACCTTTTTATACAACCTATAGTTCTACAACTATTGTTAACCAGTTAATGGATAGGATTAGAAAAACAAAGCCATATACCCAGGTCCTTAAATGAACCTACAATTTCAGTTGCAATATGCTGTATTAAATATTCACTTTTCAATTTCTGTCTCCAAATCTCATATGCCATTTTTTGATTCATCAGTATATTATTCTTCTGTGGCCAAACTGTCAATTTAGTCAAGTTCTTATGCAAGTATGCCCCATCTGCAACACACAATCAGTTTACCCAATTTTCAAGTCATCTGCATACAGACTGCAAAACATCTCAGGTGAAAAAGATAGAGCCGAAAGATGCAATCTAAACAAGTATGGGCCAAAGATAGAGCCCTGTTGGACACCCTAACTATAACCTCGAATTTCATCTGTCCAATTGGTGTAGGATACTTGCTATGTCGTATCTGTAAACTGTGCAGCTATACCACTTAGTACATAAAGCCTAGTTGTTCTAATTTATTGATCAACGTTTTGTCTGACCATATCAAATACTGAAGTTAAATTTATATAAATTACATCATAGCATAATTTCTGATTCACAGCTATTGTTATAGAATATTATGTTACAGGTAGTAATATATCTATTTTCAACATATACGTGCTTGTTTAAATACGTGCTTGTTTATTTCAGTTTTCAAAGTCATAGTTCAACTTCTTCCATTTCTTATATTTTTTGTCTCTCACCTTAAGCAAATATCTTGCTCTTGTGAAAAGGTAGCCTCCTGAAGTTGTATGCCTAAATGCTGATTTTGTTTCTACATTCAATTTCTTTTTCAAAACTTTGCAAATTCCTTATGCTGTTTTTCCACTAAATGCATCACGCCAATTAGTTTTGCATAGTGGATCAGTTAGATTTCAATTCAGAATAATTATCCAGCAACAAATTAACCTTTAATACCCCATGATCATTGCACATCAATGATCATAAAAGTTGACATGAAGCAACCAATTTCTTTAGGAACTCAAACAATGTCTGTCTACTATGTTCCATTCCCTGGTAGGCTTTTTTACAATCTAAAGCAACTGTTGTTCTTGAACAAAAGTTGTAAATATTTCCCTTACCAATGTTGTTGAATCAATATTATTCCAGTCTGTTTCTGGTAAATTTAAGTCCCCAGCCACGGTTATTCTTCCCTCTTGTGTTTCATGCAAGAAATACATGAATTCCGCTGGGTCATCAACACTCGACTTTGGTGGTCTATACACTCCCATAATTGTTATATGTTCCAGGGATGCCTTTACTGTCACAAACATGATCATATAGTAATCACAGGTCACACAGCACTCTTTAATCCCCATCACAACACCTCTACCTAATTTTTTGTTAGAATGTCTGTTACAGTAAAAGCATTTATATCCTGACAGAAGTGGTTTCCCGTAATTATTCTCTAACCATGTTTCACAAACAATATCAATCTTGTGGGAACACAGAAAATCTTTCAATAAAAAAAATTGCTAATGCTCCTGGCAATAACAACCAGAGATACAAATGTTCCTAGCTGTGAAATGTAAAATTTTTAAACTGGCCAAAATCCTGCCTTGTGTTTGCCAAATACTACAAAATATCTACTGTAAAACATTCTCTTCCTTGATATTGACAAATGCATGCCATACTGTCACTTGTGCCCAAAATTAGGCTCGGATGCTCTACGCACAAAATTAAGATTTTTTTTTTTGATTAATGTCTACATTAAAAATGCCTTCATTCGCGGTGACGTGACTCTTTCTACATGTGATTTGTGAAAAATATGTCCGAACACCTGTACAAGTTAAGCTAAGTGGACTGTAAGTTCCCAAAAACGTTCAAAGTCCTTGTGGATGTACCAACATGAATAAAAACAAATTTGTACTTCCTAACATTAAGGTGTTCTAAGGCCCTTCTCTCATCCTCTAGTTTTGTTTCTGGCAAGAATAACACTATTCGATGTTCATTATCTTCTCTGTAGATGTAAGTATCAGTTCCTCTAGTAAATGAATATCCAATTATAAGATTATCTTTTCTGACCAGATATGAAGAATCTTGAACTAATTCACTAACATCTTCTCTAGCAACAGTTAGAATGAAAATATTTATCACCATTAGTCTTATTAAACCCACTGTTTTCATTGCATATTACATTTGCAAGCATACAATTCTCATCCAGCTGCCTTTGTACATCCACAGCTTGAGCCATGTTTTCAACTTGTCTTTCTTTTGTTTTCCTCTTACAATAATGTTCAATATTTCCATGCTGAATTTTGATTTTTTTTTTCCTTTTCACCTGCCCCTTGCATCTTTTTCTACATTCTCTTTTTGGAAAAAATGATGCCTTCTTCAGAACACAAAGTTTTCTGGTAGAAAAATGTTCATTCCTTGTAATCTGTGTGTTACATAACAAATCAGTCTCTTTTAGTATGTATTGTCTTTACTTTATCGACAGTTTCTTTTTCTCTCTTATTTGTTGCAAACGTCATCCTTTTTTCTCTGGCTCTCTCTTCTCTGTGCACTGAATCTTGAGATTACTGAATACTTGTATCCGGAATTCCAAAGTTGTCAGTGGTATTATCTTGTTCTACAGGGTTTGACTGATGTCTACTGACAACAGGCACATTATTTCCTAAACGTGTTCTATTTGCTCTTTGCCTAACATTATTTATCTCAAAAGTCCAGTGGTTAATATAAGTAAAAAGAAGTTATGTACCTACCATAACGTTCTATGCTAGTTGTCTTAATCTCGCCTTCCTTCTTGCTGTTTGGGTTCGGAGCAGATCCTCGGCTCCAACTCTGCCATCTTCAGTAGCCGTTTACTGGCTCGAAGCGACCCCTTATCCCATGATGCCTAGCGAAAGCTACCCAGATCTCGTTTGTAATAGCTAATCCCAGACATAAGTTGAGAAAAATGGTTATCTAAGAACTGGTTGTTCAATATATCTAATTATAGGTTACAAAAAAAAAAAAAAAAAAAAAAAAATACCTAGCCAGGAGAGCAATAAAGAAAAAAATTCTCAGCCAATGAAAACCAGAACTCCTCTCAGTCCACTAGGACGGGGGAAGGAGGGAGGGACGCAAGAAGGAAAGCGAGATGAAGACAACTAACATGGAACGTTATGGTAGGTACATAACTTCTTTATGTTAAGTTGTCTATCTCGCCTTCGTTCTTGCTGTTTGGGACAGCGTCCCTAGCATCCTGGGTGGCTCAATGGAACAGACTCTTCAGAATAGTGGAACCAAAGTCAGCTCTGCTCCGGGAGATCATATCCACCTTGTAATGAGATATAAAAGGTATGAGGGTTTGCCCATGTGGCAGCTGCACAGATTGAATCGATGGGCAACCTAGACTGAAAAGCTATGAAGGTGGCTAATGCCCTGGTAGAATGACCTTTTGGTTTAGCTGGTAACTATTTCGTAACTGGCAAATAAAGGTAATAGTATTAGATAACCATCTGAATAAGGTCACCTTGGAAACTGGGAGGCCTTGTTTGTTGAAGACATAAGAGAAATAACTAGTCTGACTTCCTTAGTTCTTTAGTTCTATGAAGGTAAAAACGCAATTGTCTATGAACATCCAGTTGGTGGAGCTTATATTCTGCCTTGTTGCTGCAATTGGGAAAGAACACTGGGAGATCTATTGATTGCTTTAAACTGTTCTGAGCAAACTTTAGGAAGAAAGGATGGATTGGTCCTCAGAGAAACTCTGTCCTTGTGAAACACCAGGTAAGGATGGTGAACATATAGTGAAGTTCTGAGACATGCCTAGCTGAAGTGATAGCAACCGGAAAAAGGGTCTTCCAAGACAGAAACTTAAGGGAACATGATGCTGCCGGTTCAAAATGAGGCAAAATTAAGGAAGTTAAGACTAAATTAAGATCCCAAAGAGGAGGGGGATCTCTCACTGGAGGTCTAAGAAGAGATGTTCCTCTCAAAAAAGCCTTACAGAGCTTATCAGACATGTTACAATTCAACAATCCGATATGAAAATTTGAAATGGCTGCTAAATGTACTCTCGCGGAAGCGGCACTGGACTGAAAAAGTTGCTAGAAATTCAAGAATTTCATGGACTGGGGCTGAGAAAGGATCCACATTCCTAGACTCTGCCCAGCAAGAAAACCGTTTCCATTTGCTAGCATACATTTTTCTCATAGTAGACTTATGTGAGGAAACGATAACATCACAGACTGATGGGGAGACACCGGGAAGCCTGGCTAAGGCTGGAATTGGAGTAACCAAGCTGTAAGCTGGAGTGTTTGGTGGGATTGATGCAACCCGCCTGACTGATGAATCAGAAGATCTGGAATCGGGTCCAGAATCCAGGGCTGATCGACAAGGTAGGGGTGCAGGAACGGAAACCATATCTGTCGAGGCCAATGAAGGGCAATGAGGATCATTTTGCAACCCAACGATTTTGCTTTCTGTACGAGTCTTGGTATGAGAGGAAACGGGGGAAAAGCATAAAGGAGTCCCGGAGGCCAGTCGTGGACTAGAGCGTTTCTGGGTATGTGACCTGGAAGTGGAAGAAGGGAGAAGTAGTTGCTGTTGGCAAACAGATTGCAGCAAGGCTGTCCCCATTTGTGGAAGATAATATCCACAACTTCCTGATTCAGAGACCACTCGTAAGGCATAAGAATAGCTCTGCTGAGCCTGTCCGCTATGACGTTGGATCTCCCAGGGATATGCGTTGCAATCAGAAAGCGTTGGGAGGAAATTGTCCATTGCCACAGTCTGAGTGCCTCTCGACACAGGGGGTAGGACCTGGTTCCGCCCTGTTTGTTGATGTACCACACCACTGACATGTTGTCGGTTTGAACTGCAATGGTCCCAGAAGGAAGAGAGTCTTGAAGGGCTTGCAACGCTAGAAGCACGGCTCTCATTTCTAGGACATTGATATGCAGATGGTACTCGTGAGGTTGCCAAGTGCCTTGGACTGTCCTGCCCAGATAATGCCCCCCCCACTATCAGGGAGGTGTCCGTGGTCACGGTGGCTACCGGTGGAGGCTGTATGAAAGGTCTGCCCCGAGACACTAGTGGGGAGTCCATCCACCAAGACAGGTGCCTTTTGCACGTTTCTGTAATCAGGATCATGCGAGACATGGGAAGCTCCTGAAAGGACC
The DNA here is from genome assembly GCF_019279795.1 of Protopterus annectens. Taxonomy (NCBI): domain Eukaryota; kingdom Metazoa; phylum Chordata; order Ceratodontiformes; family Protopteridae; genus Protopterus; species Protopterus annectens. The sequence goes on from NC_056739.1 coordinate 173,157,197, forward strand.
ACTGTGTGAAAAGAAGCCACTGAAGAAATCTCATGTGGAAACGCGCTAATGGAACTAGAAGAATGGCAGCTGCCATGGAGCCCAGAGCTTGAAGGACATATCTGACTTAATCCTTCTGCTCTGCATTAGGATTAACACGACGAATTGTGGAAACTCTTTACAGTGGTAATCTTGCAAACATCTTCCTTGTGTTTAATTCTGCTCCTATGTAAGTGATAGACTGACAGGGCAACAAGGCAGACTTTTCGAAATTTACTGTGATGCCTAGTTGAGTGCATGATGTGATTGTATAATCCCGCGCTTGTAAGAGATGATGCCTGGTGGTAGCAGTCAGGAGCCAGTCGTCTAGATATGGAACCACCTGGAATCCTTGATGCCTCAGGTGAGCCGTGACTACTGCCATACACTTGGTAACCACCCTGGGGGCTGAGGTGAGACCAAAGGGCAGAGCTCTGAACTGGTAATGACTGGCCCCTACCCGGAGTGAAGAAATCTCCTGGAGCATCTGTCCATCTTGATATGGTAGTACGTCCTGAAGATCAAGCACATCCAACTGTCCTGACCCAGAAAGGGTAGAATGGACTGTAGAGTGACCATCCAAAACTTTTCTCTTTGTACAGATTTGTTTAATCTGCTGAGATCCAGAATCTGTCTCCAGTCCCCTGTCTTTTTTGGTACCAAAAATAATCTCGAGTAAGTTCCGGATCCAAGCTGGTCTGCGGAGACTTCCTGAATGGCTCTTTTTTCTGCAGTTTTGAAACTTCTATGACTGCTTGCTCCCTCAGATTGGGTGGAACATCTGGAAGGGCCTTTTTTGACTGCAAGGGGATTGATGGAAGGGAATTTTGTAACCTCCAGATATAATGGATAGTACCCATCTGTCTTTTGTTAAATTTTGCCAGGATTTTGGGTACAGCGAAAGTCTTCCCCAGACTGCCTCCAGAGGTGTGCAGCCAGGCAACCCTTCAGGGATACTGGAAGGGCTTGCCAGAGAAAGATTCCCTGTCACCCTGGTTCTGCGGACCCCCTCTGCCACGAGGGTGGCGTCTGTTATTGTTGTTTCCCCCTCTGCCTCTGGAGGAAAAAATCACCACGTGTGTCTGGCAAGGATCCCTGGGATTTCCGGAACCACATCTTCCCACTCTTACGACCCTTGGGGTAAGGTCTGGGAGTGGAAAAATGGACTCCCATGGCAGAGAGTCTTGCCTTCTTGCTCACACCTGGTCAGAGTGTCTTTCACCTGAGGCCCAAAGAGAAAGGAGCCATCAAAGGGAGTATTGGAAGGACACTTGAAAGGGTTCCGCAAACTGACACAGTCGCATTCAAGCATGTCTTCTGAGGGCCACACCTGTGCCAGCGGCTCTGCTAGCTCCATCGGCTGCATAGGAAATCAGCCTCACGGAGGTGCTGACTATAGAATTAAGAGTTGCCAGCTGGGAATCTACCTCATCTTGTACTCCCTCAGCTGTAGGATCTTGAAGGGCATCTCCAAGCTCTTTCAGGAGATCCCTTTGAAGTCGAGTAAAATGACAGATAGTTAAGGGACCTCATCAAGAAGGTCGCTGAAGCAAACATTCGCTTTCCGTATCTGTCCATCGTCAGAGACTCTTTGTTAGGGGGATGAACAGATGAAGAGGAGGTTTCTGCTAACACTTTTTGGTGGCTGCTGCTACCACCATGGCATCAACGGGCACTCCTTTGGAAAGGAATTGCTTATCCTGGGGGGCTGTAATAAACTTGTTAGGTCTCCTTGGAGTTGCTTCCAGTGTGTCTGGAGCTGACCAAGCCTTTCGAGCCACCACAGACATGAGTGGGTCGATAGGAGGAGAAACCCAGGAGGTCGAAGGTCGGGAACTGAATGCGTCCAGGAGAACAGACTCATCCACTGTAGGGGCTAGGGAAGTCTAGTTCCCCCTCTGCCGAAGCATTTCAAGGATGTCCGAAAAGGAAACCTCTTCAGAGGGGTACCTCGGGGACCCTTCCGATTCATCTAAGTCTGTATCTGAAGTGACAGACTAAGGGGGCTCAATGTGCTTCCTCTTGCACTTCTTCTGAGGGAGCTCCTCTGAGAGATCAGGGGAGGCCTCAGAAGAAGAGGGAACACCTAGTGGGGTGTCCTGGGGAATCTGTTCCCTATGCTTGGGGTCTGGAGGAGGAGCAGAGGTTGGGGGACAGAGCCGATGGAGCTGGTATTGGAGCTGTTTCGGGAGACACCACACTCTGCATGACCTCGAAGGCGTCCCGACCTCGAGGCAGAGAAAGCTCTGGTTCTGAAGAAATAAGAATCTTTCTCCACACAGAGGGTGACTGCTCCGAGGCCAATGTTGCAGCAGAGCTCACCTGCGCCGAAGCTCCAAGGGGGAAAACGGGGTCAGACAAGGGTCCGATGCCACTCCTCCTCTTGGAACAGAGAGAGCCCTGGCATCCAGATTCCTCGATAAAAGGAACAATCGAGGTAATCAAGAGCCGAAGGAGCGATGGTGATCGGAGCCGACGGTTCCACTACCCGCACACAAACGAATTCCAGCTCCAAACTCAATGGAGTCGGAGGAGGAATGGAAATAGAGGCGTCTGAAGCAGATACCTGTTGAGGTGGGCTGGTCAGTAATTTAGCTAGTGCCTGTGACTTAAGCAACCTACTTACTATTCTCTCCACATCATGATCCGAAAGCCTAAAGGATCAAGAGGAGTGTGAAGAATGGTGGCTACATTCACTTTGTAATAATGGTGACCAAGGCGCCGAGTGAATGGACTCTAAGGAAGGGGACCTCAGTCTTTTATGGCTCAGTGATGGCTCAAAAACATCTGATGGAGCCGGAGGAGTTGTCTTGTCGGTGCCAACCGGAACAGACATACTCTGTTGTTCCAGTACAGGAATTGGCCCCGAAGGTGGAGCCGACGGTTTGGCAGATTTGGGGGATTTCACTGGCTGGGAACTCTTTGCCAGTGAATCCTGATGCTTCAATAAACCTCAAAGGATTCATTTGTTTTTGTGCTCCTGCAGGACCCTTGGACTAAAGGCGTGGCAAATAGAACAAGAGTCCTGCAGGTGAACAGCACCCAAACAATAAACGCAACTAGTGTGCCCATCTGTCAGAAACATTTTCTGACAGCATGAGTCGCACTTTTTGAAGCCAGAAACTTTTGTATCCTTGGACATAACGCCACCACTACACACAATCCAAGTACCACAAAACAGACAAAACATCTCTACTATTACAGATTTTTTTTTTTTTTTCCAGTAACAAAAAAGGAAGGGAAGGAGAGCCTCTAAGTTAAACTGCTGTCCTACGGGAGGGGGAGGGGAGAACTCTCTTAATTTAAACGAGTTCGTAAGAAAAAAAAAGGGACTTTTGAAAGAAGTGACATCCACAAAAAACACCATAAAGAAGAAAACGATAAGGGGTAGTATACTAGTTTTTTTTAAGAAGTTTAAGCAAATACAATTATAGAAATATCCAAAAGTATACATGCCTGAGCCAGAAACGACACAACTCATAACTGAAGCGGCAAAACAAGATCTGGGTAGCTTCCGCTAAGCATCATGGGATAAGGGGTAGCCTCGAGCCAGTAAACAGCTCTCAAGCTATTGAAGATGGCCGAGTTGGAGCCGAGGATCGGCTCTGAACCCAAACAGCAAGAATGAAGGAGAGAC